>NW_006795096.1:1000889-1002288 GCF_000442215.2 Lipotes vexillifer | reverse complement strand
AAGAGAGACATTCTCAGATGAAGGCAAACCAAGAGAATTTTTTGTTGGCAAACATATCCTTAAAGATTGGGTAAAAGAAGTGGTCTAAACAGAAGCTTTTTAAAATATAACTTCTGTTTCTTTACTGAAAATTTCTTTTTTTCATTTGTTTCAATAAAGCTTGGAACTTCAGAAAGGATAAAAAAAAGAACTTTGGAATGTATAGAAATAGGGATAAATATGACTAGACTTCTCATGAGTATCTTAAATTGTATTTGATAATTGAAGCATAATTATAACATCTGAAGTGATATTCATGTATGCAGAGAATATACTTAGGCAATTATATATACATGAGTATATGTATATATACATATTATACATATATATATATATATATATATTTTTTTTTTTTTTTTTTTAATGAGGAGGTTAAAGGGACCTAAGTGGAAGTAAGGTTACATTTTACTCAAGTGGTAAAGCATCAATACTACTAGACTGCAAAAAGTTCTTTATATATAGTGTAATCCCTACAGCAACCAATAATTTTACACAGTCTCTCCCAGAAAATAGAAGAGAAAGTAACGCTTTCAGCTCACCTTATGAGGCTAATATTACCGTGACACCAAAACCAGATAAAGATAGTTAAAAGAAAGGAAAATACAAGCCTGTATCTCTCATGAATTTAGATTCAAAAATCCTCAACAAAAATTTTAGCAAATTGAATTCAGCAGTATAGAAAAAAGAATTTTACACCATAATGAAATGGAATTTTATTCTAGGGATGCAAGCCTCGTTCAATATATTCAAAAATCAATGTAATCTACCATACTGACAAGCTAAGGAAGAAAGATCATATGATCTTAACAATTTATGCAAAAAAAACCCACCACATTTGGCAAAATCCAACACTCATTCATTATAAAAGCTCTTGGAAAACTAGGACTAGAGAGAACTTCCGCAACTTGATTAAGAGCATCCACCAAAAGCTTTCAACTAACATCATATTCAATGCTGAAATACTCAATGCTTCCCCCCTGAGGTTGGGAACAAAAGAAGGATATCTTCTCTCACCACTTATTCAACTTAGTACTGGAAGTTCTAGCCAGTACAATAAGGCAAGAAAAGGAAATAGATATATAGCTTGGAAGAGAAGAAATAAAACTGTCACCATTTACAAGAGGCATGATTGCCTTTATAGAAAATTCTAAGGAGTCTATCAAAAAACTCACAGAACTGGGCTTCCCTGGTGGCACAGTGGTTGGGAGTCCGCCTGCCGATGCAGGGGATACGGGTTCGTGCCCCGGTCCAGGAAGAACCCACATGCTGCGGAGCGGCTGGGCCCGTGAGCCATGGCCGCTGAGCCTGTGCGTCCGGAGCCTGTGCTCCGCAACGGGAGAGGCCACAGCAGTGAGAGGCC
>NW_006795096.1:986993-1000864 GCF_000442215.2 Lipotes vexillifer | reverse complement strand
AAAAAAAAAAAAAAAAAAAAAAAAAAAAAAAAACTCACAGAACTAATAAGGAAGTTCAGCAATGTCGCACAATGAAAGATCAACTCACAAAAATCGATCACATTTCAACGTACTAACAATGAACCTGCGAAAAGTGAAACTGAAAACATTTACAATTGCTTCAAAGAAAATGAAATATTTAGGTATAAACTGACAAAACATGTACAGGATCTGTATCTTGACCATTACAAAATACTAATAAAATAAATAGAAAAAGACCTAAATAAATGGAGAAATATACCACATCCATGGATTGGAAGATTCCACATAGTAAAGATGCCAATTCTTCCCAAACTGATCTAAAGGTTTAATGCAAGTACTATCAATGTCCCAGCAAGATTTTCTTTTATAGACAAGCTTATTCTAAACTTTCTGTGGAAAAGCACAGGATGTCAAATATCAATAGCTAAAAATTTTCTTGAAAAAGATTAAATTGGGAGAAATTTCTCTAATATTGAGGCTTACTATATGGTTACAGTAATCAAAACAGTGTAGTTTTGCCAGAGGGATTAGACTCATACGTCAGGGGAACAGAATAGAGAACCCAGAAATAGACTCACACAAATGCCCAACTGATTTTAGAAAAAAGAGGAAAAGCAATCCAATGGAAGAAAAGACAGTTCATTCAGCAAACGGTACTGGAGCAACTGGACACCCATAAATAACAACAAAAAGAACCTCTATCTAAGCCTCACACTTTATACAAAAATTAACTCAAAATGGGCCACAGACTTAAATGTAAAAATACAATTACAGTTGATCCTTGAACAATGCAGGGGGTTAGGGGCACCAGCCCTCCATGTATTTAAAAATCCATGTATAGAATATCCACTTACAGACAGCCCTTTGTATAGGAGTTGCCTCCCCATCTGTGGTTTTGTCATCCGAGGAGTCAACCAACTAAGGATGTGTAGTCCTGTAGTTTTTACCATTGAAAAAAATCTGCTTGTAAGTGGACCCACGCAGTTCAAACCTGTGTTATCCAAGGGTCAGCTGTATACAATACTTAGGAAAAGAAATAGGAGAAAATCTTTGTGATGCAGGGCTAGATAAAGAGTTTATTGGAAACACATTTTTTTTAAAGCTTCTTTTTTGTGTGTAATTTTTATTTATTTTTGGCTGCATTGGGTCTTTGTTGCTGTGTGCAGGCTTTCTCTAGTTGCGGCCAGCGGGGGCTACTCTTCGTAGCAGTGCGTGGGCTTCTCGTTGTTCTGGCTTCTCTTGTTGTGGAGCACGGGCTCTAGGCGTGTGGGCTCAGAAGTTGTGGCACGTGGGCTTCGTTGCTCCACAGCATGTGGGATCTTCCCGGACCAGGGATCAAACCCGTGTCCCCTGCATTGGCAGGCGGATTCTTAACCACTGCACCACTAGGGAAGCCCCAGAAACACATTTAATAGAAGGAAAAATTCGTTCATTGGAGTTCATCAAAATTAAAAACTTTGCTCTGTGAAAGACTCGGTTAAGAGGGTGAAAAGGCAAGCTCTGGATGGGGGCGGGGGGCAGGAATATTTACAAATCACGTATCTGACAAAGGACTCATATCTAGAGTATAAAAACACCTCTCTAACCTCACAGGAAATAAACCATCCAATCAGAAAATTGGCAAAAGGCATGGACAAACGTTTCACCAAAGAGGATACACAGAAGGCAGATAAGAACAGAAAAAATGCTCACCATCATTAGCCGGTAGGGAAATGCAATTACAGCCACAATGACATATCACTACATGCCTATCAGCTGGTTCGAATGAAAAGTAGTGATAAGATGAAGTGTTGGTGAGGATGGGAAGATGAAGCCCTCATACAATGGCAGTGGGAACGTAAAACAGTACAGCCATTCCGGAAAAGAGTATGGCAGTTTCTTATAAAACTAAACATGTGCTTATCATTCGACCCAGATATCGTACTCCTGGGCATTTATCCCAGAGAAATTAAAACTTATGCTCACACTAAAATCTATCCAGGAATGGTCACAGCGGCTTATTCATAATAGCCCCAAATTGGCAAAAGCCCCAGTGCCCTTCAAAGGGTGCATGATTAAACAAATGGCAATACCTCTATACCATGAAATACAACTCAGCAATTTAAAAAAAAAGAACAGTCTCTTGATACATATGATAACTTGGATGGATCTCAGGAGAATTGTGCTGAGTGATAAAAGCCAAATCTCAAGAGATTACATAGCTTACATTCCATTTTTATAACCCTCTTGAAATGATAAAATTAGAGGTGGAGAACAGATTAGTGGTTGCCAGGGACTTCCAGGGGAGAGGGGGAAGGAAAGGTAGCTCTGGCTGTAAAAAGGCAGCACAAGAGATTTTTTTTTTTTTTTTTGGCTGCACTGTGTGGCTTGTGACGTCTTAAGTTCCCTGACCAGGGATTGAACCTGGGCCCTCAGGAGTGAGAACGCAGAGTCCTAACCACTGGACCGCCAGGGAAGTCCCATGAGAGATGCTTTTGATGGAGCTGTGTCTACTGTGGCTGGTAGTGGTCACAAAATCCACACGTTATAAAATCACATGGAGCCGAATACACACATATACACACCCAAATGAGAGCCTGTGAAACTGGCAAAGCTGAACAATGTTGGTGGATCATACCAATGTCAGTTTCCTGTTGGGATATTGTAATATAGTCACGCAAGTTGGTATCATTAGGGGAAAGTAAGTGAGGGGTATACAGGATCCTTCTGCTTTTTTCTTACAACGATCTGCATATTTACTATGACCTCAAAATAAAGTTTTTTAAAAGGTCACGCCTGAGTAATACACAGAGGGAACCCAAAGTTACGTCATTCCTGATGTTCTTGCTAAATGGAAGATATGATTCTGGGTGAGCCAGCGGACACAGAGTTGGAACAACGCCCAGAACTTGTGTTCCAGCATCTTTCACGGGAAAGGAGGAGCTGGACTGGTCGGTAAGGAAGATCTCACGGGAAACAGAGGGAGCCACCGAGACCGGGCCATGCCAAACACAAGATCAGCTCTTCCTGGAGGGACATGAGAAATGCCAAGTGGTAGCAGAGGCTCCAGATGCAATGGGGTCAAAGGGAGGTCCCCAAGGAAGGAGGTCCAAGGAAGCTTCATGGAACAGGCAGTTCTCAACAAGTGTAAGAATGGGCTTGACCCACTGACTCACTTCTCATGACTAGATTACAGCAAAAGTGATGGGTGTCAGGCTTCCCTGGTGGCGCAGTGGTTGGGAGTCCGCCTGCTGATGCAGGGGACATGGGTTCGTGCCCCGGTCCGGGAAGATCCCACATGCCGCGGAGCGGCTGGGCCCGTGAGCCATGGCCGCTGAGCCTGCACGTCCGGAACCTGTGCTCCGCAACAGGAGAGGCCACAACAGTGAGAGGCCCGCATATTGCAAAACAAACAAACAAAAAAAGTGATGGATGTCACTCCTGAGATGAGGTTACAAAAGTCTGGCTGCCATCTTGACCTCTCTCTCTTTTTCTCACTTTCTCTCGCTTTCTCCTTCTGACAAAGCCAGCTGCCATGCTGTGAAACCACCCTATGGCAAAGTTGTGTGGCCAGAATCTGGGGCCTGGCTCTGGCCAACAGCCCAAGAGGAACTGAATCTACCATGAACGGTTAGCTGAGCCGGCGGCGGCTTCTGCCCCAGGTGAACTTCGTGATGACTTTGGCTTCCCTGACTCCTTGAGTGCAGCTGTACAAGACTCCAAGCCAAAGGACCCAGCTCAGCCGAGCCTTGATTCCCCAACCACAGAAACTGCGAGATCATAAATGCGTGTTGTCTTGCTTAGTTTGGGGGCCATTTGTCATGCAGCACGTGATAACAAATACAGGTGGTGACGTCTCTCATCATCCAGCAGGCTAGCCCTGGCCTGTTCACACGGAGGCTGCAGAGCCCTGAGAGCAGAAGCATGTAAGACCTCACGGGCCCAGGTTTAGAGTCAGCACGTGTCACTTGCACCAAATTCTATTGGCCAACGCAAGTCCCGGAGGATTCAGGGGATGGGGAAATGGATTCCGCCCCCCACCACCACCCCGTGGATGGGAAGAGCCTGAAAGTCACATTGCAAAGAAGGGTGTATACAGTTTTGCAAACAATCAAACCTCCCCCGCCCCCGGGCTCAGAAGGTGGATTTCACACAAGGTAACACCAGGCTCAGAACTGGATCCCAGGGTCCAGCAGGTGGGGTGGGTGGGAACGGGCTACAGAGTTCCCCCAGGAAACTGCAAACTACCCACACTCCCTCCATACCTTCCCCACCACGGCCTGAAATGAGTTTTCAAACAGGCCACATTTGCACCCTCCACGGCTCCCCAGGCAGACAGGACAAAGCTCTGCACCCAGCCTGCAACCAACACCGCGGTCTGGCCCTTGCTGGCCTCTCCCGCCTCCTACCAGAATCTTCCCACTCTCAACCACCAGCTGTCCTGGACCCCTTGCAATGCTTTGGGGTCACTCTCTGACTTCCAGCAGCCCCTGGACCTCCTTCATCTGTCCCAAGCACAGCAGCCTGATTTCCAAAGGCCAGAACCTCATCACTATTGGATAGTAGTTGGAAAATGGCAGCGAATTCCCAGGATTACCTGGGAATCAATATCCCCCCAGGGATATTTTTACACCCACATCAGGGTACAAGTACCCCAGCCCCTCGCTCCACGCCCAGGACCATCTGAGGCAGGTGCTGTGCGTCATTTCCCAGACCTCCCTGCACAGGGCTAGGAGGACAGAACCCCCCTCGAGTGGGTTCCCGTCCACGTTGATAGCATGAGAAGCAGGTCCCCAGCAGAAGGCTGCTTGCCCGCTCTCAGCACAAAGGATGGAAACATTCAGCAGCTTTTGGTCCAAGATGCCCAGTGTCAAGGCTCCCGTGCCCTCAGCCGCGTCTCTACACGCTGAAGAGTCCTGGGCTCCTTCTCTGCCCCCAGTCCCATCACCTGGAGGGACCGCCACCCAGCCTGTCGGATCAGCTACAGCAGGGCCCGTGCCTGTGAGTTAATATGTCCAGGATTCACCTCCCCACCCTGGGTGGGTGAAAACATGCGGGGCCTCTGACCTGGTCCCGCAGGGTGGAGAGAAGGCATGAGCCGAAATCACACATGCTGGCCTGGGTTTGTGATGGCGCCAGAGGCTCTGATAAAATTACACCACGAGGGTTTGACCCAGGGCTGTGGGGTGGGACGTGGAAGGGGGTGGTCCTTGGACAACCCCAAGAAAGAGGTCGTCAGTGGAAGAAAGTCTTCGGTTCTTCGGGCACTTGCTCTCTGTGGAAATACAGCAATTTTAACTGTGCAAAGCACAGGTCTGCGAAGGCTGGCCTGGGAGGACCGGCCGGACGGGGCTCCAGGTGAAGAGGCCACGCCATCCACACTTGGCATCCACACCCTGTGGGCATCTCTCCTCCTCGCTGCTCTATGATGAAGACACCCTTGGAAGCCTTGCTTTCCTCTCCCTGTTCTCCCCTCCAGCGGTCCCTTCCCCGACTCTCCCCCCAGCTTTGCTTCCTTCTCTGCAGCAGAAACAGACGGGGCTTCCTCCCTTCTCTCTCCTTACGCTCTTTCCCCGGCTAGTCTCCACCCCCGGGGGTCCCCTATTGCTCCCAGGATAGCGATGTCTGTTCCCACAAACCCTGAGCTCCCCAAGTAGGTCCCACGAGTCAAGTTCACGGAGCTCAGATCTGAACTCATCATGTCCCCCTCTCCCTATCACCCCTCCCCCCTGCCCTTCCAGGTGCCCCCCCCCCCCCTCCCTGCCCGCCTGTCCCTGCCTCGCCGGCTGACTGGGAAGGAGGGTGGGAGGTGGGAACCCCACCTCATTCCTCGCTGTGCTAGTAACAGTCTCACTCATTCATTCACAAGTGTTGATCGAGAGCGTTCTCTGTGTTGGGTCAGGTCACGGGACGCTGAGCACGGAAAATGACCCATTACTGTTCTCGGGGCTCACGCTGGGGAGCAGATGAACAAGTGTGTGAATCCCTGAGTGCCCGAGGGGCCTCATGAGTCCTGAGTCGTGTGGCTTTTGAAAACCATGATCTTGCAGTCTGGGCTGTCATACGTTGGTTTCTTGGTAATCAATGCATCTCAGCACGGTATGGGGGTGAGGTATGGGGGTGAATTTCGTTTCCACTCAGCTTCCCTGAGGGCGGTAGACAAAATTGCAATTTAGATCCAATCAATAAATGTTTGTTGAGAGTCTATTGTTTGCTTGCAGATCGTGGGCATTGTGGGGACACAAAGGGAGACAACGTGGGAGAAGCTTACCATGGAAACGTGTCCTGTCTGCTCTGTGGTGTTCACCATGGCCAGGAAAACAAACAAAAGGAATGTTTTTGGTGACAATGGAGGCAGGAAAGTGAGAAAACAAAAAGGACATCCTCGGTTTCCACACAGGACAAAGTTCTGAGTCCCCCTCCCCGGCCCCCCCCCCCCCACTCCCTGCTGCACTGTCCCTGCCTCGCCGGCTGACTGGGAAGGAGGGTGGGAGGTGGGAACCCCACCTCATTCCTCGCTGTGCTAGTAACAGTCTCACTCATTCATTCACAAGTGTTGATCGAGAGCGTTCTCTGTGTTGGGTCAGGTCACGGGACGCTGAGCACGGAAAATGACCCATTACTGTTCTCGGGGCTCACGCTGGGGAGCAGATGAACAAGTGTGTGAATCCCTGAGTGCCCGAGGGGCCTCATGAGTCCTGAGTCGTGTGGCTTTTGAAAACCATGATCTTGCAGTCTGGGCTGTCATACGTTGGTTTCTTGGTAATCAATGCATCTCAGCACGGTATGGGGGTGAGGTATGGGGGTGAATTTCGTTTCCACTCAGCTTCCCTGAGGGCGGTAGACAAAATTGCAATTTAGATCCAATCAATAAATGTTTGTTGAGAGTCTATTGTTTGCTTGCAGATCGTGGGCATTGTGGGGACACAAAGGGAGACAACGTGGGAGAAGCTTACCATGGAAACGTGTCCTGTCTGCTCTGTGGTGTTCACCATGGCCAGGAAAACAAACAAAAGGAATGTTTTTGGTGACAATGGAGGCAGGAAAGTGAGAAAACAAAAAGGACATCCTCGGTTTCCACACAGGACAAAGTTCTGAGTGGGAGAGGCAAGTCTTATTTGATGGTATCATGTAGACATCCCTTCTCTTCCCCAAACTTCTGCTGACTAAAATTCTACCATTAGAGATTTATTCCTCTGATTAAACGTTGCCCTCCCTAGGCCAGTTCTTTTTTTCCAAATGAAAATACTTGTAGAAAGAGAGGATTCCATGCCCTTAATCTCTTAAATGACACATAATTTGACATGCATGCCAATCTGTCAGGCCAATCTACCACCCATGGGTAATACTTGCCTGAAGCATTGTGTTGAGAAAGGCTCTGAAGCTCTATCTGGCCTCTGATGTAAAGAATGTCGATTGATTAGTTATGTCTGCCATGGGTGCAAGAAGGGAAGAGAGTATTTACTTTCCCTGCCTTAGGGCAGGGGAGCTTAAGGGATTTTTTCCCCCTGCTGTAACAGGAGGGGCTGGACAAACAGGGAAAATCTGATGGCAGGGGCCCCTGGAGGAGGGATGTAAGAAGAAAGGGCTGAGACTGCTAATCTCATCATGTTATCTCCTGGTCTGTCCATGGCCCCAGGCTCTCAGAACCTGGGGCTGGAAGCCCAAAGCCCTGTCCCTGCTCTCAGAGCCATCTCAGATGTCAACCCACCTAGCCTTCCAGCTATGTTTGACCATACTCCTGGTGCTTTTCTGTTCCAACCTCATGGAACTCTTTTTTTCTGAGCTTTTCAATGTATTATGACACACACACCCAAAACTGTTAAATATTTAGGCTGTACAATGTGATTGTTAAAAGGTGTATAATGCAATGATTTGATATATATATACAATGTGAATTGATTACCACAATCAAGTTAATGCATCCATCACCTTACATAGTTACCATTTTGTGTGTGGTGTGGGGAGAACACTTAAAATCTATTCTCTTAGCAACTTTCAAGTATTACTAACTATACTCACCATGCTGTACATTAGAGCCCCAGAACCTACTCATCTTATAACTGGAACTTTGTACCCTTTGACCAACTTCTCCCATTTCCCGTGGTAACCACTGTTCTACCCTCTGGTTCTGTGAGTTTGACTTTTTCAGATTCTACATATAAGTAAGTGAGACCCTACAGTAATTGTCTTTCTCTGTCTGGTTTATTTCGCTCAGCACGGTGTCCTCCAGGTTCCTCCTGTTGTTGCAAATGGCAGGATTTCCTTCTTTTTAAAGGCTAAATTGTAGTCCACACTTTCTTTATACATTTATCTGTCAGTGGACACTTAGGGTATTTCCATATCTTGGCCAAGGTGTGAATAATGCTGCAACGAACATGGGAGTGCAGACATCTCTTCAAGATACTAATTTCATTTCCTCTTGGTGTGTATACCCAGAAGTCAGATTGCTGGATCATATGGTAGTTCTATTTTGAATTTTTTGAGGAACCTCCATACTGTTTTCCATAATGACGTACCAATTTACATTCTTATCAACAGAATACAAGGGTTCCCTTTTTGCCACATCCTTGCCAACCCTGTTATTTCTTGTCTTTTTGATAATAGTCATCCTAACAGGTGTGAAGTGATATCTCATTGTGGTTTTGATTTGCATTTCCGTAATGGTTAGTGATGCTGAGCATCTTTTCACATACCTCTTGGCCATATGTAGGTCTTCTTTGGAAAAATATCTATTCAGGTTCTTTGCCCATTTTTTAACTGGGGTTTTATTTTTTGCACCACTGAACTCTTTGCAGAGCCTGGATGTGCCTTTATCTATGCCTTTCCTAGACCACTTAGAACATCCTTGCCCATTGTCTCCACCGGGGAACTCTTACATAACTCCATCAAGACCCGAAGCAAACATCACTTCCTCTGAGAAGCCCTCCCTGATTCCTCCACCTGAGTCATCACTCCCTCCTCTGTTTACTCACTGTGGACCCAGCCTCTTCCTGGCAGTCTTCACCCTCTATCACCCTATCCTTCAATGTGTCTCACTTTCTCATAAGGCTGAGAGTTCCACTGAGGGCAGGGCTACAGTTTGACTTCTGTGAGTCGAGACCCAGCACTGGGCCTGACACACAGCTGGTGTGCAATGGCCATTGGCTAAATATATGAATGAGTCAGTGAGTGAATGAACAAACTTCACAGATATCATACTGGCACTGGGACTCAGCTCCACAACCACGCTCCGTGCTTTTCCTTTTGTTCCTACAACAGTGCGCTGATGTGGTAAACCAACCTCAGATCTCCATGGCTTAACATAATGCAGGTTAATTCCCTCCCACAAAGCCCAATGTGAGTTGTCTTTGTATTAACCGTGCCCTTTATTTTCTGTTCTGATGCTGTCACATCTGGGGCCTTGCTGACTCTCGAGGGACTGTCCCTCCCAAGGTTATCCAGTTCCTAGAAATAGTAAACAACTCACCTGTGAGCACACCTTTCCATTGCAAACCAGCCAACCCAGAGACCACCCCACCCCCCCGGCTCTTCCACGGGGCTCCCACACTCCGGGCCACTGTCCCCCCTGCCCTCATCACCCAGGGCAGTTACCAGACAACCAGGGATAGGCCCTGTGCCCCACAGCCTGCTGGAATGATCCAGACTAGCCAGTCCTCAGCCTGCCCACCCTGCCTTGTCTACTCCTTCCACAGAAACCACAGTGAGGTCTCTCTCTGGTCCACAGTGAGGTCTCTGGTCCACACTGCCCCTCCCTCTGACACCTGACCCACCCTGGGGCTTCCCCGTGTGACCCTGCCCGGCACCACGTTCTTCCTCCTCTTGGGAACTGTGAGTAACAAACGATCTTTCCAAGGCAGTCACCTCCTGACGTGCTGACCTTCCCGCACCTCGAATTTTCTATCAGTGCACGACTTTTTAGAACAGTCTTCCATTCAGTGACTCAGCCTTCCGGGGTGCTCCCAATACAGCTCCACCACGTCACATGGTCCCCACATTCTGTGGCGAGAAAAAGAGAGCAGGGACATCGCACGCCAGCTCTTACCTGCTCCTGCCTGCAAGTGGCACAGGCCACCTCTGCTCACCACCCATTGGCCAGAGCCAGTCACACACATGGTGCCACTTGGGCACAGGGGGTGTGGCTGGGAAACCTGGGGGTGGGGGTGTTACTCTCTGCACTTCTGGTCTTGATCTCCCCCTCCAAGTTAAGAACGGATCAGCAATCTGAGGTCAGTATGTATTTCGTTTAACGATGATGACATGATGCGATTTTAGAGTCCCCTTTGCCATGGATATGACCTAGTTTGTCACCAGAAAATATGGAAGCTGAACGTTAAAAAAGTAGAGACCGCAAGGAGATAGGGCAAAGGACTGATTGGGCCATAAACGTGCTCCGGCATTAGGGCTGTGAGTGAGATTAACGGGCCGAGGCCCCGAGAGCTCGCCTGCTCTCACCTCCGTGGGCCAGAAGCAGATGGGGGCCATTTGGGGACAGCTGGCTTAGGCTGGGATGTGGCAAAGAGGAAATGTGCGTCTGTTACCACCTTGTTGACATCCTCCGGATGTGGTGTCTCTGGGACCCATAAGCCAGTTTCCCCCAGATGTTTGCTTTAAGCGGTTGCATTAAGCAACATGACCATGGTCAGGCTCCTGAACATTCATGACCGGGGAGGGGTCAGCAGAGGAGAGAGGCATTGGGAATACTTGAAAGCACAGACCTGCACGAGATGATAATTCCAGCTTCCTTCTCTCCCAAATATTAACTACAGCTGCCCAGAGGTTGTAAAATGATGCAGGTTTCACCCCTCCCTTCTCCTGCCCTGGGAGACACAGAGGTGATGCCCCGGGCGGTGGACAAGACTGACGAGAAGAGAGAGGCTTTCTGGAGGCAGGAGAGGAACCGGACGTGCGGTTCAGACCCGGGCAGAGGCTCTAAGTGCATAATTGTATTTAGTCTTCAGAAATGGAAGGAGGTTCTCATTTTTACAAATGAGGATGCAAGATTCAGAAGGGGTAGGAAACCAGCCTGGAGTCACACAGGATTTGAGTGGGTGATTTTGAGCCAGGGCCCCTTCTCCTGCCGCAGTCCTACACAGACAGGCCCAGCCTGCAGCTCTGGGACCTTGACATTAACGCATCTCACTCCAGACCCATCGCCCACTTTTGAGATGGCCATTAACAGAGAACAATGTCTTTAACCACATGGAGGATGCAATCTGGAGGCTGGTGAAAGCTGCACATTCTTTCTGCAGAAAAATGCACATACCCTCAGGCAGGCACATGCAGGCACATGGTTCCGCCCACAATTTCAGAGTGTTTGTTGGTGTCCCGGATGGAGGTATAGCTGGTGGGCTGCAGGTGAAGGACTTTCTCCCCAGCCTGGCATACTGCAAACACCTTCAAGGTAATACGTTGACACACCTGTGGTTCAAGAGCTGATAGACCACTATGAGAGGAAATGGTGTGACCAAAGGGCAGGGGACCCCGGACAAGGAATCGGAGAGTCACGTGTTTGTTTCATGTGCTTACTCCCCCACCTCCAGGTGTGCCCCCTCCCCACCCCATGTTAGACCTGGCCTCACCTTTGCTCGGTGAACCCCTGTGAGCGGAGGCTGTGTGTCACCCCCCAGCCTCGGGAGAGGACCTTCCTCCTCGGTATCACACGACCGCTTCTCTTCTCTTCCCACAGACCCTCTCTCATGACCTTCCATTCTACAACTTGGTTGTCGACATCCTTGTTTCAGAAAACTGATAAGGAAGATGAGCCGCCAGCTGCAGAGGGGCCAGGACGTGGAAGACCCCACTTGGGTTTCGGCAAAAGGCCTTCTGCCTTCCATGAATAGGAGGAGACAGCTGGGGCTTGGGGAGAAAGCAGCGACATTGCTTGTGGTTACTTGGCCTCCCGTGCCTCGGTTTCCCCATCTGTAAGATGGGGGCAATGGTAATTCTAACCTCAGAGGGTCACTAACCTGCAAAGCACGGAGAACAGTACCTGGAGCACAGAGCTCACAACATACGCTGGAGTTGTTGTCACTCCAGCCCCTGTGTCCACAGAGACCAGGAGACAGGGTCCTGGGGTTGCAAGGGAATACCTGTTAAGTAACAGCCCCTCATTCCCCTGGGCTCTAAACAAGTCGAGTGAGACCAGTGCGACAGCAAAGCATCCCCTTCATTCTTCATGCACTTAAAGTCCACCCCTCCACCTCTCCGAGGCGTGGGGAGGCCAGGAGACTGGGATGGGGGAAGGGCAGTTCTCTCGGCCATGGTCAGGCACTGGTGCCACTCTCCGTACCATCGTGCCAGCCACAGGTCTGCGTGGCTCCTGGTCGCGCCTGTGGTCTGAGATGTGTCTGCATATTTGTGACCAGCCCCCTGGGGGTTGGCTTTGCCCTCTAGTAATCCTCACCAGCGGAACCTTCCACGTGGGCCCCATATAGAAACACAATCTCAGCTGCACCTGGTTTTTCTCTTTTTCAGTTAAAGTTCTTTAATAGTCTCCATTTAGTTGGTTCGTTTGTGGCCAATAAATCGGCAACACAAGGAAGGGCCAAGGGTGTACTCCCCCACCAGGTCCTGTGTTTGGGCTCAGGCAGGAGACACTGCCCCGGGGCAGGTGCAGGACAGGGTTCAGCCACCTGTGCCTCCAGGATGGAAGGAAAGGGCCCCTCACTTCTAGGAGAAGCCCTGGGATGGAGACAGTGGCCGACAGGGCAGTTTCTTCTCCAGTGTTGCCCGCCTCGTGTGGCTGCAATGGCTCTGTCGCCACACTGTCCTCCTGCATCAGCAGGTGACGCAGGAGTGCCAGGCTACCTGCAGCCCCCAAATGACTCAGCTCAGCTCTGGTTGGAAACATATAAAGCCTGAAAGCCAATAATGAGGACCTCACGACCTCAGCTACCTCCAGCTTTGATTTTCAGCAAGAGAAAAGCATCTGTAACATTAATGAAGTCAAGATTTGGTGAGAAAAAAAGCATATAATACTTCCAGCTGAGTTCTGGGCTTACATATATACAATCCACTCAAAGAAAAGCAACCGACTAGGATAAATATTGCCAACACCCATCACACAAAAAGGATTACTTTTGATAATATGTAAAGAGCTCCTACCAATCAAAAACAAAAAAGACAAATGACCCAGTAGAAAAATTGACAATGAGCATTGTTGCAAGCAGTGCTGGCCGCCTGCTGGGACAGCCACCCCCGTGTCCCCGTGCCAGGGCCCAGGTCTGCTCAGGCCACCACCTGCACGTGGACACGTGCTTGGGGCGGGGCCCATCCCCAGTGCCCTGGAATCTGGGCTCATCATGGCCAGTCGCATTGGGCTAGGCTCCTTGCCTGTGACCCACAGACAGGAGCGAAGGGCAGTTGATGCCACCTGTCCCATCTGCTGGGCACCATGGGGAGGACGGGAAGGGGGCTTCCAGGAAAGGTCTTCCTCAACCTTCAAAAGAGATGCTGAAAGAGAGGCCCCCTTTGCTGCTTGCAGTCACTGTCATGAAGATGTAAATCCTGAAGAGGCTGCGGAGATCTTGGAGTCGGAGAGGAAATGGCTAAGAGGAGGATTTCTCTGAGGATATGTCAGAGCAGAAAAATGGAAAGAACCCTGATATCGCTGGACTGCTGAGCTCACCAGTCTGGGAGCTACTTTTAGCCTGCACTTTTTTTTACTTAAAAAATTATTTTTAACTGTAGTAAATGCACGTAACATAAAATGTACTGTAGTAATTCAGTGTATCATTTTTACGCGTTTAGTTCAGTGGCAATAAGCACATTCACGTTGTTGTGCAATCATCACTCACCATCATCTCCAACCCTTGTTCATCTTCCCAAACGGAAACTCTGCCCCCATCACACACTAACTCCCCCTCCCC
>NW_006795096.1:960105-986825 GCF_000442215.2 Lipotes vexillifer | reverse complement strand
CCCTCCCCCTCCCCAACTTCCTGTCTCTATGAATCTGACCCCTCCAAGGACCTCGTGTGACGTCATACAGTATTCGTCCCTTTACAACTGGCATATGTCACTTAACGCCTTCCAGGTTCACCCATGTTGTATCACGAGTCAGAATTCCCTTCTGTTTCTTTTTTTAATTATTTGTTTTATGTACTCATTTATTTATTTATCTGGCTGCTTCAGGTCTTAGTTGCAGCGCGTGGGATCTTTTGTTGCGGCACACCGGCTTCTGTCTAGTTGTGGCGTGCGGGTTTTCTCTTCTCTAGTTGTGGTGCACAGGCTCCAGGGCGCGTGGGCTCTGCAGCTGTGGCGCGCGGGCTTAGTTGCCGCACAGTGTGCAGGATCTTAGTTCCCTGACCAGGGATAGAACCCATGTCCCCTGCATCGCAAGGTGCATTCTTTACCACTGGACCACGAGGGAAGTCCCTCCCTTCCTTTTTAAGGTTGAATAATATCCCATTGTATGGATGGACCCCATTGTGTTTACCCATCCATCCATCGATGGACACGTGAGTTGTTTCCACCTTTTGGCCGCAGGGAATAATGCTGCTATGAACGTGAGTGAACGAAGATCTCTTTAAATCCTTGCTTCAGTTCTTCTGGGTATAAACCCAGAAATGGGAGTGGCTGCATCATATAGTGATTCTCAGTTTATTTTTTTGAGGAGCAGACATACTGTTTTCCAGAGCACCTGCACCATTTTACATTCTCTCATCTCCAGCTCTTTTAATATGAGAAGATAAATTCCTTATCATCCAAGCCAGTTGAGTCACGGTTTTCTGTTCCTTGCTCCCCAAACACCCTGATTACTACAGATAGAAACAGGCACTTTTATAGATGAGGTATGATTGGCCAATAAACATATGAAAATATGCTCGGCCTAAGTAGTTACATCAGGAAATGCAACTTGCAATAACTGATATATCGATAGTTTGTGCCCTTTAGATTGGTAAAGAGTAAAAAGATTGATAATTGGTGACATCGGTGATGCTGTTAGGAGCTCTTATACACGAGTGGAGGAAGTGGCCCCTAGAACAGCGTTTGGGGAGCGCAATTCAGCGTCACTAAAATCTTTTTAAAAACATTTTATTGAATAGCTACCTAGTGGGAAGCAGCCGCATAGCACAGGGAGATCAGCTCAGTGTTTTGTGTCCACCTAGAGACGGGATATACATTACCAAATGTAAGGTAGACAGCTAGTGGGAAGCAGCCACATAGCACAGGGAGATCAGCTCGGTGCTTTGTGACTGCCTGGAGGGGTGGGATAGGGAGGGTGGGAGGGAGGGAGACGCAAGCGGGAAAAGATATGGGAACATATGTATATATATAACTGATTCATTTTGTTATTCAGCAGAAACTAACACACCATTGTAAAGCAATTCTACTCCAATAAAGATGTTAAAAAAATTCATTGGAGTATAATTGATTTACAACGTTGTGTTAGTTTCAGGTGTACAGCAAAGTCAATCAGTTATACATAAACATATATCCACTCTTTTTTTTAGATTCCTTTCCCATATAGGTCATTACAGAGTATTGAGAAGAGTTCCCTGTGCTCAGTATCACTAAAAATTTAAATGCACCTACGCTTTAATCTCACGATGCCAAGCCAACCTGTTTTGTAGGAACACTAGCACAAATACACAAAGAAGTAAGGAGAAAGAAGCAGGTGGTCTGGAGCAATGGTAATAGGAAAAAAAAAACAGGAAACCGTCCAATGGCTTCCAAGAACTTGGTTAAATAAATCATGACGCAGTCACACTGTGGTATGCAGCTGTAGAAAGAATGAGTTTCTCCACAAATTGTGCAAGCATGGAAAAACCTCCAAGACAATCAATTTTAAAAGTCCAGTGAAAATCAAGTCACAGAATAATGCAAATAATATAGTTGCATTTAGGTCAAACCTTGCAGCTGAACGTGTATATGTGTGTGTATACATACACAGATTCATAGAGAAAAGGCCATAAAAGAATAGACTACAGGGTTAACAATGGTTCCTCTGTAGAGAGAATGTGGAGAGCTGGGAATGAGAAGAAACTTTAAGTTCTCATTCTATGTTCTGTTTGAAAAACATTTTTTACAGTGTATTGCTGCATTGCGTGATTTCTTTAAAATGCAAGACATTCATGATGTTCAAAATCAATATATAAAAGGGTTGTGTTATGGAAAGAAAGGGTTTCATTGTAAGCGGGGAGGTTCTGCCTGCCCCCTACTCCTCCGACGCCTGACCCCATTTTACAGATGCGGGCGTTTCCCTGCGAGTGAGGAAACTGCAGCAGCTCCGAGGCCACCAAAGCAAGACCAGAGCATCCAATTTCTCAGCCTGGGCCCCCAAGGAGCCTGAAAACAGAGTCGTTGTCTGCAGCCCCCAGGCCTCCAACTGAGCAAACGTCAGTCACTCCCCCACCCCCCATTTCTTCCTACCTGGTGTCTCCCATGGAGCTCTGGCCTCAGGCTGTACCCAGCTGCCCCAGATCCAAAGGCTGCAGCCACTGCAGCCACGTGTCTGAGCCACGTTCCTGGTTGGCTGCCTCGTGGCTGGAGATCCACCTTCTCACTGTCAGGTTTGCTTTTGGAGGCCCCTGACAGCTCTGGGGGGCATCTTACCTTGTGGGAGGGGTGCTGAATTCAGGGGATGCTGTGGGCTTCATTCACCTCTGTCTGGGGTCCTTAACCAAGAGTTCCACAGGTACAAGTCAGAAGGTCCAAAACCTGGTACCGGGTAATCTCCTGTATTTTATTTTATGTATTTCCGCATTTTCCACAGCCCCTCCAGCCGTAAGACCCAGCCCTGACGTTTAGCAGCTGTCGACCTGGACAATGTCCCCTAACCTTCCAAGCCTCAGCTTCCTCATCTGTAAAATGGGGCTAGTGAGACCTGGCTGTAAGGAGTTGCTGTGAGGATTAATGCACAGTGTAAGGGCTGTGATCAAGGAGCCTGGGCCAAGGGGGAGGAGGCACTGAAGAAGGTTGATCTGACGCAGCCTAGGCATCCTGGAGGGCTTCTTGAGGGAGGGAGCAGAGAGTTGAGTTTTGAAGGCTGTCCAGTTACCGCTGCTGTGTAATTAAAAAAACACCCCGACTTAGTGGCAGGAAATAACCATTTCATTGTGTTCACAGATCCATGGGCCATCTCTGCTCCACCGTGTCTGGGACCTCACCTGGGGATACGTGAAGTCTGGGCTCTACGGCTGGGTTTGGGATCATCTGGAGGTATCTTCACTCACATGTCTGGCAGTCGGTGCTGGCTGTCGGCTGGGACCTTGCTGTCCTGTCAGCTGGAACACTGACCCAGGACCTCTCTGTGGTCTCTCTGCATGGGCTAGTTGGGCTTCCCCATAGCATGGCAACTGGGTCCCAAGAGAGAGCCTCCCAAGAGAACCAAGAGGGAGCTTTATCACCTTTGTCAACCTAGCCCCAGAAGTCACATAGCATCACCTCTGCCATGGTCATACACTCTCCCAGATTCAAGGGGATGGAACACAGACTCCACCTCTTGATGAAAGAACTGTCATTGTAAGATCATGTGAAATGGGAGATATCATTGCTGCCATTTTTTGGGGGGGGAATAGAATCTGTCACAAAGGCCAGAGCAAACAGGAAGTGTATCCTCTAGACTAAGGGCAAGGGAACGTGTTTCCAGGAACGTGTTTCCTGGGTCAACTGGGACTGTCGTGCAGGTTGTGCACTGTACAAAGGCGCCCAAATGAGAGGGCAAGTGGGAGCTGAAATCCACGCAGTCCTCCATTCAATGAGCTCTGTGTTCGTGCATGAAGCTGCATCTGCTCAGGGGAAGGGCAGACTTTTCCTTTTCCAAGGGTGTTGTCCACTTGCTAAGGTGAGCACCCACAGAGTTGTGTGCACCCAGAGAGGTTACACTTTCTTAATACCCATAAGATAATCATATGGACCGGCCGGGGTCCTAGGGAAGGTGAGGCTGGAACAGGAGGTGAGGAGAGGGGAGGGGTGACCCAGGCTGAGACCAGGGGCCGCGCTCCTCTGCCATCATCCCCCAAGCCTTCCCCAAACACACACACCCAGAACGTCATTTTCCGTCTTATTTTGGCATCCTCTGGTCAGGACTCTAGTTTTGTTCTGGTCCCCAATCCAGTGCACCTCAAGTTGATGGAGGAGGTCCTGATGTCACCAATGGGTCAACATAGACATGGAGCAAGCCTTCAACTCAGAAGAGAAGCAGGAAGCAGGACTTGGGCCAGACTCCAGGCTTCAGTGAGGACGCAGCCTCTCCTGGAGAAGAGAAGGAAAGAATCAGGACATAGATGTCCCTCCTTAGAAGGTTTGGAAGAGCATCCTTCAGGGGCCGAGGTGCTGAAGCCGGAGGCAAGGACTCCAAGTTAGATACAGCAAATGCCCCTTTGCTTAGCGTTTAATCTTTTTTTCCAATTTCCCTTTATGGAGATGGGGCTATTTTGAAGAATGCTCAGCGCTATAAAAATAAAGCCAGAATTGCATATCTGGGCTTCCGGAGAGCCCGCGGTAGGAAATGTGGAAGGCGAAAGCTATTTATACAGTGAGGGAGCGTTTCAGCTAGAAACTTACAACCGGTCTTTAGAATTAATTCAGCGCGTTGTCTGCTCCAAGGACATATGCTATGTGTCTAGAATGGTGACACCTCCAACACCATATGTGTCTGTTTGATGTGGCCGCGAAGGATCGTGGAGCCTCCTGGCACACAGGCTCCGTGTGTTGGCGATGATCACACCTCCCTATGCCCAGGTGTCTAGAATCCTAGAGTCTTTGGAAATTAATGGACATATGGCGTGTGTCTCAGGTTTTGGCACCGGACAGAGAAAATAAGATGTGTGTGCAGTCCAGGGTCAGGCAGGGGGTGACCTGCGCATCTTTGCTGTCTCAACTTCACATGATGTGGTGGGTTCCCAGCTCAGAGCGGTTGTCCCCAGGGTTTGCATCTGGACGCACTGGAGCCCACAGTGGGGCTGATGGAATCCGGGGAATGGGCATCCACCAGTTCTGTAACTGGCAGCCCTCGGCAGTTTTCACCTTCGAAACGCTAAAAAGGTAACTGGTACATCTGGTGACACAGAGCTAGAGAATCTGAATTAGCCAGAGACTCAGCCACTGCCCACAGGTGGAAGCAGGGAGACAGATTCGTGGCAACAGATGTGGGGTCACAAGCCAGACCTCGAACACTGTTCAGGAAGGAATTGGGAAAAGCAGTGATTGTCACCAACCAGGTGTGGACTCACTGTACCCATGGTGCCCAGACCCTCTCAGAAGCCCCAAGACCTATCCCTACTTTCGCTGTAAGAGCCAGAAACAAACTCACTTATGTCCTCAAAGAGAAATATCTATTAAGCACCCATGTAGGAGTTATTCATACAAAAGAGACAGGAGATCCAAACTCCTGTCTTCATGGAGCTGACATTCTTACGGGGTGATGGGCATTATTAGTGACATATTGGTCGGCTCCGGCTGCCATAACAAGAGACCACAGACTGGCGGCTTAAACAACAAACATTTATCTCTCACAGTTCTCAAGGCTGGGAGTGCAAGATCAAGGTGGCATCAGGGTTGGTTTCTGCTGAAGCCTCTCTTCCTGGCTTACAGATGGCTACCTTCTTGCTGTGTCCTCTGGGTGCCCTTTCCTCTGGGCAAGGAAAGAGAGAGAGATCTGGCATCTCTTCCTCTTCTTATAAGGCCACCAGTCCTATTGGATCAGGGCCCCACACTTACGACCTCATTTAACCTTAATTACCCCCTGAAAGGCCCCATCTCCAGACACAGTAACATTGGGGGTTGGGGCTTCAACATAAATTTTAGGGGGGACACAACCTAGTCCATAACAGGGGAAGAGAAGCACACAAAAGAGTAAGTCCATTACATTGAATATTAGAAGGCAACTGCCATGAAGAAAAAGGAAGCAGGGGAAGGGAGCGGGGAGGGCAGGGTGGGTTTGCAAATTTAATGAAAGTGGTCATATGGGCCTGGCTGAGAAGCGACACCTAAATGGAACAAGCCACTCAGCCTTGCAGAGACCAGGAGCGCAGGTGCAGAGCACAGGTGCATGTCAAGGAGCAGCAGGGAGGCCAGTTGGCAGGAGAGGTGGACACACGGGCAAGTCAAGTTCAGAGAAGACAGATGAGGTCAGACCAACTATGGGGGACAGGTCGTGTGTGCCTGCAGAGCATGGGGAGGACTTGGCTTTCAGTCCTGGCGACGAGGAACCTTTGGGGGAGGGGGTTCAGAGCAAAGCAGCAACATGACCTGACCTCCTCGGTGCCTGCCGTGTGGAGAATATTCTGTAACAGGGTAAAGCAACATTTAAAAAACAAATTTCGAACTCAATGAGTTCTTGCTGGAAAATTAGTCTTTGATTTTCCAATTCCATTTTGGACCCCGTAGAGAAAGCACAAAGTCATAGTCAGGGGACCCAGGTAGATGCCCTCACTCTGTGATGTGGACATGCCACTTAAATTACCCTGCCTCAGTTTCCCCATCTGTCAAATGGGGACAGTCTGGCAGCCCTCCCCGCCTCACTAGTAACCAGCATGAGCTGAGATTACAGAAATGCAGACATGCAAAGCTTTGAAAGTAAAGATGCCCTTCAGCTCTTGGTGGGGGTGGGGCGGGGGGGGGGGCAGGAGTGAAACCAACACTCCTTGCCCTTATGTTCCCTTGTTTGAGCCAAGACAGGGTGTGGTGTCAGAGCATCTGAAGTAACCCCACGCGAGGCTGTGTCTGCAACATGAGTTGAGCTGCAAGGAGAGTTGTCAAGCTAAACAGGGAAGGTCTCACAAGTAGGATGACTTGCATGGTGTTGTCTCTGTGGACTGTCCCTCTAAAGCACCCTAAACCCTCCCCGCAACCCCTGTGGCTAGCAACTTGCAAGAAATAGTTTTTTCTTTTTCACTTAACAATCACCAAATTCATCTTCAAATTGTGCAAATTGAAAATCAGCTCACGAACCAAGAATAATATTACCAACCAGAGAGTACAAGAACTTAAAAAAAAAAAAGTTAGTTTAAAAAAATTAGGTACTACTCAAAGAAAGGAAAGATTTCATCAGTACAAGGCAGGGGGGCGTGGTTCAGGGAGAGGTCAGTCATCACCCTTCCTGATACCCATTCCTCCTCCCCAGAGGCAGAGGCTGTTACCAATGCTCACGTGTCCTTCCAGAAGAGAGAGCCACACCTGTAACTCTGCCTTGAAATGCTTTTTATACACACATGCATATATGTAATCCCTTTAATTCCAAAATGGACAGTGAATTATACTTCCTGTGGCACCTTGATTTTTTTCATTTGACAATACGACTTGGATACTGTTCCAATTTGGCACTCAAAGAACTTTCTCATTCATGGGCTTCCCTGGTGGTGCAGTGGTTAAGAATCCGCCTGCCAACGCAGGGGACATGGGTTCAAGCCCTGGTCCAGGAAGATCCCACGGGCCGCAGAGCAACTAAGGCCACGCGCCATAACTACTGAGCCTGCGCTCTAGAGCCCGCGAGCCACAACTGCTGGAGCCCATGCTCCACAGCAAGAGAAGCCACCACAATGAGAAGTCCACGCACCGCAACGAAGAGTAGCCCCCGCTCGCCGCAACTAGAGAAAGCCTGAGCGCAGCAACGAAGACCCAGTGCAGCCAAAAATGAATAAATAAATTAACTTATTTATTAAAAAAAAAAACTTCCTCATTCTTTTTCATTTCATTTTGCTCATTCTTTTTCATAGAGTGAAAGTACCATAATTTAGTCAAGCAGACTCCTATTGACTTGGGTTGTTTTCCATTTTTGGCTAATTTCTACAATGTTGGAAAGAATATGCTGTACAAATGCTCTGGTACCTGTGTGAATACATCTGTGGGATAAATTCCTAGGAGAGGAAAAGCTGGGTCAGGAAGTAAGGGCTTTAGGCATTTGGATAAGTCTCCTCAAATCGCCTTCCCAAGAGCTTGTATCTATGCCACGACTCCCAGGGTATGAGAGCCATCATTCCCCAGATAGAAGTTGTATCAGTTCCCTGGGGCTGCTGAAAAAACATGACTGTAAGCTGTGGCTTAAAACCATAGAAATGCATTCTCTCACATTTCTGGGGGTCAGAAGTCCAGATTCAAGGTGTCTGCAGGATTGGTTCCCTCTGGAAGCCCAGGGAGAATTGTGCCATATCTCTTTCCGAGTTTCTGGTGGCTGCCGGCATTTCTAACATGCCGTAGCTTGTATATGCATCGCCCCAATCTCTGCTTCTGTCTTCACGCGACCTCTCTCTCCTATGGGTCATGTGTCCAAATTTCCCTTGTCTTCTATGAACACCAGCTGATGGACTAAAGCCCACTCTAATCCAGTATGACCGTGTCATAAACTGATTACATCTGCAAAGACCCTAGTTCCAAATAAGGTCTCATCCACAGGTACCAGGGGTTAAGACTTCAACGTACCTTTTGGGAGGACAACTTGCAACACATGTATGATGGAATGTTTCAGTCTTTGGCACTGCGAGAGACCCCCGGAAATTTTTATGGCAAAGAGTCAAGTCAGTGGTGGAAATCCCAACAAGTCAGCCGCTCCACCTAACCCTACTGGCTGCCTCTTCAGCGCCATTGACACCTGAAGTCCTCTGTCTGCCTTTAGCAGAGGCCTCCCGAAGCTCCTTCCTGGGTGGGGTGGGGTAGAGCGGTGGGAGGAATGGGGGGATGGGGAGTGCTGCCCTAAGGTGTTCCCACACAGCTCCCAAACCTGGGACCGCCTGGGGAGGTTTGCCAATACTGATGCCTGGTCCAGTGGAGTCACATTTAATTGGAGCTTAAATTCTAAAGTTCTGCAAAGTAAAAATGACCTGTAGTCAAAGTTATGCTTGGAAAGGCCCCTTAGATGTTCAAAAGCCACTACCCAACTTTTGTTTGTCTTTGCGTTTGGCAATGCAAAATGGTCCACGGAGGCCAAGGTCTGGCTGGGGCCCCCTTAAGCCTGTACTCAGGGAAGGATGCTCCCGTCCAGGGAAAGCCTTGAACTCTGCCTCCGGAGAGGAGGTGCACTGTTCGGACTCCCTCTTCCCTTGAGCTGAGCTTTGAAGGGAAAAAATCTGAAAGCGCTTAGTGCCTGGAGCACAGGCTCAGCCAACAGGGAATCCCCACCCGCAGTCTGTCAGCAAGACGAATGTTCCGGAAGCGGACTGGTGACCCCCAGGGACACAGAGGGTGCCTCTGACCCTCTCGGCAGTCCTGCTATAGCCCTCTTTCCATTTTCTGTCAACGGAACAAAGATTTTCTGTAGGGCCAGCGCCCTGGTGATGAGCCTGTGTCCCTCAGCCTTGCCAGCGCCTTCACGTCGAGGGAAAGTGAGGGGCAGGGTTGTGGGAATCCTCCCCCATCCCACCCTGCTTGCTAATCCAGGAAGATGGCTGTGACTTGGGGAGTATAAAAGCAGGAAAAATGAGAGCCTCCCCGGGGCTCTGACAGAGATGTAGAGAACCCCGCGTCCGATCAAAGAAGTATGTAATGGACTGAGGGAATTTGCTTTGGGAAAATCCGCCATCCACTCCATCCGATTATCCTGTCTCCTAACGAGGATCCTAAGTGTCTGACTCCATTTAAATGATATTTAAAGACGCGCCTTTGTGATGGAGGAGCGGGGTGGGCTCCCCAGCGCACGGCAGCTTACGTGGAGCAAATGCAAACGTTGTGCACATTTCTTGATTTATTGACTTACTTCTCCCAGGCAGTCTCCCACCCGGAAAGGCATGGGGCTGGAAGCCGTGTGAAAATCTTCCAAACGCTGCTCAGAAAACAGGGGGTCACCCCCTGAACACGTTGCCTGCTCCAGAGAGACGACCAGAGGGAAAAGTCCTCCCACCGCAGAATGTATCGCTGGGGGGTTCAAGGTTCCTGCCAAACACCAAACGCAATTAAGGCTCACAACCAGTGCCTGATAAATGTACCAAGGTGAGGAATTCGATTTGCCAGAGTTTCCCATCAAGGAAGTTGTTTATTGATTTTCTTAAGGGTTTTTTTTTTTTAAAGGAGGCTATTACTGCTTACAATTTTATTTCCTTTAATATTTCAAGAGAAACGTGATCCGTTATTGGAATTATTTGTAATTAGTGTTATTTGATGGCTTGTTTCTGCCAACATGACCCTACACTGAACAGAGCCTTGTGGGGCATGGGGGGTTACTTGAGTTACATTTTGCGGGTCACATCGGGATTCTGGTAAAAAATGTGTTGTATGCAGTGTGGACGTGGGCAAAGAGAGTGTTTTCACCTCCTGGCTTCTGGACTTATGAGGTCTGGAATTAAAGGCCCATCTGATTCGAGCCATTCTGGTTCTTGGAATACAACTGCAAATTCAGAGAGGCGTGACAGAGAGGACCCTAAAAAGGAAACCACGCTTTCTGGGAAAATGCACGTTGCGGGCAAGATATTTCACGTGGAGACCCTGAGAGTAATAGGTGAGTTCACTGAAATTGCAGAAGCTTTAAAAACCTCTTCTGGAAAACTCTGAAGGTTTAAATTTGAAATTGAATTCACATCCCCCCTTCCTAATGTCCAAAGACAATGAGAGTTTTTTTGTTTTGTTTTTAAAATCAGAGTCCTTTTCAGACACTGAGGAAAGTTCACCATCAGATTAGCTAAAAATTGCTGTTCAAATTTTAAAATAATTTAAAAATTGTCTTCCAGGCATCTCTTCCTTCGACCAGTTATAAACTTATGGAATTCCAAATGTTTGAGGGAATAAAGGAATGAGAAATTGTCTTCTCATTCCACAGGACCCGACACTAGAAGGTTCATAGTAAATATCTGCAGACCACCTGAACCTCTGGCGGGTGGCGGCCCAGTGCAGAACCGGTCGGACAGAGGAAATCACTGAGTTCTGCTCTCAGAGAACTGGCAATCCGGTGACTGGAAAAAGAAAGAGAGGGTGAGGAAGGAAGGGAAACGAGGGACGGAGCTGACCAGGCAGATCCACGCTCTGGTGGGGAGCCCCCAAGTCCTATTTCATGCCTGCCTCTCTGCCACTTACCCACCACTGGCCCCTCACTGTATCCCTGCCCCTCACTGTGGGACTCTGAAGTTCCTTGCATTAAAGCGGGGGAGAACATTTCCCCACGCCCCGTCCACGGGTTCCCCTGTGGGACCTGCTTTGCCCAATAGAACGAGGAGTGTATGAGGCTTCCTTCCCAGCCAGCTCCCAGCCCGGGCCTCGAGTGTTTGCACGTTTGCGTTTGTCCTTTTATCCTTCTGCCAGCGTCATTAGAGGACAGGCCTGGCTAGCCTGCTGTCTCCAGAGGAAAATGAGAGACCTGTGGATCAGAGCCAGCCTTGCCAAGCCCAGTCTGGGCCATCCACTCCTCAGCTGACCCTCAGCCCCGTGAGCATGAATAACGATGATTTTAGGCCACTGAGCTTGGGGGTGTTTTTGTTATGCCACAATTTTATATCAATAGCTAATCGACTCACTCCCTTCCATGAACTGCTCGGTCCTCCCCATTCCGCACATTTTAGCCCATCTGAAGCTTCACACCTCCCACACCAGTTGCTGCCCTGCATCTCGTGTGCTAATATCGACTCCCTAAGACCCTCTGGCACCACCATTGATTTTGCAGTCCACCTGTTTCCCGTGTATTGATGTTTCCATGTTTGAGTCTTTCTTGGGTCTGCAGCACCTTTGGCGCACGGAGCTGGCTGGTCCTGCCCTGGTCCCCTCCTTTCCCTGCACTTGGTGTCCGTTCCTGCGCTTCCCTCCTCCTCTCTGCGTCTCTCCCGGCCTCCTAGCACGGGGCAGGTGCTCGCTTCCCTGGAACCTCTGCTACCTTGTTTGAAGGAAGGCGTCTAGAAACACTCTGTGCGGGCGTTATTCATACACGAGATATTGTCGCCGCTGATGGGCTAGGTAAGCCCCACAGCGGGCTTGGTGACCTCCGGTGCCAGATCTCCTGGCAGGAGAAGCCGGGCTCTTGTGGAACAGACGCAGCCTTGTCTGGCAGCAGGCAATCTCTGCCAACAGCAAATTCCATCGGCCGCAACTGTTATTTGACAGCATTTGTTAACATATTAATGACGGGAAAAGGCTTTTGGCAGACATAGCTCATCCCTGGGTGCTCCTCTCTGAAATGAAGGAATGTGTGGGGAGGTGAAGCATACACAGCAGAACCAATGCCCCCTGGAAAGATCCCGGGTTTCTCCAATGTGTGTGGTCTCAGAGGCAGACACACATCTGTCTGTTGAACCCCAAAGTCACACAATTTGGGTGCAGGGAACAGGGTCTCACACAGGGTAACTCAAGGAAAAGGAATGTCTCCATCAGGACCCTCACAGCAAAGATGGCACGCTCGATTAAGATGACTCAAGGCAGGCTTAAGGAAAGAGGTGAGAAGTCTCCTGGGGAACCACAGGGGAAATGAAGTGTCCCAGGGCTAGTAACACTGGGGTTGCAGCCACGTCCAGGCCCAAAGGGGCAGAGAGGAGCTGACGACCAGGACCAAGGAGGAGAGAGTCACGTACAGAACCACCTCGAGGGGACTTATAACTTCTGTTGAGGAGCTCAACTGGCCCAAGGCAACCACACGGGAGGGAGCTGGGGAGACTGACACACCAGCCTTACCCTCTTCTGTCCCTCAGAACCCCCGACGGGAAGCCAAAGACAGGTTAGTCCGTTGACATCATCTGCATGGACCAGCCTCCTGGGCTGAGAGTGACGGGAAAAAGAGTGGAGAGTGGGTCTGGATGCCTGTAGCTTTTCTGCAAACCCCAGGACTGCTATTCAGGGCTGGGCTCCACAAAGTATGGAGAAGTGTATGGTGTTTCCTGAAGCATCTAAAAAACAGAGCTACAGAGCATACAGCACTTTCACTCATGGGCGTATGTCTTGGGAAAACCAAAAATCGACAGGACACAGGCACCCCAAAGTTTAGCGCTGCTCTGTTTACAGACTTGGTTACACCTTAAATATCCCAGGAAAGAGAAAAATGGATAAAGAAGTTGTAGTACTTATGTACAATGGAATCCTTAATCCTCTGTACTTACGTACAAAGGATCCTAAGAAGGATTCGAAGGCACTTGAAACACGCAGACATGGAAATGACAGTCATGAAAGGGGAAGATTTTATACTCACATATCCCCAGAAAGAGGAGGCTTATGCCAGGCAGGGCCACACAGGAAAGCACCAGTGTCTTCCAGGAGGTAGAGGGAGGGGCAGTGTGGACCAGAGACCTCACTGTGGACCAGAGACCTCACTGTGGTTTCTGTGGAAGGAGTGGACAAGGCAGGGTGGGCAGGCTGAGGACTGGCTACTTTGGATCATTCCAGGGGCCTCCAGGACACAGGGCCCGTCCCTGGTTGTCTGGTACCTGCCCTGCGTGATGAGGGCAGGTGGGCAGTGTGGCCCAGAGTGTGGGAGCCCCGTGGAGGAGGGGGTGGGGTGAGGGCTCTGGTTTGGCTAGTTTGCATTGGAAGGTTGTGCTCACGGGTGAGCTGTTTGTTATCTTCAGGAATTAGCCAGCCCTGGAGGGACAGTCCCTCCAGAGTCAGCAAGACCCCAAGATGTCAAAGCATCAGAACAGAAAATGAAAGAGATGATTAATACAAATGGTGAGACCAGAGAAGAAAAATAGTGGTTCAAAAGGGGAGGATGTACTGACAGCGACTTTTTAGTAGAACCTCCTGTGTATAAAGGCCTGCGCTGAACGCAGAAGAATTCCAGCAAGCACTTGGGTGCCTGCCACCATCATGCGTACGATGTGGACACGGGGACGTCAGCTCAGAGCAGGTGGAACGTGAGCCCCCGTGCGTGCAGGCATCGTCCGCTCCAGGGAGGACGCCTGTGGGCCTATATCTAGTCAGCGCCGGGAGTGGGCACCGGGGGTCCACTTCCAGAGCCAATTCTCAAAGCGGCTGAGCACACACACCGCCGTGCCCTCTGCCAGAGGAGGCCAGGGAGACACATCCACTGGCTTTTCAGGACACGATGTTTTCTGCTGAATGGCCTCTACAAGGCCATTCGGGGAATCGGTGGAGTCTGCATGGGAGGTGGGAAAGCGGGCATAAAGGGTGCCCTGGGGGACATCGGGGTGGGCAGGACAGCGTAGCACCTCCTGGAGGAAGATCCTTCTAGGAGGCAGGCTCTCGTTGCTGGCTTCTTTGCATTAAAAAAAATATTCCACATTAAAATATGGGAGCCTCCAGAGAGGAGGCATCAAACATTTTCAAACAAGACAATTAGTTTTCCTGTTCAAACCCCACCCCCAAACTACGAGAGGTGTCTTTCAGCGAACTTGGAACATTAACATGACTGGAAGTCAATCAGTCCCTCGGTGAAAATAACAGAGCAGTACACCAAAGGGAAAATGCAAAAAAGTCATAAAGTCATGAGAAAATGCACCGGTTTCCAGAGTGTCCTTTGGAAAACGTTAACGGGCCCAGCGAGGCTGCTGTCTCTCCTCTCCAGGGCGCCCTCTCCCCAGCACTCCTGGGGGTCCCTTTGACACAGATGAGAGCCAGCCCTGCTCTCAACAGCCCTCCTTGTCAGGGGGACGAGCAGGGGTCTCTGCGTCAGGGCAGGATGGCCGGGAACGTTTCAGGCCGCAGCCTCCTGCAGCTCAAATGCAGCATCATAAGAGATGCTCAAAGCCCAGGACAGTTGCAAACGCCTTTCTTCATTATGATTTTTTTTCCCTTGAGCTTGCTAATTAAATCATTAAAATTTTATCTTCACTTAACTATGGATAAGAACCCTTTGAAACATTTAATTAGTAGGCTGCAGGAGGTACACAGGAGTCCGGACTGTTAGGATGGGAAGGTGGATGGGGTTACGGAAGGGAGAGAGACGTGGGGAAAGCGACAGAAAGAGAGTGGACCGTTCATTTACAAAGGCATCTGCAAGCCTCTCCTGCCCTGGTAAGAGGTAGAAAAGGAGCCAGATCCACGTGCCCGGTCCTGCCCCTCTGCCTTTTCTTAGGAGCTCTGGCGGGTAGCCAGGTTCTCGCCCAGAGAGACATCCCTGTGTGTGTGCATGCCTGTGTGTGTGTGTGTGTGTGTGCACATGTAGAGACAGACAGACAGACAGAGACAGAGAGAGGGGCAGAGACAGAGTGAGAACACGATGGAGTGAGAGGTCCAGGGCTCTTGGCTCAACAACCTAAATTGTATTTCGAAGTCTACATACATTTACATTCAGGGTCTCTGAGCTGCCTGCCCTTCTCTCACTCCCAGCAAGCAAAATAAAATACCATGAAATAAAACTGAAGTAATGCAACTCCAAGGTCAGGCTTATATTCAGCAGGTTGGGAAAGGTCAAGGTCAGGCTTATATTCAGCAGGTTGGGAAAGGTCAAGGTCAGGCTTATATTCAGCAGGTTGGGAAAGGTCAAGGTCAGGCTTATATTCAGCAGGTTGGGAAAGGTCAAGGTCAGGCTTATATTCAGCAGGTTGGGAAAGGTCAAGGTCAGGCTTATATTCAGCAGGTTGGGAAAGGTCAAGGTCAGGCTTATATTCAGCAGGTTGGGAAAGGTCAAGGTCAGGCTTATATTCAGCAGGTTGGGAAAGGTCAAGGTCAAGCTTATATTCAGCAGGTTGGGAAAGGTCAAGGTCAAGCTTATATTCAGCAGGTTGGGAAAGGTCAAGGTCAAGCTCATATTCAGCACGTTGGGAAAAAGGCCCCTGGGCTCCCAGGGAACAGACGCTGCCAGTTCTGAGCCCGCCCCACTGGCCAGCAGCTTGCTAAGTGTCTTCCAGAGTCTCGCACGATCCCACGACAACCCCAGAGTCGGTATTATCACCTCCTTAGCCGTGACGGATCCAGTCCTCTGGCCGCCATCACAAGGTACCACAGTCTCGGTGGCTTAGAACAACGTTGATGTCCTCACAGCTCTGGAGACCAGAAGGCCGAAGTCCAAGGGTCTACAGGGCCCTGCTCGCCCCAAAACCTGCAGAGAACCCCTTCCTTGCCTCTTCCGGCTTCAGGAAGCCCCAGATGTCCTTTGGTTTGTGGTGGCCTCAGGCCAATCTTCACACTGTGTCCCCCACATCCGTCTTCACACCCTCTTCCCTCTTTGTGTGTCTCTGAGTCCGAATTTCCCCTCTTATGAGGACACCCGTCCTGTTGGATCAGGGCCCGCCCCAATGACCTCATCATCTCAACTTGACCACCTCTGCAAAGACCTCATCTCCCAATAAGGTCACAGTCACAGGGACCGGGGTGAGGACCTCAGCATCTCTTGTTGGGGACACGAGTTGAACCATCACGAGGACTGGGAGAGATTTCGAAGCTTATGCAAAGGTCACACAGCTGCTAAGTGTGACAGCTGGATTTACAACCCAGACCCGACCTCAGCGCCAGGCGGCTAACTGCGGTGCTGTTTGGGGAGATTCTAGGTCTTACATGCAGGGGCTTCTGACCCCGGGAGTGTCCCAGTCCCGGGAGTGTCCCGGGAGTGTCCCAGGGGCCAGCGGGGGTGGGGCAGGCGGGGCAGGCCACGCATAGCCGGAGCCTACAGCAAGCCTCAGCACTTCTCTCCTGGAGGCTGCCGTCTCCGTGTGTCACTGGTGTTTTGTGGGATTTCAGGGCTCACTGCACGTTCGAACAAATCTCCAGGGGCAGGTTTTCAGGGCGATTCTTCCTGGCACGGCCAGCCCCTCCCTCCAGATCTCCCAGCTGCCCTGCTCAGCCCTGGCCCCGTGGCAGCCAGCAGAACACAGTGAGGCCAAAGGGATGCTCCCCCGGCTGTGCCCTGAGGACGTCGGGATCAGGGGGCTTCTCAGACCCTCCTGGTGTCCTGAGCCCGGGAGCTCCAGCCCAGGCGCCCTGGTATCAATCAGGGTTTGTCCAGAAGGGAGGGGCCTGACGTGCCTTCTTGGGGCCCCCATGGTCAGTCCCTACCCTCCCATGGCTTTCTCTGTCACCCCAGCCCATCCTGTGCAGGGTGGAGCTCCCGGTGCCAACCAGAGAGAGGAGGCTGGAGAAGGCAGAGGGAGGGGTGGTCTCGGAGAGCCAGGAACCCACCCATGTGTCCTTCCCACTCAGGTCACGTGGATTCTCTCTTCGGGGGGCTCCACGCTCGTTCCTGTCGTAAATAAACGAGTCAAGGGGCTGCCTTACCAAGATGCAGACGAGCCCCAGGACTGCTGGCGCCTCCACCAAGTTTTCTGCAGGCGGGGATTAAAAGAGGGAAGGATTTCCCATTAAACACTGTAATTATTAAACTCCTTTGAGGCAGCACACAGGAGAGAGTATGCAAAACATTTAAGGAAACTTCTGGTACCAAACGGCTATTGTACTGTCAAGTTACAGATACGGGGGAAGAAAAGCACCGGATGCCAGCGTTCAGGAAACACAATGATACAGGACTGCATGTAAAGCGGCGGGGACAGCTGTGACCCTGCTCTGTGCCCTAGGAGATAATGAGAGCGTGCAGGTCTTTGCTTTCGCTCACTACCTGGGGAGTTTAACCCTTCACTCTGGGCAGGGGTGGAATATCTGACTGCACCATGGCAGCTTTCCAGCCAGCTCCCCTGCATGTTAGGGAAGCAGGATTTCTGCTCTGAGGCAGACAGAGCCGGTGACCAGACTCTGGTCTCAGTGAATTCTACAGATTTCTTAGAAGAGCCAATGGAGAGTATGCTGAGAGGTGCAGGAAGGGTAGGGAGACAAACCCTTCATCGTGGTGATCACCTGCCATAGTAAATCCACCATTTCGCTCTGGCCAGGGAGGGACAGGCTGAGAGACCAGACTGGGGGTGTGGCCCACGCAGAACTTGGCTTGAGCACACAGGCCTCCCCCTCCCCACAGAAAATAAGAACTCGCCCAACTCCCACTGGGAGTGTGCCTAAGAAAGTTCTGGTTAGATTCTTGGGCTGGGCAGAGACAGGGCAAGTCGTTATTTCTTCCTTGTTAGGAGGGAAAACATTTCACGGGAGGAGATGCAGAAGGGTCTTTGTGAGGCGCATCTGGAACTTTCTACTGCCCCGGGTGCTCCCTGGGGCTTTACTGATGCCCCAGGCAATGAATTCCAGTGGGATCTGAGGCGAGCTCCTAATTGCTCCCCAGCTGACAACTAAACCCCATCCTCCTTGGTTACCAGCTCCACTCTCTCCATAAAAAGAGCCATGCGGCTGCCATGGCCAGTGAGGTCTCTCCGCTGACCAGAGCTGTAGCAAGGCTGGACGTGTCCCCACCAACCCTGTGGATAGTGTCTGGAGGGAGATCCCACTTTAGTCTTTTCTCCACCAGGCCACTCGATTCCCTGGGGCCGTTGCCAATGGCGTTCTCATAGTCTTGAACCTGCTACTTGGAGGGGTGTTCCAAGGACCAGCAGAAACCCACGCCCACTGAGTCAGTCATTTTACCCAGGTCTGCAGCCCCGCTGTGGGCACAGCTTGAGAAGCACTTCTCTGAGGCGCTCCAACCTGGACGGCAGGAGGGAAGAAATCTCTAGGTCTATGGAGTCTGAAGGAACAGTCCAGAAATCAAGTACCCGATCATGGACATGGTCTCTGTATGGATCAAATATGTCTGTATTCCCCCGCAATTCACGTGCGATGGTGTTGGGAGGTGGAGCCTTTGGGGAGCGGATTAGGTCGGGAGGGTGGAGGCCCATAATGGGATCGGTGCCCTTATAAAAGGGACCCCGGAGAGCTCCCTCGCCCCTGCCACCACGTGAGGACACAGAGAGAAGATGAACCAGGACGAGGGCCCTCACCAGACACTGAATCTGCTGGCCCCTTGATCTCAGGCTTCCCAGCCTCCAGAACTACGAGAAGTAAACGTCTGCACTTTCTAAGCCTCCCAGTCCAGGGTATTTTATTACAGCAGCTTGAACGGACTAAGACAGCCTCCCTTGCACATGGAAAAGAAAGGGCTGCGTTTTGAGCTGGGCTTCTTGCAGGGTGTACCCCACAGCTCTGGGAGGAGATGGTGACCCCAGAAGAGAAACCAAGAGCACTGAGAACACAAGACAAAACCAGATGGTCCCTTGATCACGTACGGATACCACTCCCCCTGCCCCAGCCTGTGACGAGCTTGAGCTATCGCCCTCTGCTGGGCTCTGTGAGAAATACAACTGGGAGCTGTGTTAGGACAGCCATCAGACCCCTTAATTATTTCAATAACAAAGACAGGATAATAATAGCCAACATTTCCTGAGGACAGCTCAGTCCTGGGCACTATTCTAGGGTCTTTATATACTAACCCGTTTAATTCTCATAACCCCCCGTGAGACTTTTATTATCTCTTAAAGATTGTAATACGTGCATTTGTGGTTCACCGTGCCTATCTCCTTGCAGTAAAACTCAAAAGACATGGCATAGACTTTACCATTTGAACCATTTTGAGGGTACAGTTCAGTGGTATTAATACACATTGTTGTACAACCATCACCAACATCATCTTCAGAGCTCTGTCGTCTTCCCAAGCCGAAACTCTGCACCCATTTAACACAAACTCCCCACCCCCTCCTCCAGCCCCTGGGGATATATTTTCTACTTTCTGTGGCCATGACCTTCACTGCTCTAGGGACAACAGGCAGTGGGGTAAGTATTTTTCATTTTGCAATTAGCCAATTTAAATTACACTAACTGTAGAGCACAGGGAACTATATTCAATATCCTGGGATAAACCCTAAGGGAAAATAATCTGAAAAAAACGTCTCTAGGTGTGTAACTGAGTCACTTTGCTGCACAGCAGACCGGCACAGCATTGTAAATCAACTACACTTGAATAAAAACAAATTTTTTTAATTAAAAAAAATAAACTAAAATCCTTTAGTGTTTTACTTCAAGGAAATAGACATGGCAAAGTATAAATGCAGTTTATTGTGATATCTAAAAATAATTTTAAAAAATAAACTTTGTGGGGAATTCCCTGGCAGTCCAGTGGTTAGGACTCTTCCCTTTCACTCCCAAGGGCCCGGGTTCCATCCCTGGTCGGAGAACTAATCCTGCAAGCTGCACGGTGTGGCCACAGAAAAACAAAAACAACAACAAAAACCTTTGTGAAATGAGAAACGTGACCCACAAACATTCTTACTCTTCTGGAAATAAATGGACCTCAAATGAAAAAGAGGCTGGGGGCGATAACAGCAGCCGCCCCAGCTGCTTCAGGAAAAGCTCTAGAAAGTGGGACGTGGAGCCGTTCCCTCTGGCACCTGACCCGGGAAACCCTGTGGCCACCCACTGCCTCTCCGGGTGGCAGGTGGCCTGCTCACGGTGCGTTTCTAAGCCGAGCTGCTCTCCTGTCTGAGCTGTTGTTACAGCCTGCTGGCCACAGCTATGTCTTGGAGCCAAAGGTGGCAGGTTCGGCTTCTGAGGCAGGAAGCCAGGCAGCCGGCTATGGAGATGGGCCCAGTCTCATAGATGCCCACCAGCGACCCCCCGAACTGGCAGCTCCCAAGAAGGAGGTCAGAGCTGGACCCGTCCCCTGGGTGATCCCGGCTTCCTGTTGGCAAGGAGGGAAGGAAAAATCCAGAAAGGTCCTTGCGCAGAAGCCCCAAACCCTTGCCGGAGGCTCCCCCCATCCCTCCAACATTATTTCCAAGTCCTCTCCCTGCAGGGGATACGACAGAATTCCTTCGCCCACAGGGTGAGTTTAATCCCCTCTTGTTAATCAAATCATCTCTAGAAGCTAGCCTAGACCTGAATTAGGTTCTTGGCTTCTAGCCAAGCATTTCCAGACCAGCATCTGTGACCATGGCCCTCATTCGGCCCCTTTAAGAGTCCCAATTCTTCCTCGTTTAATGACATCAGGGGGCGGAGCAGCCTGGTGGAATGCAGAGCGTCCTTCCTTTTAAAAAATGAAATATCCCCATCACTGAACTTGACCCAGTATAAACGGCACAGGTTGGTCCCCATGGGGTCAGCTTCTTCCATTTAACAAGTCCCCTTTCCCCTCAGAACCAGCCTCATCTCGAAAGAAGAACCACAGATTGCTTCTGCTTTTTTCTAACATCTTTAGGAGTATAATTGCTTTACAATGTTGTGTTAGTTTCTGCTGTATAACAAAGTCAATCAGCTATATGTAATCATATATTTCCGTATCCCCTCCCTCTTTCGTCTCCCTCCCTATCCCACCCCTCTAGGTGGTCACAAAGCACGGAGCTGATCTCCCTGTGCTATGTGACTGCTTACCACTAGCTATCTATTTTACATTTGGTAGTGTATATATGTCCATATATACACTACCACTCTCTCACTTTGTCCCTGCTTACCCTTCCCCCTCCCCATGTCCTCAAGTCCATTCTCCAGTAGGTCTGCGTCTTTATTCCCGTCTTGCCCCTAGGTTCTTCATGACCTTTTTTTTTTTTTCAGATTCCATATATATGTGTTAGCATAGAGTATTTGTTTTTCTCTTTCTGACTTACTTCTCTCTGTATGACAGACTCTAGGTCCATCCACCTCACTAAAAATAACTACGTTTCATTCCTTTTTATGGCTGGATAATATTACATTGTATATATGTGCCACATCTTCTTTATCCATTCATCTGTCAATGGACACTTAGGTTGCTTACATGGAAACACGAAAGACCCCGAATAGCCGAAGCAATCTTGAGAAAGAAAAACGGAGCTGGAGGAATCAGGTTCCCGGACTTCAGACTATACTACAAAGCTACAGTAATCAAGACAACATGGTACTGGCACAAAAACAGAAATATAGATCAATGGAACAGGATAGAAAGCCCAGAGATAAACCCACGCTCATATGGTCACCTTATCTTTGATAAAGGAGGCAAGAATATACAGGGGAGAAAAGACAGCCTCTTCAATAAGTGGTGCTGGGAAAACTGGACAGCTACATGTGAAAGAATGAAATGAGAACACTACCTAACACCATAACACGAAAATAAACTCAAAATGGATTAAAGACCTAAATGTAAGGCCAGACACTATCAAACTCTTAGAGGAAAACATAGGCAGAACACTCTATGACATCAATCACTGCAAGATCCTTTTTTTTTTTTTGTGGTACGCGGGCCTCTCACTGCTGTGGCCTCTCCCGTTGCGGAGCACAGGCTCCGGACGCGCAGGCTCAGAGGCCATGGCTCACGGGCCCAGCCACTTCGCGGCATGCGGGATCTTCCCGGACCGGGACACGAACCCGCGTCCCCTGCATTGGCAGGTGGACGCTCAATCACTGCGCCACCAGGGAAGTTCCTTTTTGACCCACCTCCTAGAGAAATGGAAATAAAAGCCTGCTTCTTAAGAATGCTCCTCAGGCCTGACCATTGACTGGGAGAGTCAGCCTGAGGGGCTTGCTGAGGTTTTACTGTCCTGTTTAGTTTAGGGATGTTTTCACCACTCTCAGTTCATCTCCCCCTCCCTCTGACTCTCTTCTTTCTAAAAGGGACCCAATTCAGGAAAGGAGGTACAGCCTCTCTGCTCTGCCCCCTCCACTCCTGACCCCCTCCACCCTCATCCAGGCTAAAGAATGAGGCAAGGGACTTGCTTCCCTTCCCTGATTTAATGAGCAAGAATTCCACCCTAGCCGAGCCAGGCTCAGCTGCGGGGAGCACAGCGGGGTACAGCGGGGCTCTGCCAGGGGGAGGGGGGAAACAGCACCATCTGCAGAGCTGAAGTTGGGGACGGCTTGGAGGGCAAGGGGCCCAGATGGTTCCCAGGCCGGCTCCTGGGAGGCTGGCTTTGATGCTGTCCCAGAATTTGGTTCAGAGTCAAAGCAAAGGAATGAATTTGTTAGCTGGAACACAGCCCTGAATTCTCCCCAGGAAATTCTCTGAAAAAGAGATTTAACCTGGGAGGGTTTCAACGAGGTGATGAATCACCCAGCTCCTCTCCAGCCTTTCATATCCAACGTTTCCCTTTTCTACCTTGGGTGAGATAAATGGATGCAGAACGTCCTTAGATTCCTGGGCGCTTTGAAATTTTCAAAGGGCCTTTACTTACCTTATCTCCTACGAACTTCTGGGCAACCCTAGGGGCGAATGGGAGAGGCCGGTAACAGGAGCTTAGGGTGAAGGGCCCCATTGTACCAATAGAGAAACAAGACACAAATAAGGTCCAGTGGCTTTTCCCAAAGTCCCACAGCCTGGGAAGTGTGGTTAGGACCAGAGTCCGGGTCTCCATCTCCAAGGAGTGGTTACCATATTGGACAGAACAGAAAGAACACTTCATGGTCACAAAGTCCTGCTGGACAGCAATAGGACAGGAGAACAGGGCTGGTCAAACCACAGCCCTCAAATCAAACGCAGTGGGCTTCCCTGGTGGCGCAGTGGTTGAGAGTCTGCCTGCCGATGCAGGGGACACGGGTTCGTGCCCCGGTCCAGGAAGATCCCACATGCCGCGGAGCAGCTGGGCCCGTGAGCCATGGCCGCTGAGCCTGCGCGTCCGGAACCTGTGCTCCGCAGCGGGAGAGGCCACAAAAGTGAGAGGCCAGCGTACCGCAAAAAATCAAATGCAGTCCCTGACTGTCTCCTGTGAACAATGTTTTATCAGAACACGGCCACACCCATTCCTTTATTCATGGCCTAGGGCTGCTCTCATGCCCCAAGCATAGCACCGAGTAGTTGTCACGAATCCTTAAATATCTGGTCCTTTACCAGAAAACTTTGCCTGTCCCTGCTTTAGAAGACACTGAATCTCTAGTTCCACTCAGGGCTGCTCAGTATGGCTGAGCTCACATCCAGAGGCCCAGAATGATCTCAAACCGCAGAAATCCGTCCTCTCTCTTCTCCCGGTTAGTGGGATCCATTGAACACACCTGCCTGTGTGTGTTTCCAGAAAAGTAGTTCTTTTACTCACAGGATGGTTTTTTTCTTCCTTCTGTTCCGTCTTAGCAGCTTTCTTCCTGCTCTGTCTCCACCCACCCCCTCGCCTGTTCTAGCTGCTGGAAGACATCACATCTGTCCTAATAGATCAACTTCACAGGACTCTTTGGAGTGAAATAATCCAGAGATCATATAGCACTCATGGATTGATCCCTATGCCAAGCACAGACCGACATTATCTTGCAGAATCTTCCCGACAGTTATGTGAGAGAGGGTCTGTTACCAACCCATTTTATAGATGGGTACACTTCAGTCTTTCTGAAGCCAAGACCTATGTTCCAACCGCTGTGCTCAACTGCCTCCTGGGGGAGTCCTGGATGATAGCAATGACTACCTTCCAAAGAGACAGACTTTTCATTATGGAAAATGTGAAACATCCACAAAGGTACAGAGAGCACTCCCTGAAGCCCTGTGATCCCCTCACCCAGTTTCAACAATTTCCAGCTCACGGCCGATCCTGTTTCACCCACTCTTCAACCCATTCCTGGTGGGCCCTGAATTCTTTAGAGGCCAGTCCCAGGCGTTCTGTCATTTAATCTGTAAATATTTCAGTGTGCATCTTTAAAAACTGTAAACACAATACTATTATCACAGCTAAAAATACTCACAATAATTCCTTAATATCCTCAAAAATCCCTCCAATAATCAAAGTCCTCTAATTGTCTGAGATACTTTTTCTTTTATTGTTTTTAAATGTAAATTAGTATCTAAATAAGGCCCATCCATTGTGATTGGTTGACCTTTCTCCTATGTCTCTTCCAATATATGCCTCTCCTTTTCCATGAAATTATTTAGTTAAACAATTATTTAAGTTATTTAATGCAAATGAGTCATCTGTCCTATAGACTTTGCCATGGTCTAGATTTTGATGACTGCATCTCCATGGTGTCATTTAAGGAGTTCCTCTGTCCTCTGTTTTTTATGTATATTGGTAGCTGGGTCTAGAGGGTTAATGAGATTTGGGTTTGGGTTTGGGGCAAGAATATTTCATTATGTAGTACCATGCTCTTCAATTGGGGCACAGGATCCTTGGTTTGTGTCTCTTCTGGGGGCGTGGGGCAGTGTTCATGGACTTTAATGGTCATTGCTTAGATCCATTCATTCATTTGAGGCTGCAAAATGGTCATATCTGAATTCTACCTTCCTCTTCATTAATTTGCTGGAATAATTCTGTAGTGAGGACCCTCCTCTCATCCACCATTTGGCCACCTGGCCTGAGGTATAGCTGCTAAGGAAAGGCAGGATAAATGCTTGATTTTTTTCCTGCTTCATGGGTCAATTTTAAAAATAATGAGTTGGTACACTAGCATCCTCCAAAGGTGGTCAGTGGGGGATATTTTTTCTTTAGGAATCATGGATTTAAACACATTCCATGTGTTTTGATCTATTGCGCTAGTTATCCTTAAGGATGCTGAATTGTTGAAGGGGATCCGTTGGACCAACTCCCCCTACGCTTTTGGCAGCTTCTAGCACAAGAGCCATCAGGGTTGACAGGGTTGGGGAAGGATGGATCCCCTCATCTTGCCGCAGGCTGTAGCATCCCACCTGGTCAATCCATGGTCTGCCCATGTGCAGATGCATGGTTCACAGAGCAGCTATAAGCAAAGAATGTTCTAGAACCCAGCCAGGTGGTAGGAAGGGGCAGGCACCATTCGCGATCAAGAGTGAGAAACCTGGACCCAGATGCCCATGGTGAGGGGTGTGCCTCGTTGGGTTATGTTTGATGAAGACACTGGTTCTAAGCCTGCAAATGCACATACCACACCTGCACATACACATGCACACACATCACCCTAGCAAATGCACAGGACTACTGCTCATGAGGGAAAATCCTTTCTAGGCTCCGTTTCCACCTGCTGAAATCACAGATGCTCTCATATCTCAGAGCTGGCCAGCTAACTTGGTTTGATAAAGGGGCAGATTCTCTTTTTAAGGCACCTCAATGTCTGTGTAAGTTTCCTTTTCTTCTCCTGCCATCTCAGAACCTGGGCTGTGCCAATCAGTGACATCTTGGACTTACCAGTGAATGTCTAGTCTAAGTGGAATTTCTTCTGCCATTTTCAAAGTCTGCAGACCCCCACTGGCATTCTCTTTATTTTATTTGCTCAGCCCCTGCTCAGGACAGGATATTGGAGATGAATTATTTATACCCCCAAGAAACCAAAAGAGAGAGAGAGAAAAAATAAGAAAGAGTAAGAAAACGGTAATTTCTGTACTGCTGTCTTGCAGGTGTTGCCTTTCTCACTGAAAAATATTTCATTCTCCCTTCATTTCTGAAAATTTCATTTGTGTACTGCCACTGGAGGACAACATTATTGATTTATTTAAAATATTTATACTGAATTACAGCATCAGATAGACACATGCATTAGCAGGAACCGTTCAGAACAATATGCCCACAAAGTTTATTTTTGAACAGAAAGTTGAGAAGGCTGTGTCTACAAACATCAAATGACTCATTCTTTGCTAATCACTGACACCTGCAGCAGAATCACTCTCTACTAAAACTCAGCATTTCGGTTAATTTCTGCTCCAATTAGTGTGGTAACAAATGCATCGCCTGCTTGATATAGAAATGCAGAAGCTGCACAATGATTGGGGGAGCTTTCGATTTTCTTCCTAAAATTCTAGCCAAGAAAGCAAGAAAAGGCAACCATAGGGGTGTTATGGCCAGACCCAGGTGGTCGGCGTCCCTCACCTAAGGGCAGGGTTGCTTGGAAACCAGTCAGTTCAATCTCTTAAGCCGGGACAACGGAGCGTTCAGGGGTCAGGGGCCAGACAATCTTGAGTTTAGGTTGCTGCCCTGCTGTTTATATGCTGTGTGACCTTGGGCAAATCACTTAGCGCCTCTGAGCCTCAGGATGGGGATAAACAGTTGGTCCCATCTCACTGGGATGCTGTTGAGGCAAAGTCCTCGGACTGTGGTGAGTGTTCCATGCACACTCTT
>NW_006795096.1:951485-960087 GCF_000442215.2 Lipotes vexillifer | reverse complement strand
CTCTTTCCCATGGCTACTGCTCAGGATCAGCCCCATTTTTCTTGACCCCAAAACTTCCCGCCAATGCTGCTTCCCATTTCAATTCTCCAGCCTGGGCTCCTATTCTAGCTCCCAGTGCTGCGGGCTCCTGCCTTCCACCGGTCCACGAATGTACTTTCATCCTAACCTGGCCCGACCCACCAGGTGGAGAGCAGAACAGTGATGCAACAGCCACCCATGCTTGGTGCCCACCATGCAGTGATAATAAGAGGGCTTCCTCTGTTGCAAGGTGCCTCACCAAGCTCCTCATGTGCATTGACTCAGTAAATCTCCACGACTCCCAAGAGGTAGGTACTATCATTCCCCCATTTTATGGATGAGGAAACCGAGACTTTAGGGAAAAGTAGTCCAAAAACACAGAAACAGACAATTCACAGAGGAGGAAATCAAACTTGCCGATCGAGCTCAGGAAAAGCTGCCCAGACTCACAAGCCGCCACAGAAAGGCAAATTAAATTGATCATGAGATACCGATACCGTTCTTCATCAATTAGATTAACAGATGATTAAGAGGGCAATAACCTCCAATGCTGGTGGACTGTGGGAAAGCAGGTGTTTACATACCATGTGAAACAGCTCAATTGCTGCAAACTTTACAGGAATTAACCTTACAATAGCTATTAAAATTTGAAATGCTTGTCCTTTGAACAAGCAACCTCACTTTGGGGAATCTACCCTACACAATTCAGATCAGCAGTGCGTGAAAGTTGTGTCCAAGGCTGTTTGTGGCAGCATCGTTCAAGGCAGCGAAAATGAAGGATTCCAACAACATTGTAACGGAGAGAAAAGGGAAACAATTCAAGGATGTTAAAGGATTGTTTTTAATGGGGGGAAATGGAAACAAACTAAATTTTCATCAATAGAGAGGAGCTGAATAAATTTTATAATCCATATTACAGAATATTACGCAACAGTTTAAAGAACAAATTACAGCTCTACGTGCTGGATTGCTGAGTGAGAAACCAACCTAAGCTGCTCCTTAAAATGGGTCAGAGAGCAACATTTTAGCTAATAGGAAACTATATTCCATTATTTTAAGTGGTGTAATATCATAATGCATTCCCAGCCCATTCAAAAAGCCCAAGGTCCCCCAAATTACTAAAACTCTCTCCAATAATCATGAAATAATCCACTGAGTATTTATAATATCAGGCATTTAAGCCATCAGTATAAGGAAGATGTGGCACACATACACAATGGACTATTACTCAGCCATAAAAAGAAACGATATTGAGTTGTTTGTAGTGAGGTGGATGGACCTAGAGTTTGTCGTACAGAGTGAAGTAAGTCAGAAAGAGAAAAACAAATAATGTATGCTAACACATATATATGGAATCTAAAAAAGAAAAAAAAGTGGTTCTGATGAGCCTGGGGGCAGGACAGGAATAAAGACACAGATGTAGAGAATGGACTTGAGGACACGGGGAGGGGGAAGGGTAAGCTGGGACAAAGTGAGAGAGTGGCATGGACATATATATACACTACCAAATGTAAAACAGATAGCTAGTGGGAAGCAGCCGCATAGCACAGGGAGATCAGCTCGGTGCTTTGTGACCACCTAGAGGGGTGGGATAGGGAGGGAGGGAGGGTGGGAGACACAAGAGGGAGGGGATATGGGGATATATGTATACGTATAGCTGATTCACTTTGTTATACAGCAGAAACTAACACACCATTGTAAAGCAATTATACTCCAATAAAGATGTTAAAAAAATAAATAAAAGGTGAACACGGAAAAAAAACCCATCAGTAGCCTAATTATTTAACTCTTTGTGCACTCACTCAAGGGGCCGTGTGTGCACACTCAACTGTACTGTTCTCCTTTATTGCAATTAATGTACCCTGTGATATCAGCAAATAGCAAACTAATATGTTAAAGGTACGCAGTGAATGCAGATAAGATTTAGCAAAATAAAATGAACAAGGGGACGTTTTAATAATGGAGGGTTACTGATGGAAGAGTCATCTGAGAGGAGGGGGAATGGGGCCGTGATGGGCGCCGTGGGCCACCCAGATGCCCCTTCGGGGAGGAACTTGTCTCTCCAGCTGCCGGCAGTGCTGCGGGCAGATAGCCTTTAGCTGTGAGCCCTTCAGGAACTGTGTCTCCTAAGGCCACGTCCCTCTCTGGGACAGCTGCCCCATGTGGGTCATTGGCTTGCTGGTCTAACGGGCACAGTCAGACATCTGCTCACCCCTCAAGGATGAGCAGGGCGGGCAGGCTTAGGATCGGCTGGTTTGGATCATTCCAGCGGGCTCTGGGGCACAGGGCCCGTCCCTGGTTGTCTGGTACCTGCCCTGGGTGATGAGGGCAGGGGGACAGTGGCCCGGAGCGAGGGAGCCCCATGGAGGAGCCGGCGGGGGCTGAGCTCTGGGTTGGATCGTTTGCATTGTAAGGGTGTGCTCACGGGTGAGTTATTTACTATCTCTGGGACCCGGCTGCCCTGGGAGGGGCAGTCCCAGCTGGGTCAGCCAGGCCCCGGATGTGAAAACATCCGAACACAGAAAATACAAGATATGGGTTTCTTCCCTGGTCCTTTTTAGAGCCCATGTATAAGTGATATCGTATGATATTTGTCATTCTCTGTCTGACTTATGTCATTTAGTATAATCTCTAGGTCCATCCATGTTGCTGCAAGTGGCACAGCTGGGTCAGCCAGGCCCCGGATGTGAAAACATCCGAACACAGAAAATACAAGATATGGGTTTCTTCCCTGGTGGCGCAGTGGTTGAGAGTCCGCCTGCCAATGCAGGGCACACGGGTTCGAGCCCTGGTCTGGGAAGATCCCTACATGCCGCGGAGCAGCTGGGCCCGTGAGCCACAACTACTGAGCCTGTGCGTCTGCAGCCTGTGCTCCGCAATAAGAGAGGCCCGCGCACCGCGATGAAGGGCGGCCCCCGCTCGCCGCAAGAGGAAAGCCCTCGCACAGAAACGAAGACCCAGCACAGCCCAAAATAATAAATAAATAAAATGTTTAAAAAATTAAAGAAAAAAGAAAATACAAGATAAGTGAATACACCTGAAGGTGAACGAGCAAAGGCGAGGAGAGGGAGTCCTGTGGGCAGAGATGCATGATGGCAGGAAGACAGGTGCACATTCTAATTTCCCTCCAGTTGCTCCGCCTACAGCCTCCCAGGAAGGCTTGCGGCCTGGGCGGGAGGGCAGAGAACCCTGCGCACTAGCGGCCCAGGGTGACTGGACCAAGCCTCGCTTCTGGTTCACACCTGCTGCCCTCCTCCAGCACCCAGCTGTGCCCGTGACCTCAGCCTCTGGCCAGGTAGGATTCCCTGATAGACCCGGCTGCATGCAGGACATTTACTGAGGAGGGGGCTCACACTGCAGAGGGAGGGGAGGGAAGGGAGTGGGCACGGGGGAAATCGCCGAGATGCGGCCTCATCCACGGCCAGGGTCGCTGTGCCAGCCGGGCCTCTGCCGAGGCATCAGGAGCCCTGACAGCTGCAGGTCAGAGAGAGGTGAGGGCCTTGCAGAGGAGGCATCTTGCTGGGGCGGCGGAGGGTGGGTGGGGCACATGCAAAGGAAGAGTAGGACTCAGAGGGAGGCTCGAGGCTCGAAGGCTGGGGCACATGCGGGGGCTGGGGAGTTAGAGGCGAAGGGCCCTTAGGATCAGCGGGGCCTTGGTGTGCAGGTCCTCTTGGGACGTGCTGGGCAGTTTGAATGATGCCCGCTGGGCAAAGGGAGCTGCTGAAGAGAATTCAGCAAAGCTGGTGCCAGTTTCGGGTGAACCTGATCTGCTGTCCAGGGTGGATTGCGGGGCATCCGCGCCTGACTCAGTTTTTGTGACCGAGTTGGTGGGTGCAGTCTGGAGTCGTGGCAGGCGGGGGCAAGGGGAAGCAGACAACGTCTGGAGATATTTGGGATGCGGCACGAGGACTTGGCAACTGATGGATGTGCACGCATGTCGGGTGGGCAGTGGGCAGAGGGAGGCCAGCAGGGAGCTCCCTGGTTTCACTTGCGGCTGGGTGGGTGTCGGGTTTTTAACTGGAATCGAACTCAAGGGCAGCATTGAGCTGGGGAGTAGTTACCGGCACGTACGAGGAAGGCATCCTGAACGGAGTCGAGTAGACGTTTGTTTCAAAGCACTGCACTGTAATTTTCTGTTCTTGTGACATCTTTGTCTGGTCTTGGTATCAGGGTGATGCTGGCCTCAGAGAATGAGTTCGGAAGTGTTCCTTCCTCTGCAATTTTGGGGAATAGTTTCAGAAGGAGAGGTGTTAACGCTTCTCTAAATGTGTAGTAGAATTCACCTGTGAAGCCATCTGGTCCTGGGCTTTGGTGTGCTGGGAGCTACAGGCCAATATCACTGATGAACATAGATGCAAAAATCCTCAACAAAATACCAGCAAACAAATCCAATACATTAAAAGGATCAGACACCACGATCAAGTGGCATTTCTCCTAGGGATGCAAGGATTTTTCAATATTCACACATCAATCAATGTGATACACACCGCATTAACAAACGGAAGAATAAAAGCCATAGGATCATCTCAAGAGATACAGAAAAAGCTTTTGATAAAATTCAACGTCCATTTATGATTAAAAACTCCCCAGAAGGTGGACATAAAAGGAAACATACCTCAACGTAATAAAAGCCATATATGACAAACCCACAGTTAACATAATACTCGGTGAAAATCTGAAAGCATTTCCTCAAAGAGCGGCACTGATGCTCATCCATGCAGGTCAGCCTCACAGCTGGCTGCCCCTCCTCCCTCCAATGCTCTATCCTCCCCCCCTTCTTTTCTGTCTCCCTTCCCTCCTCCCTAAAGTACATTTTTAGCATCAGCGTGTTGGGCAGCCTACACATGGCATTCAGGGAAGCCTGGCAATGATCCTATGTGACATAAAATTCATTAGCAATACCTAGTTTTGCCTTCATTATTCAGAAAGCTGTACCCACTTAGTCGGAAACTAGGGTGAGATGATGAGTAGAGAACACATACAAGTCTGCCGATGGCAGCTGAACGGCCTCTGAAGATTGTTTACCCTCCCCAGTTCTGTTTACTGGGCTCTGAAATACAGCAGAAGCTACCCCATAGCATGCAGTGAGGCCCCAGTGAAATCACCTTGTAAGCGTAATGATTCTTTTCCTTCTCAAAGCAGCTCTTATTTTGACCTTGGAGGTATGAAATAGTCAGCCCTCGCAGGAGCGGGACACCTCCCTGTTGCCTCTGTCTTCCTTGTCCCCTGACTCTCTGCCCCGCAGTGGATGTGACCTATGGCTCCCAAAAACCCCCCCCGCCCCGGGCCCCCCCCCCGCCCCGGCCTCACGCTGATTTCCACAACCTGAATCCTTCCTCCGCAATTGGCAACGCCTTTCTTAGTAAATGATTATGAAGCAGAATGTGGTCCCTTCTATGAGAGAGATCACTCAGAATAAATCGCAGGGGGCTTCCCTGGTGGCGCAGTGCTTGAGAGTCCGCCTGCCGATGCAGGAGACGCGGGTTCGTGCCCCGTTTCGGGAGGATCCCACATGCCGCGGAGCGGCTGGGCCCGTGAGCCATGGCCACTGAGCCTGCGCGTCCGGAGCCTGTGCTCCGCAAATGGGAGAGGCCACAACAGTGAGAGGCCCGCATAACGCAAGAAAAAAAAAAAAAAAAAATCGCAGGGGCATTTTGCCTTCTCGGTCTTTTTCTCCCATGCGGTGCGTGCTCAAGCATCTCAAAGATCTTTGTTTGACGGTCAAGTGCATTAACATAGACGAGGGTGACATTTCTGCCCTATTGTAATTGCTATTTGCTCTTTTAATTTCTGAATTTATGATTGCTTCTAATGTTGTGGCCCCAGCCCTTGAACGTAAAGATTTCCATCGCACCCCAATAGCCATGCTGCATGAGGAAAGAATGACAGTGGTGAAATCGCACAGACTTATATAAATATCTTATAGGAATAGAGAAACAGCGCTCATTGTCTAAGCAGGGTGAGCACTGCCCTGGAAGAAAGATGCCAACCTATTCATGTAGCAAAAGCTTCCAAAGGCAGGTGATTGTCAAGGTTTGGGGCAGCTCACACCACCTCTAATCATAATATGGTTCTTTACGGTGGTACCCTTATGATTACGTCAAAATGCTTGTTTATCAAAAGGTCTGAGGGGGTCACCAAAGAGTTCTTCTGGCACACACTTTCCTCCGCATCACTGACGCAGTTCCACAGCTCCCAAAGTCAGAGGGAGTCAAAAGGCGTAACAATCAAATGCTCTGCCTCTCTGTCCAAGCCTTGTGTCCTCCCTCACATGGCATCGATATGTAGTTTGCTCCCAGGCCATCGATAAGGTGGTGTCAGTGACCTGGGCTTTAGAGAGGTGAGCCGGGGAGCCAGGAAGTCATTCATGGGCCAGAGATGACAGGTGACAGGTGACAGAGACCCTGACCGTTCAAAGTGTGGTCCCGGGACCACCAGCCAGGTGTCAGAAACCACACCTGCGGCGATTTACCAAGACTCTCACAGGTGACCCGTAGGGAGGCTGAAGCTTGAGAAGCACAGGTTTAGGGAAGAGCTTCTTGAAAGTAAAGCCCAGAGAGATGCAGGAGCTCTTGCGCAAAGGGAGACCCGGGGACATTAGGTCTTCGCTAGTTTTCAGGGTGTCAAAGCAGCAAGGCCCCAGGAGGAGGTCAGGGGCTCCCCTGAACATTCAGGAACATTTCAATTAAGTATACAGGCACACCCCGTTTATTGCATTTTGCAGACATTGCATTTCCCACAAACTCAAGGTTTGTGGCAACCCTGCATCCAGCAGGTCTTATCGGCACTATTTTTCCAACAGCATTTGTTCACTTCATGTCTCTGTGCCACATTCTGATAATTCTCACCATGTTTCAAACTTTTTCATTATTACTATATTCGTTATGGTGGTCAGTGATATTTGAGTTACTGCTATGACTTGCTAAAAGGCTCAGATGGTGGTTAGCGGTTTTCAGCAAGAATATATTTTTTAATTAAGGTTTGTTCGTGGTTTTTTTAGTTATACTGCTGTTGCACACTTCAGAGACTACAGTAAAATGTAAGCATCACTTTCCTAGGCACAGGGAAACCAAAAGTTGGCATGACTTACTTTATTTCCACGTTCGCTTTCTCGTGGTGGTCTGGAACCAAAGCAGATATCCCTGAGGTCTGCCTGTAATTGTGTTACTCGGTGGTTTTGAATTAGTAGGATTTCAGCAATTATTTTTTCAGGCAGTGTATATGAACCTGAAAGAAGTGCTCAGGTGGCTTTCTCTGTCACATCCGATCAGCTTAGGTTTCCAAATCATGTAACGCCCACTCCCACAAGTTGCTATTAGAGGTAGTGAAAGGAGGGGGAGTGGGAGAAAAAGAAAGAAAGAAGAAAAGGAAAGAAGAGGGAGGAAGGAAGGTAGAAAGAAAAATATCGAAGAATTGCTTTTTATTTGGGGGAAGCATTCCAACCCTGGTCTCTGGTTGGAAAGCATAATTTGTTTACAAGAATCTTTATGTTTTAGACACTGATTTGGTGGCAGGTAGTCCCAAGCCGTGGACTTTGCAAATATGCTTTTCTAACTGGGAAGAAAGTTGTCGGCTCACTCCCCATCGTTACTCTGGACCTGTGCCTACGCTAGAAGCCAAGAACAGGTGTCACCTGGGAGACGAAAGTGCTTATGGAAGGTGACAGTCAGATCCCAGGGTGCGTTGCTGTCCTGTGGCTCCTGTAACAAACTACCACAAACCGACAGAAATGTACTCTCTCACAGTTCTGGAGGCTAGGAGGCTGAAATCAAGGTGTCCGCAGGGCAAGGCTCTCTCTGAAGCCTCGAGGGGAGGGTCCTTCCTGCCTCTTCCAGCATCTGGCGGCTCCCGGGAATCCTTGGCATCTCTGTCCATCCAATCTCTACCTTCGTGTTTACAAGGCCTTCCTTCTTTGTTCGTGTGACGTTCCTCTCAGATGCCTGATGTTAGATTTAGGGCCCACACTAATCCGGTGTGACCTCAGCCCAACTTAAACAATTACATCTGCAAAGACCTTATTTCCGAGGTTCTGGGTGGACATGAACTTTCGGGGGGACACTATTCAACCCATACAGAAAGGAAGGCAGCTGATAGACAGTGGGGCAAGAGCCCCAGACGGGCATTGGGCACCGGAGTTCTCCTGGCTGGGCACCCTCCCTGGGCCTCGGTTTCCATGTCTATAAAAAAAGGTGCCATCAACCCTGGATAGAATTCCTTTCTTTAATTCTATGGTGGCAGAGAGCCCACCAAGGACAGTTGCAAGGGGACCAACGAGGAAAAGGAGCTGAAATTCCTCTCAAATTTGGAGGCAGAGTCTCAAGTTTCAGTGGAATCGCCAAGTCAGTCCCTTAGGACCTCTGGGTAGGTCCCTTGCGTCTCTGCTTCCATCTCCTTGCTTTTCAAACTAAGCTAATAACTTGGAACTCCCGCGCGGGAATATTGCAAAGAACTGGTATGTAAAGGAAACGATTCTCAAGCATGTTGCAAATAGGAGGTGCTACAGGAAAACTAACTAGGGGGTGACCGATCAGGGTTTCTCAGATTCTAAATCTGGCAAGAGAGAGAAAGAGAGAGGTGTGGGGGG
>NW_006795096.1:945929-951471 GCF_000442215.2 Lipotes vexillifer | reverse complement strand
GGGGGGGGGGGGGGGGGGGGGGGGGGGGGGGGGGGGGGGGTTGGGAGCAGAGAGAACGAGCTATTTTTAACTCCTGGCCAAGAAATGCTTGTTTTAAATCCACATTAATATTACAAGCTCAGCCTGTTTGAACAATGAATTTTGTTTCCATAATTATCCTGTCCACGGTTATGCTGGTGGAGAGAGCAAGAGACTTGGTGATTTATGATCTAAAGCTGCCCGTGTTTCCAGGTGGCTGAGTGGGGCTGGGGACGCCATGGGAGCCCCTGGAGAACCCTGAGGATGGGGGAGGGTGGCCCTCACTCGGGGACAAACCATATGACTAATGATTAATATTTAACACTGCTTTTAATAATAAATGGCAGGGCCCTCAATCAGCACATATGACCTAAGGTCAGGAACAGAAGAAATGCATTTATTGATTGATTTGCTTTGTACCCTCTCAGCCGCATCTGTGTCTCTGGGTATATGTGAATCAATATTGCCTACAACGTCCAGATTTTTTTTTTTTAAAGGTCTTCTGGATGCAGCTATAAAGACAGCCAGCCCCCCTCACTGCTGCCGGGGAGGGCGTGTCAGCAAGAAAGGCTCTCATTTGAGGCGTGTCCCTTCTCCTTCTGCCATCAGACCTGCTACAAAACAACTCACTATGAATTGAAGAGAGGGTCAGATAAATTCAGTAGGTAGTTCCTCATTGGTTTAATTTTTTTTGAAACGTTTAAAACGTAGGAGAGTGCAGAGATCATAGAACAAACTTCCAGGTCCCCACGACCCCCAAATTACTGATAACAAATGCCATTTTCTGTCTTTGGGGTGTTTTCAAAATATGAAATGAACAAAAGATTACAGCTCCGGCTCTGTCCCTTTCAACCCCTCTGGCGGGGCCTTCCCTCTCGCCTCTCGACTGGGATGGGCGTCTCCAGGCCATCGTGAGGGCTTCTGCCCTCCTCTCCGTGTACCCCTGAACAATCTGTAATATTGCTGTTTGGGCTGTTTTCAGTTTCCTAGAACTTGCTTTCTGTCACTCGACATTACGTTTGTGATAATTACCCACGTCGATCTATTACGTCTTGTTTATTGATGACACTTGCGTGTAGAAGTCTATGGTATGAATACGCCCTGGTTTACTCATCTTTCCCCTGTGGATGGACATTTAAGCTGTTTCTCTTTGATAGAGTTTCTCTTTTCATGTCTCCGGTGTACACGCACATGTGAGATTTCTGACTCCTGACCACAGGCATATTCAGCTTTACTGGGTGCGGCCAAGCTGCTCTCCAGAAAGGCCGGATGGATTTCCACTCAATCAACAGGGCACGAGAGTTGCTTTTCCCACACATTCTCTCCGACGTTTAATAGTGTCCAACTTCCTTATTTTAAACACTCTGACAGGTGGGGAGGGGAGAGGGCCCTCAAGATTGTTTTCATAGTGTCATTCTTTGGCCACCTCTGTTGGAGGTATGAAAATGCAGCACAGGGAACAAAAACCAGAGCAGGAACCAGTTTTAAGAGACCTGAAGCGGGAGGGTCTCCCAGGTTCCAGCTCTCCAGAGACCTCGTCACCAGGACTGTCGTCCCCACCATCCCATCTGCCATTTCAGTAAAGCAGAGTAACACAGTCTAAGTATTTTGAGAATGAGGGATGGCGTTGGCAAGATCTGGGTCCACCTGTTGGCTCTAAGACTTTCCTTTGTTATTTATTTATTTTTAATTTTATTTTATATTGGAATACAGTTGATTAACAACGTTGTGTGTTAGTTTCAGGTGTACAGCAAAGTGATTCAGTTATACCTATACACGTATCTATTCTTTTTCAAATTCTTTTCCTGTTTAGGTTATTACAGAATATTGAGCAGAGTTACCTGTGCTATACAGTAGGTCCTTAAGACTTTCTTTAGACAACTGACTTCACTCTGTGAACGTCAGTTTCATCAACGGTCAAAAGTGGACAATAGGGCTTCCCTGGTGGCGCAGTGGTTGAGAGTCCGCCTGCCGATGCAGGGGACGCGGGCTCGTGCCCTGGTCCGGGAAGATCCCACATGCCGTGGAGCAGCTGGGCCCGTGAGCCATGGCCGCTGAGGCTGCGCGTCCGGAGCCTGTGCTCCACAACGGGAGAGGCCACGACAGTGAGAGGCCCGCGTACCGCAAAAACAAACAAACAAGCAAACAAAAAAAGTGGACAATAATTCTTATCCCGTAGGTCCTGCAAGGACAAAAAGAGACAATATTTGCAGAGGACTTAACACATCACTTGGCCTCTGGTGTCCAGAAAAGGCCAGCTGTTCTTGTTAATAATCAATAGTATATTGAAAGGGTTGGGTCTGGACTCTGGAGGCGCTCACTGTCTGGGTTTCTTTCCCGGCTTGGCTGCTCGCTTGCTGTGTGCCTTGGTTTTCTCACCTGTAGACTGGGGATGCTATTCATACCAATCGTGAAGATCAAGAGAGATCATTCACGTAAAAGACTTACTGCATGGTACATAGTAAGTGCTCAATAAATCATTGCTCCTATTCCTAACAGAGCAGATTATCAAAAGCGGAACTACCCTGTGATTTGGACAGAATCTGTTCAGGAACCTTGGCCTGGAAGGTCACCAGACTATGAAGATTTCACAGTGCAGTGCAGCTCATTCAATGTCTTCCAGACTATGAGAGCTCTTTTCTCCTTCCCATTGACTTTGGCAACAGGATGAGGGCTGGTGTGCCCAGTGGAAAGCACCCCAGGGACCCAGTGGTCCTTCCACCCTTGCCTGGTTCTGTGGCATAACAGCAGGTCTGGCCTCCAAAGGCCTGGTCAGGTTTCGGGTGGAGAGAAAAGAGGGAGCATCAGATGACAAGGGGGAGTCCCTCGTGGGAGAGCTGCCTCACGCACAGGCCCAGGAGGAAAGCACATCGGACCTGCCGGGTAGTGGAAATGACAACAGGAAGCAACATCAATTCTCTTCTCTTCCAAGGTGTCCCCAGCCAGCACTCTGCGTGATAATAAATCACTCATTTCTGACATGGTTTATTTGTCAAGACATTTTTATAAGAAACATCCAGCCATCTCATTTCAAGCATAATTTAAATGCAGGGAAAAAGCCCTGCGATGTTTATTATTAATTAAGCAGGATTACAGAACCCACTCGGTAGAAACAGGCTGAGGGAAGACGACATCATCCCAAATATTTGACACCAGCCCCCAGGCCTTCCTGGGAGGGGCTTCCGGCAAGATTCCTTTTGTCATAAATCCAAATATCGATTCATGCCTATCTGCATTTTTTTTTTTTTTTTTTCTTTTTGCGGTGCACGGGCCTCTCACTGTTGTGGGCTCTCCCGTTGCGGAGCACAGGCTCCGGACGCGCAGGCTCAGCGGCCACGGCTCATGGGCCCAGCTGCTCCGCGGCACGCGGGATCTTCCCGGACCGGGACACGAACTCGTGTCCCCTGCATCGGCAGGCGGACTCTCAACCACTGCGCCACCAGGGAAGCCCCCTATCTGCATTTTGATGCTGGAATTGGATACTCCGTGTGTGCAGATGTTGGAATATTTACTGACAGTTAAAATTTCATGTTCCCCGGATTGATGTTTGTGCATAAGGACAAATGACCAGCCTCTTGCAGGTAGTTTGAACAGGTGTAAAGATTATTTAACACCGGCTTCTGCTTTCTGGCTTTATCCTCCAGGAAACGGGAAATCAAATCTCCAGGGACTCTCCAGGTGGGAAGTGAAAATAAACGATAACCCTATAAATAAGTCAGTTGTGTCTCCTGGTGGTCAGGAACGGGCTTTTTCTTTTATGATCTCGTTACTGTTCCAAATTTATGAGTTCTAAAAAATTTAGAGACGATTTGAAATATTTAAAAGTATTTTAAAGACTCTGCTTCGGAAACGGAGCTGTAACACGACAACATCCAGAGTGCCTTTCACAAGCCCATGCTGTCTCTGGAGGGCCTTTGCGGACATTGCCCAAGCCCCACCAGTGCTGTGTGTGAGCTGCGTAAGAGCCTGCAGCTGAAGACACGGATGGACCAACACCCATGACTGGGGTGTCACTGCGGCACCCAGAGTTATCCTGGGGGACCACCACCCAGAGCACTGTCCTTGGAGCATGGACAGCAAGGATCCCCAAAGAGCGGCATGCACGAATGCCTGCAAATTGCTAGATGGCTGACGCCAGCTCTGGTCATTCAAAACATGTGACCCCACAGTGTTCTGCTCACAGCTCATAACTGGATGAATCATTCCTTGGTCATCCAGGGAGTGGTATAGGGGTGAGGGAGCCATCCTCCCCAGGGGCCCCAATAAGGGGTGCCTCACCTGTAGAGAATTTTGAAACAATAATAAAACCAATTCAGAGTCAATCTGCTTTTTATTATCGCCAGACACTGACAATTCTACGCAATGCCCGTGATAACACATGCTTCCTCCCCAAAGTCCTTTCGTTGGTTTCAGTTCTACACAATTGCCATTGGGTTTCAGTGGTATAGCTTCAGATGGGTACAGCTGGCTGACTCATCCTCTGATAAACATTATATTAGACGTGGAGGGTTATACAATTTGCCCCCAACACTCAGGAACTCGGCTGCATGTGCCCATTTTAAGAGAAAGTTCGCCAGGGTTTGGAATTTTGGGGACTTGTTTGGGGTGCAGTTCAGGTCCCTGACCCCCGTGATGCTACCTATTCCTGTGTTTAAACAGTTGATTCAAAAGGGCTTCCCTGGTGGTGCAGTGGTTAAGAACCCACCTGCCGATGCAGGGGATACAAGTTCGAGCCCTGGTCCGGGAACAGCCCCCATGCTGCGGAGCAACTAAGCCCCTGCGCCACATACTACTGTCCCCAGCACACTTGAACCACCAGCAGTGGGGTGTGTGCTGTCAAGTTGGGTCCTATAAGCACGTACCCTGGGTGCTATAGCAGAGACCGCAATAGACATTTCTAAACAGTGAATTCCATAGTTCATGAAGTACAAAAGTCACAAGTGCTGTGAAAGAGGATAATGTTGGAAATGACCATATCGATTGTCTATTGCTCTGTAACAAGTTTCCACAAAACTTTGTGCCTCAAATGAATGAACATCTGTCATCTCCGTTTCTGTGGCTCAGCTGGGTGGGTCTGGCTGAGTCTCACGTGAGGTTGTAGACAAGACGTTGGCTGGCGCTCCATCATCTGAAGGCTCAGGAACCACTTCCCAACTTCCTGATACCCTGACTAGGGCATCAGGAACCACTTCCCAACTCACTGACTGGCTCTCCCTTATCGTGTAGACCCACGCAGAGGGCTGCTGGAGTGTCCTCACGCTGTGGCGGCTGGCTTCTCCCAGAGCAGGCCACCCAAGAGAGGAGACCAGGAGGAAGCCACAGTGCCTTTTATGACCTAGTCTTAGAAGTCACACGTCACCACTTCTGCCATATTCTGTTCATCAGAAGGGAGTCGCTAAGTCCAGTCCACTCTCAAAGGGAGGGAATGAGGTTCCGTTTTCGAGGGAAGAATGTCAAAGGATTTATAGACTCATTCTAGAACCCACACAGCAGCTCTGAAGTGAGAATGGGAACTAATTAGGGA
>NW_006795096.1:939397-945919 GCF_000442215.2 Lipotes vexillifer | reverse complement strand
GAAAGAAAGAGGAAGGAACGTTCCGGGAAGAGGGAAGGAACGTGTGCAAAGGCCATGGGGTGGAAGGAGCAGAGTGGTTGGAAGGCAACGAGGAAAACGGCTCCAGCTGAGGAAGGGGAGGGTCGTGCCTGCGTAAGGATGTGGGGTTTTATCCTAATAATAGTAAGAGAAGGGTGTGCGTCAGAGTACTGACAGGACCCATCTGTTATTTGTAAGGATCTTGATGGTGACCAAGTGAACACTGAGTCAGGCAGAGTCAGGAATGATGAGAGATGGACCCGTTAGAAGATAATTACCATAACCCACACTGCAGGGATGAGGGCTCGGCTGGGGTGGGCCTGGGGTGGAAAGGTATTTACTGATCGACTCAGGGGATGAGAAGGAGACTTCAGAGATGATGCTGAGGTTTCTGACTCGTGCAGCTGACTGCGGAGGTGGTGGGTGGTGCTGTCTACTCTACTCTGAGAGGGAAACGCTGGAGGAGGAGTGAGTTCCAGGAGCAAGACCAGGAACTGAGTTTTGTTTGTTTGTTTGTTTGCGGCACGCGGGCTTCTCACTGCTGCGGCCTCTCCCGTTGCAGAGCACAGGCTCCGGACGCGCAGGCTCAGCGGCCATGGCTCACGGGCCCGGCCGCCCCGCGGCATGTGGGATCCTCCCGGACCGGGGCACGAACCCGCGTCCCCTGCATCGGCAGGCGGACTCTCGACCACTGCGCCGCCAGGGAAGCCCAGGAACTGAGTTTTAACGTGCTTAGCTTGACAGCCCTGCCAGACATCCAAACGGTGACATCAAGTAGAAGGCTGAGCGTACGAAGCAGGAGTTCAGGTTTGGGGATTCGTAACTGGGAAAGAAAGATAGTAATTTAGAGAAGAGAGGAAATAAGATAGAAGATGGCATTTGAATCCCTTTTTTTCTAGCTAAATTGTTATCTGCTTTCATGGTTCCATTAGACAAAGCTACTGTTTTGCTTAAGCTACTTAGGTTTCGGTTGGGTTTCTGTCACTTGCGTTCAAAACGTTCTGACAAACACACACGGCTACTTGAGAAGAGCTTTCCTGCTTCTTAGAACAGTAAACCAACTTTTCTTCCCACTTGCAAAAAAAAAAAAAAGATGAAAAAGTTCTGAATTTGTATGCAGATGGAGATGGATGGCGGTGGCCTCTCGCTCATCAGCAGCAACTTGTCCTCTTTTTAGAAAACAGAAACTTTCCACTTTAGGCAAATGGTGCATTGCAGGATGGCGGCCTGAGGCAAATATCTCCTTCTGCTTCTCCCTCTTTTTTTTCTTTTTTTTTTTGCTGATTATTAAGCAAAACTTCACTTGCCATGTAAATGCTTGTATAACCTTTGACACAGTCATTTCAGACCTTTTCCTCCTGGGTGAGACTTTCAGCAGAAGTGCCTGGGCAGACAAGTCTAATTAGAAAGAAGGTCACCCTCCCACAGATGATCAGAATTCAGAGTGTGTGGGTCCCTCCTGGCAACTGGTTCTGGAAAGGGCAACTGATGGAAGCCAAATGGGGCGGGGCCTCATGTGTCAGCATCAGGTACCTGGTCAGCAGGTCAATCCTGGGAGGTCATGACACTGGGTTGCTTTCTTAGAAGAACACAGATTACCAAAGACCTGACATGTTGGAACGGAAAGAAGGGTGCTAGACAATATGGCCTTGAGTGTAATTTTGGATCGCACAGTAATCTTCTATGAGGTATTTATCACCTACAAAATGTTTTCACATAGATTGCTCACCAATGAACTCACCAATTCTTCTTAGAGCAATTCCCAATCTTTACGGGACCTAACCTCTAAACAAACCTCCGGGGTTCAGAAATCCCTGTTCCATCAGACCCACCTTCACCATTTTCAGAGTTTAACATATCCTGAGAAAAATTGGCAGTGTCTCTTGTGTTTTCAATTGGTGCATAGCCAACCACTGCAGGACATCATGGCTTAAAACAATAATCATTTATTATCTTGCAGTTTCTGGGGGTAAGGAATCTGGGAGCAGCTTAGCTGGATGGTTTTTGCACAGGGTGTCTCATGGGTTTGCAGATCAGATGGTGGCTGGGGCTCTGGCGATCTGAAGGCCTGAGGCTGCCCTTCCAAAATGGCTCACGCACAGGGGGCTCACTCTGCAGGGCTGCTTGAGTGACCTCATAACATGGCAGCTGGCTTCCTGCAGAGTGGGTGGTCCAAGGGAGAGAGCCAGGCAGATGTCACAATGCCTTTTCTGACCTAGTCTCAGAAATCACACACCACCGTTTCTGCCATATTCTGTTCACCAGAAGTGAGTCAGTAAGTTGAGTCCGCACTCAAAGGGAGGAACATTAGGCTTCATCTTTGAAGGGAGGAGTATCAAATAATCTGTGGACATATGTTAAAACCAAGTCTCTTTAAGTCAAAAAGCTAGAGACGAGGCATCAAGTAAGTTTACTTATTCATTGAGCAGGGAATAGGGAACCCAACTCCATCATAAACATTTCATTTTGCAGTGAGCATTTTTTAATCCGTGAGGTTCCTAACAGGAAACAGATGGCACACTCAGATGGTGAAACATCTCAAAGACACAGAAAAAGCAATTGACAAAATACAGCACCCATTCATGAAAAAAACCCATCAACAAACTAGGAATGTGAGGGAATTTCCTCTACCTGATGAATTACATCTACAAAAAGTCCACAGATAACATCATACTTAATGGTGACAGACTGAGTGCTTTCCCCAAAGATTGGAAGTGAGGCAAAGATGTCCCTTCTCACCACTTGTATTCAGTATTGTGCCGAAGATTCTAAACAGTGAAATAAGGCCCCCCCAAAATTAAAGGCATCCAGATGGCAAAGAAAGAAGTAAAACTTTTTATTCACAGATGGTGTCATTCTATATGTAGAAAATTCTAATGAATACACACATACACACACACACACACACACACACACACCTCCTAAAACTAGTAAATTTAGCAAGTTTTCAGGATTAAAGATCAATACGCAAAAATAAATTGTATTTTTCTATATTAGTAACAAACAATTTGAGCATTCAGTTTTTTAAAAGTTCATTTGCAATAGTATCAAAAAGAATAAAACACTTTGGAATGAATTTAACAAAAAAATGTGTGAGATCTATACACTGAAAACTATAAAACATTACTGAGAAAAATGAAAGAAGATGTAACTAAATGGAGACATATTCCAAGATCATGGATTGGAAGATTTAATATTGTTAAGATGTTAATCTCCTCAAACTGATCTATAGATTCAATGCAGCACCAACTCAAATGCCAGCAGGATTTTTTGAAGAAACTGACAAGGTGGTCCTAAAATGATGTATGTGAAAATGCAAAAGACCTAGAATTGCCGAAACAATTCTGAAAAGGAAAAACAAAGTTGGAATACTTATACCACCCAATTTCAAAACTTACTATAAAGCTACAGTAATCAAGGCTGTGACTTTGCAGTCAGGATCAGAATACTGACCAATGGAACAGAAGTGAGACTCCAGAAATAAACCTGTACATTTATGGTCAATTAATTTTTTTTGACATCTTTATTGGAGTATATTTGCTTTATAACGTTGTGTTAGTTTCTGCTGTATAACAAAGTGAATCAGCTGTATGTATACATATATCCCCACGTCCCCTCCCTCTTGCGTCTCCCTCCCACCCTCCCTATCCCACCCCTTTAGGTGGTCGCAAAGCCCTGAGCTGATCTCCCTGTGCTATGCGGCTGCTTCCCACTAGCTATCTATTTTACATTTGGTAGTGTATATATGTCAATGCTAAGCTGAGATGAGGTCAATTAATTTTTGACAAAGATTCCAAGGCAATTCAATAGGGGAAAGGGTGGTCTTTACAAAGCTGGTGTTATAACAGTTGGATATTCATATATTAAAAAATTAACTTAGGCCCTTACCTCATACCATATATAAAAATGAACTCACGGTGAATTATAGACCTAAATGTAAGAACTGCAATTATAAAACTTCCAGGAGAAACCACAGGACAAAATCTTCCAGACTTTGGGTTAGGCAAAAGATTTCTTAGATATGATACCAAAAGCGTGAACCAATTGTTAAACTGGACATCATTAAAATTTAAAACTTTTGCACTTTGAAAGACACCATTAAGAAAATGAAAACACAAGCCACAGTCTGGGAGAAAATATTTGCCAGTCACATATCTGATAAGAACTTGTGTCCAGAATATACAAAGAGCTCCCGCAACTCAATTAGAAGATGATCTAACCAAACTAAAAGTGAGCAAAAGACTTGATGGACATTTTACCAAACATGACATTACAAATGCCTACTAAGCACATGAAAAGACACTCAGCATTATTAGTTACTAGGGAAAGGCAAATTTAAACCATAAGATACCATGACACACCTAATACTGATAAATGGCTATAATTGTTAAAAATCAAACAATACCAAGTATAGGTGAGAATGTGCAGAAATTGGAACCCTCATTCATTGCTGGTAAAAATGTAAAATGATATAGTATCTTTGGAAAATAGTTTGACAGTTTCTTTAAAAGTTAAACATAGACTTACCATGTGATCCAGCAAATTCCACACCTCAGAATCTACCCAAGAGAAATGAAAACACAGCTTTATTAATAATAGCCCAAACCTGTAAACAACACAAATGTCCATCAACGGGTGAATAGATAAACCCCATGTGGTGTATCTGTACCATGAAACACCATGCAGAATAAAAAGGAACAAAATACACATGCTACAACATGGATGCACCTCAGAAACGTTACGCTGAGTGAAAGAAGATGGGCAGAGAGGACTATACATTGTATGATTCCATTTATACGAAATGTCCTGAAAAGGAAATTCTGAATATTGCATAGAGCTACAGCAAACAGTCTGGAGCGAATTATAGCGGGTAACGGAAATGTACGGAACAGGATTGTGGTGGTCAGATTACTAAGAATCACTGAATTGTACACTTAGAATGAACTTTATGGTATGTAAATTATGCCTTAATAAAGCTGTAAAAAAAAAAAAGAAGAGCCAGAGAAGGGAGGCTGGTGATGCAGTTCCTAGAAATCAGTCTTGGAGCAGAGGGGCTCGTGGAGAGGGTGGAGCACAGATCTGGAGAGGCAAACGTAGACTATGCAGCCCACAAATGATTTCTGCATGCCCTGCATCTTTCCCCCACTTTTAGTAACGGCACTACAGTCGTCCTTGGGGGAACTGCTCCAGCTCTGCCAGGGTGTGTGATTTCTCACGCCTGCCTGCAGGGAGAAGCAGATGACCAGGGCCCAGCCAACCAATGCCAGTCCTAAGGGTTTTAGCAGAGCTACTGGGAAGCTATTGCTGCTGATTGCTAAGCAGATAACGTAAAAGATTGCCACTGCTGGAAGACAATTTTCCCACCATCAAAGAGGTCATCACAGAGGAAAGCAGAGCTGCGAGATGGAGGAAAAGAGAACAAGACACTGTCTTGAGGTCCAGCCACTCTTAGACACATCAGCTGAGTCATCGAATTCCTCTCTGTGATTCCATCCGAGTCTGTAAGGTTTCTGTCACTTGTCACACACGCTCCTAAGTCTACTTTATCCGGGCTCACTGCTCTGCACCTTCCCTCCTCCCGCTTCATCTTCCCCTCACATCCTTTCCTTTTCCCCTCCCTCGTTCATTCTCACCTCCTACCATTAGGCTTCTAAGTACAGCCAGGTGAAGGAGAACCAGCCCCTTACTACCCACTGCTTATCAGCTACGGTAAACCTGTTGGACAAGTGACTTGCTTCTCTGAGCCTCTGATACCCTGTCTATAAATCGGGGACGATGACATTGACTTACACGTTTGCCGGAAGGATGAAATGAGGCAATGGATGCCGAGTACGTGTCACATAGTAGGTTTTCAATAAACGTAACTATTGTTACTAATCATTTTTATCTTGGCATTAGTGGCCCAAGAGGTCATATTTGGTACTAGAATGGTTGCAGAACTCGGTATACGATCAACGCTTCCGTGTCATGCCCTGGTGAAGATGTCTGAGTTGACTCTTGGGTCCCCCTGGGATGGCCAGTATCACTGGTCCATGTCTCCCTAAAGGTGGGACAAGTTGGAGAGCAATTAGCTAGAGTTGAGGGCAAGGAGGCTTGGAGTTGTCAGCAATAATCAAGATTCCTCTCAATGGCGATCGCATCTAATGCTCCCCAAAGCGCAGCACGCACAAGGATCACCTGAGAATCTTGTTAATGTGTAGATTCTGACTCAGGTGGTCCTGGCGGTTTGGGAGGAGGGGCACGGGGCCTGAGGTGGTTTTTCTAGCCGGTTCCCAGGTGATGCCTCTGGTCCACAGACCACACGTTGAGTAGCAAGGATTCCAGAGCCCTGGTTTTCGTATCTGGCTGCACGTTGGAACCTAAAAAACTGCTGATGTCTGGTTCCACCGCAAGAGGGTCTCTTTAGTTGGTCTGGGGTGTGGCTGGGGCACCTGCATTTGTCAAGGTGTCCTCAGGGACAAGGGGGATGGGATCCACTGTCCTAAAAGAACCTTGGTCTCTTTC
>NW_006795096.1:921672-939205 GCF_000442215.2 Lipotes vexillifer | reverse complement strand
CCTACACGTCCAGGAGAGAGTTGCTTTAAACACCAGAGGGTGAAATTGACTTTTTTGGGGGGACCCTTCTAGAAGTACCCACACACACACAGAAAGGAAACAAGTGACTCAGAGCTTGAACCCTCACACACTGAAATATCAACAGAGGTGACAAATGCAAGTCGAGAAGGAAAGCTGTGTAAACCCTTTAACCTAATTAAGATGCCTCGGTGGTCCTGGGGCAGGGGAGGTGTGGGCCGTGAGCTCCATTCAGGAAGCAGGGCAGTGCCATTTCACTTAGGGAAAAGGAGAGCACCTCCCCAAATCAGGACCTCGGTGACACCCTGAATATTTTCAGGCAGGCTTGAATGTTAATATTTGCACGCTGGAAAGGTCTCGTTCCTGGGGAAATGTTACCCCTGGCCCTCTTGGTCTGGAGTTGCCCCTTTGTCTCCACTTCTGAGGTTCAAACTTGGGCCTGTCGCTCTATCTCTCGAGACGCTAGAAATTCAGCTTCTGTCTTCAGAGCTGTGAGCAGGACAAGCCCGTGCCTGGTCCCCGCCGAGGGCAGAGCGGGGTCAGCCCCCGAGGGCAGAAGCTGTCTCAGCTACACGCAGCCATCGCCCCCAGGTCGACCAGAACCTGGAAAAACTAGGAGAGAGCGCAGGGACAGAAACGAGATGTGGGAATCCCTTCAACAAGCAGCACAAAACATTCATGTCTTTTAGGAGGCAGGTATTGGAGGGAGCATTTTAAAAATTGTTGTTTATTTTTTATTTTTTTAGTAAAATTCTCCCACATTGAATTTTTTCCCATTGTGGTAAAATAGACCTGGCATAAACTGTACCATTTTAACCATGTCTAAGTGTCCAGCTCAGTGGCACTATGCACATTCACACTGCGGGGCAGCTATCACCTCTGTCATCTGCAGAACCTTCTCACCTTCTCAAACTGAGACTCTGTCCCCATTACTGACGCCCCTTCCTCCTCCCCCAGCCTCTGGTACCCACCCTCTACTTTCTGTCTCTGTGAATTTGACTCCTTCAGGGACCTCACAGAAGTGGGATCACACAGTGTTTGTCCTTTCATTTCTGGTGTATTTCACTGAGCACAATGTGTTCAAGGTTCATCCATGTTGTTGCCTGTGTCAGAATCTCCTTCCTTTTTAAGATGAGAGCATTGTGTTGGAGCCTGTTTGAATCCTGGACTTGAGGTAAATGCTCACCTCTCTAGGCCTCAGTTTCCTCATCTGTAAAGTGGGTCGTAACGTGTAGCAGCAGCCAGTGAGGGGTTGTGTTCACTTGCATGTCGCAGAAACCCCACTTCAGTGGCTCCAGCAAAGAAGGTGCCTTTCTCTCCACCTCAACATGTAACAAGATATAGGGAGGAGGCCACCCAGGGTAACTTGTTCTATGATATCCTCGACGTCCTAAATGCCTTCTTTTTGTTCCGTCATTCTTAGTGCGTGACTTTCATCTTTGTAATCACGAGAGGGTCGCTCTTCCACGGCCCCCTGTCCATGTTATGGGCAGGAAGAAGGGGAACCCAGCAATGGAGAGGAATGGGTGGTGCCCGAATCAAGAGTGCAAAATTTTCCCAAAAAGCCGGCCCAAGACTTCCTCTCACATCTCATTGGCCAGATGTGTCACATGACCACGTCTAGCTGCAAAGGAGGTTGGGCAGGTCAGGGGAGCTACCTATTTCATTGTTTGTCTGTCTCATACAAACAATGAACTAGGTAGCACCATATCTCATTTCATAGGACATTTTACTTCTTTTTCCAACAGTCTCACTGTTTTAGATTATCACACCTAGAAGGAAAAGTGGATTTTGTTTGTTTTTATTAATGCAGGTTTTTAAAATTTGAGTAGCTTGCCACACTAAACAAAATCACGGCTCTGCATAGTAAGGAAGCGGGGGGTTGTGGAGAATGTATTTGAGGTAGATTGTTAGTGCTACACCACTTCACAAGTTGTTCTGGGGATTAGATTTTGATGTAGGGAGCATCTGAAATAGTGCCGGCACTCAGGAGGCACTCAGCCAATGATGGTGTCGGTGATGATGATGATGGTGGTGGTGATGATGGTGATGAAGATGGTGGTGGTGGTGGTTATGATGCTGGTGATGGTGGTCATGATGGTGATGATGGTGATGATGATGATGGTGATGATGGTGGTGGTGGTGGTGTTTATGATGCTGGTGATGGTGGTCATGATGGTGATGATGGTGATGATGCTGGTGATGGTGGTGATGATGCTGGTGATGATGGTGGTCATGGTGATGATGATGATGGTGGTGATGATGATAATGATGGTGATGAGGATGGTGGTGATGGTGGTGATGATGATGGTGGTGGTGGTTATGATGCTGGTGATGATGGTGATGATGATGGTGATGATGTTGGTGATGGTGGTGATGATGCTGGTGATGATGGTGGTGATGATGTAGGTGATGATGGTGGTGATGATGATGATGGCGATGATGGTGGTGATGGTGGTGATGATGCTGGTGATGATGGTGGTGGTGGTGGTGATGATGATGATGGTGGTGGTGGTTATGATGCTGGTGATGATGATGATGGTGGTGATGGTGGTGATGATGCTGGTGATGGTGATGATGATGATGGTGGTGGTTATGATGATGATGGTGGTGATGATGATGGTGATAATGGTGGTGATGATGATGGTGGTGATGACGATGGTGGTGATGATGATGCTGGTGAGATGGTGGTGATGATGATGATGGTGATGATGGTGATGATGATGGTGGTGATGATGATGGTGATGATGTTGGTGATGGTGGTGATGATGGTGATGGTGGTGATGATGGTGGTGACGATGATGGTGGTGGTGATGATGGTGATGATAGTGATGGTGGTGATGATGGTGATGATGATGATGGTGATGATGGTGGTGATGGTGGTGATGATGATGGTGGTGATGGTGGTGATGATGATGATGGTGGTGGTGGTTATGATGCTGGTGATGATGGTGATGTTGATGATGATGGTGGTGATGGTGATGATGGTGGTGATGGTGGTGATGCTGGTGATGATGATGATGGTGATGATGGTGGTGATGGTGGTGATGATGATGGTGGTGATGGTGGTGATGATGATGATGGTGGTGGTGGTTATGATGCTGGTGATGATGGTGATGTTGATGATGATGGTGGTGATGGTGATGATGGTGGTGATGGTGGTGATGATGATGATGGTGGTGGTGATGGTGATGATGATGGTGGTGATGGTGGTGATGATGATGATGTTGGTGGTGATGATGGTGATGATGATGATGGTGGTGGTGGTGATGATGCTGGTGATGATGGTGATGATGGTGGTGATGGTGGTGGTTATGATGCTGGTGATAATGGTGATGATGATGATAATGGTGATGAGGATGGTGGTGATGGTGGTGATGATGATGGTGCTGGTGATGATGGTGATGATGGTGATGATGTTGGTGATGGTGGTGGTGATGATGATGGTGGTGGTGATGGTGGTGATGGTGGTGATGATGGTGGTGATGATGATGGTGGTGATGGTGGTGATGATGCTGGTGATGATGGTGGTGATGATGCTGGTGATAATGGTGGTGATGATGATGATGGTGGTGATGGTGGTGATGATGATGATGATGATGGTGGTGATGGTGGTGATGATGATGATGGTGGTGGTGGTTATGATGCTGGTGATAATGATGGTGATGATGGTGGTGATGATGCTGGTGATGATGGTGATGATGGTGGTGATGGTGATGATGATGATGGTGATGATGATGGTGGTGGTTATGGTGATGATGGTGATAATGGTGGTGATGATGATGGTGGTGATGATGATGGTGGTGATGATGATGCTGGTGAGATGGTGGTGATGATGATGATGGTGATGATGATGGTGGTGATGGTGATGATGGGGGTGATGGTGGTGATGATGATGATGGTAGTGGTGATGGTGATGATGATGGTGGTGATGGTGGTGATGATGATGATGTTGGTGGTGATGGTGGTGATGGTGATGATGATGGTGGTGGTGGTGATGATGCTGGTGATGATGGTGGTGATGGTGGTGATGATGATGATGGTGGTGGTGGTTATGATGCTGGTGATAATGGTGGTGATGATGGTGATGATGATGATAATGGTGATGAGGATGGTGGTGATGGTGGTGGTGATGATGATGCTGGTGAGATGGTGGTGATGATGATGATGGTGATGATGATGGTGGTGATGGTGGTGATGGTGATGATGGTGGTGATGATGATGATGGTGGTGGTGATGATGATGATGGTGATGATGGTGGTGATGATGATGATGGTGGTGATGGTGGTGATGGTGATGATGATGGTGGTGATGATGATGATGGTGGTGGTGATGATGATGATGGTGATGATGGTGGTGATGATGATGATGGTGGTGATGGTGGTGATGGTGATGATGATGGTGGTGATGATGATGGTGGTGGTGATGATGATGATGGTGATGATGGTGGTGATGATGATGATGGTGATGATGTTGGTGATGGTGGTGATGATGATGGTGATGATGATGATGGTGGTGATGATGATGATGGTGATGATGTTGGTGATGGTGGTGATGATGCTGGTGATGATGGTGATGATGCTGGTGATGATGGTGATGATGATGATGGTGGTGATGATGGTGGTGATGGTGGTGATGGTGATGATGATGGTGGTGATGATGATGATGGTGATGATGTTGGTGATGGTGGTGATGATGCTGGTGATGATGGTGATGATGCTGGTGATGATGGTGATGATGATGATGGTGGTGATGATGGTGGTGATGATGATGATGATGGTGGTGATGATGATGGTGATGATGATGATGGTGGTGGTGATGATGGTGATGATGACAACAATGATCATGGCGTTGATGGTTGTGATGACGTTGATGATGATGATGGTGATGGTGTCAGTGATGATGATGATGATGAAAATGATGACGGTGGTGATGATGACTAGATATGGGCAGAAACATTTTCAGTGGAATAAACTTTTTCGTAAGACTGCCAGTTAAGTGGATTTCATTGGGAAGACAATAGCATCCAGTAAATAGTTAACAATTATTGAGCACTCACTGTGTACCTGGCATTTTGCCGGTATTATCTTCCTGAATCCTCGTGACTCTCCCATGAGCATCCTGATCTTCATTCAGGGGTGTTCTTTGGGGATTGCTCCACTTCCACTCTAGAGAAGGGGTAGGAACCTCAGGCCTGATCTGACCAATGTAATCTCGTGCCCAGGACCCTGATTAGTTCAGATATGGTCACACCATCCAAATAATTCCATGAACCCCGGGGAGATTTTTAATGAGGGCTCCATGAAAGAAGCTTTTTCAGTCTCCTGTGGCACTTGCCCTCTTTCCATGGGCACATTTCTAGCTCCAGGATTGGTTGGCAGTCATATTACGATTATGATGAAGCTGACACTGCCCAGAAATGGAAATAAACAAGGTACCATCTCAGTTGTTACCACTGCAAGTTGTTGCAAGTTGTTACCATTTTCGGCCCCATTTTACTGATGGGAACACTGAGGCTCAGCAAGGTCAGCGCTACACAACTAAGTGGCAGAGCTGAGATCTGAACCCAGGTGGCTGGATGTCAAACCTTAGAACATAATCACTCTGTTGTACCTGCGTAGAGTGCTTATTGGTGGAGGTTTCAATACCCCCCCCCCCGCCCCACAAATAACCCTGGCATTTCTGTCTTTCTTCCTGAGCGCCCCCCGACCGCACCACCCCGATGGCTGACTTCTTCCATCCCAAGGTCAGCGTTCACGCAGGCAGTAAGGGCGTTTCCAAAAGCTTGATGGAAAGACCCTGTATGTGTACAGAGCATGACAGAATTCAGGCTGGTTAAAATACAGAGCATCTTTGCCTTTGTATAGAATCATATCCACTCCATGGGAAACACTGCTTAGCTCAGGATCAGTACAAGTGCTGATTGCCTGTTGTATGTCTTTGATTAATAATAATAATTTTTTAATGAATTCATTATTTCTTAATAAATGCAACTTAGTAAACAAAATCATTTGAAGTACGAGGTGTATGAGGCACACAGCAAAGGGGACGGTTGTCTCCCTGTTCCTCAGTGTGGCCATCGTCAGCCCCAGATCCCTGCGTCCTTAGCGCCAGGCTTGTGTGAATATTCAACAAGATCTGGAAACTTCTCTCCACACCAGGTCACCCCGAGACGCAGAGCTGAAAATTAGCTCCTACTCTGTACAAGAAAAGCGTCTGTGGGGCCTTTTCCCCAAAAATGAAACGTAAGAAGTCAATATGAGATGAGCTAGTTTCCAAATCTTGTTTAAATATCGTTTAAAAAACGTTCGGCGGGAAATGATGCCAGCCGATTCTGGAATAGAGTGTTCTGCACGGTTTCTGTCTGAGGCTGAGAAAGTTGCTGGTGGGGCCCCCGTTGCTACGGAGACGGTGAGGGGGTTCATTATATGTAAATTCCAGGCATATAAGAGACAGTGAGAGTGAGTTCTCTCAAATAGGGGAAATTTCGGGAGAGATGGGAAAGCAAATTGGCAGAGAAACTTTGGAGAAAGTCAGTCCCAGCAAGGCTTTGTGCTCAGGGGAGAGATGCATAAGGAAACAATCGTATCTCTCTCTCTCTCTCTCTCTCTCTCTCTCTCTCTCTCTCTCTCCCCCTCTCTCTCTCTCTCTCTTTTTCCAGGGAAGCAGTAAATTCTCATCTAAGCTTTTCTTCTCATACTTCGGGGTCCAGGAAGGGTTACCAGATAGGGCAAATAAAAATATTTATACTAAGAAAGAATTTGTTTGTCTGAAATCCAGATTTAATCTGGTGACCCTCGGTTCACGAGACCACAGCCTGCCTCCATCTTCTTCATGACAGCACCAACACACCCCCTCAAGTTCCAGTATTAGCCCTCAAATCTCTATATCGGTAATTCTGTGTGTGTTTGTGTGTGTGTGTGTGTGTGTGTGCGCGCGCGCACGCATGAGCCTGAACTTGGAACATGATAGAATGTGAAACCGAACAGTGCGTGAAATTGGCCTTGTAAATCGTAAGCGTGGCATGATTCTGTTTACTCTGTGCCTCAGTATAAATCACATTTTAAAAAAATCAAGACAGGTACCAAAGAATAAAGATAAGCCTGGGACACCATCACCTAAAGAAACTGACCACTGGTGGAGCACATTACAGCGAGTAGGCTCCCGCCTCTCACCACTGCTCTGTCTTCCAAGCCCCTCCCCAAGCCCTGCATACACACGCTTTTTTCCACCCTAAGCCCCTGGCTTGAAGCAGCAGCTCTTCCTCAGCTGGTCCCTATATCACTCAGCTGATTTCCTGCTAAGCAGCCTGGCCCCTGAGCCCATCCACCCAGGGCTGTGCTCCCACAACTAGCCTTAGATACTCTGCCCAGCAGGACTTGGAGGAGGATAGAGATGGTTCCCAGCCTTGTAAGCCAGTGTCCCAGCCAGGGCTGCAGGGCACACTGGGACTGGGTTCACACAGAAGATGTGCCTTCACCCCACCTGAATCATTTCCATGAGTCACAAAACAGTCTTTGCAAATGCAATTGTTGTCTAGTAGGGCTGAGGCATATCTTTACCCATCCCCTATGGTTGAGCATTTAGATTGTGTCCAATTTTATAAGGGCTTTGATCTTAAAGTCTTTTTTTTTTTTAAACCCCACATTTGTTTATTTTGTTGTTTTTTTTTATTATTTTTGGCTGTGTTGGGTCTTCGTTTCTGTGCGAGGGCTTTCTCTAGTTGTGGCGAGCGGGGGCCGCTCTTCATCGCGGTGCGTGGGTCTCTCGCTATCGCGGCCTCTCTTGTTGCGGAGCACAGGCTCCAGATGCACAGGCTCAGTAGTTGTGGTTCATGGGCCTAGTTGCTCCACGGCATGTGGGATCTTCCCGGACCAGGGCTCGAACCCGCGTCCCCTGCATTGGCAGGCGGACTCTCAACCACTGCGCCACCAGGGAAGCCCGATCTCGTATCTCTCTCTCTCTCTCTCTCTCTCTCTCTCTCTCTCTCTCTCTCCCCCTCTCTCTCTCTCTCTCTTTTTCCAGGGAAGCAGTAAATTCTCATCTAAGCTTTTCTTCTCATACTTCGGGGTCCAGGAAGGGTTACCAGATAGGGCAAATAAAAATATTTATACTAAGAAAGAATTTGTTTGTCTGAAATCCAGATTTAATCTGGTGACCCTCGGTTCACGAGACCACAGCCTGCCTCCATCTTCTTCATGACAGCACCAACACACCCCCTCAAGTTCCAGTATTAGCCCTCAAATCTCTATATCGGTAATTCTGTGTGTGTTTGTGTGTGTGTGTGTGTGTGTGTGTGCGCGCGCGCACGCATGAGCCTGAACTTGGAACATGATAGAATGTGAAACCGAACAGTGCGTGAAATTGGCCTTGTAAATCGTAAGCGTGGCATGATTCTGTTTACTCTGTGCCTCAGTATAAATCACATTTTAAAAAAATCAAGACAGGTACCAAAGAATAAAGATAAGCCTGGGACACCATCACCTAAAGAAACTGACCACTGGTGGAGCACATTACAGCGAGTAGGCTCCCGCCTCTCACCACTGCTCTGTCTTCCAAGCCCCTCCCCAAGCCCTGCATACACACGCTTTTTTCCACCCTAAGCCCCTGGCTTGAAGCAGCAGCTCTTCCTCAGCTGGTCCCTATATCACTCAGCTGATTTCCTGCTAAGCAGCCTGGCCCCTGAGCCCATCCACCCAGGGCTGTGCTCCCACAACTAGCCTTAGATACTCTGCCCAGCAGGACTTGGAGGAGGATAGAGATGGTTCCCAGCCTTGTAAGCCAGTGTCCCAGCCAGGGCTGCAGGGCACACTGGGACTGGGTTCACACAGAAGATGTGCCTTCACCCCACCTGAATCATTTCCATGAGTCACAAAACAGTCTTTGCAAATGCAATTGTTGTCTAGTAGGGCTGAGGCATATCTTTACCCATCCCCTATGGTTGAGCATTTAGATTGTGTCCAATTTTATAAGGGCTTTGATCTTAAAGTCTTTTTTTTTTTTAAACCCCACATTTGTTTATTTTGTTGTTTTTTTTTATTATTTTTGGCTGTGTTGGGTCTTCGTTTCTGTGCGAGGGCTTTCTCTAGTTGTGGCGAGCGGGGGCCGCTCTTCATCGCGGTGCGTGGGTCTCTCGCTATCGCGGCCTCTCTTGTTGCGGAGCACAGGCTCCAGATGCACAGGCTCAGTAGTTGTGGTTCATGGGCCTAGTTGCTCCACGGCATGTGGGATCTTCCCGGACCAGGGCTCGAACCCGCGTCCCCTGCATTGGCAGGCGGACTCTCAACCACTGCGCCACCAGGGAAGCCCGATCTTAAAGTCTTAAAGAAAAGGAAGAATGGAGTCTTAATAGCTATGAATTTATGAGCTCCGTTCCCACGTCTTATGTAACATCCTGACTTGGCATGTTTGGTGATGAGCTGCCCAGTTTACATCAAAAGATACACTTTAATAGGCTATTAACGGCAAGTCCAGAGTTCTAATCTGGAACTTTAAAAACATGTCAGGGTAGGGCAGATCCCATCTATCCAGGAACCGTTGCTAATACAAAATCGGGGTGTGGGAGAAAACTAGTAAGCGCTACATTTGGAAACATGAAGTTATCAAGGGACAACCACAGAGATATCGCGTCCTAGGAAAAGAGATGCCTGCTGGGCCAGAGTGGCAGTACTCTATTCTGACTCTGCCCAGGGTTCCTCCATCTAAGTCCCTTTCATGATATATGGAAAGGCAAGAGAATCCCACCTGGCTGGGTGGTGGGTGGCACCGAGGAGAGAGGGAGTATGCTGTGGCTTCCAGGAAGGAAGTTGATCTGAGTCAATAATAGCGCAAGACAAAAACTGGAGTTCTATCAAAGCATCAAGTCCAAAGGGCGAGGTGAGGCTAGAAACAGAAACACAATCCGTGGATGATCAATGAGCTCAGAGGCTGGGAGAATTCAAAACAAGATGGCGGGCAGGACGCAGAGCTAGGTGAAGCATGTGGTTCAGAACGAGTCATCTGTGAACACAGAGAGAAGAGCTGAAGTTCCTTTTCAATGGACAGGGTGTTGTCCAAGATGCAGGGGGGAGTGTGGCGGCTAAAAGGAATCTGCAGGGCTGGCCACCTGTCATATTGCACTTTGATTCTGGACATTTCATCCATCAATTTCCTTTCTTTGTCCATTCCCAATTTCATACCACACTTACATTCTCAAACAGCTGTCAGCTACTGCCCTGCTCACATTCCTAACACCACCACCTTAAGCCTCACTCAACTCTCTCTAATATGGAGCTAGAGAATCTTTTCCTTACATTTAGAAAGGAATACCCTCTGGGTTTCAATACTCAGTACTCTGTAATGACCTAAAAAAGAGCAGATATATGTATACGTATAACTGATTCACTTTGTTGTACAGGCACAACATTGTAAATCAACTATACTCCAATAAAAATTAATTTAAAAAAAAAGAAAGGACTATCCTCTAGAGAAACGCTCCCTTCCTTTCCACCTCTACCCATTCTGAATAATAAATCTAGAAGATAAAAATTAAAGCCATCAAAATAAAATCACTTGCTGGCAAGTGATTCCTATGACTTGGGAAAACTAAATATTTAGGATAGAAGGGCACAGGGGAAATCCATTTGGGGAAATTATTTCTAAAGTTTGCTGTCTACTTATGGCCTTAAAGTTTATATTTTCTCAAGTTATAGGAAAAGGTCAATCGTGGTGAGATAAAAATTTCTTTTGGAAAAGTCGTGAAAAATGTCTTTGCTCCGACACGAAGCAACAGAGTTTGGTCTAATTTTCCTGGTGGGCGCGGTGAACAAGATGGGGCTAGGATAAAGAGTGATGGGGATGGTGGCTTGTGTTGTTGACACATAAAGATGAAAATCAGCTGGCCTCGGAGAGCTCAAGGGAAGAAAGCTACGCGGGTAGAATGAACACATATGATCGATAAACAGGACACGTGCTTGAGGAGCAGCTATCTCATCTAGAGACAGCCTCACCTCTGTTATTTCATTGATCCTGTCCACGTTAATGGTGTTGCTGGAGCTTCTATTAATCTAATGACTGTGCTTTGGGATAATAATGCTTCTCTCCTGCCCCGTCTCTCCCATTTGACAGACAGCTTGGATTCATCGGAGAAAGGGCCCAAGAGTTACATCAGTCATTATTAAATAGGAATCAATAGAGGACGTTCCGTGAAGGAAGCTGCAGGTCTGTGATCTGCGGTGACGTGTTACCTCTCAACTCCCAAGTCCGGTCCAGTTCCCGAGCACCAGCTCTGTGAGGCCATGCTGGACCCTGGAAATGTGTGCATAGACATTGGAAGTCAGTGCTGCTAAGAGGGGATAACCAGGGCGGGACGCAATGTCAGTGGTGCCCCCGGAGTGGAGCACGTGGGCAGCCCTGGTCCTGGGTCCCCAGTGTGCAGATGTCTGTGTGAATCCTCATCTCCAGGCTGTTGAGTGGTGCCCATCACACAGTCCTGCACACCCTCTCTGAACCAGCGGGCTGGGAGTGACTCTTTGAACCCCCAAATGCAAGAAGAAGCAGGGGCTGTGGCACATCTGAGGGTCTAAGGGCAGGGGGCTTTCCAAGCAGGCTTCCCACGTACCTGGCAGGGCAGCTAAACACCAGCTGGGCAGGCCCACCTCCATTTTCCCATCCTCTTTTGCTGTCACAGCCCTGCCTTATTCCCAGGAGAGTTGGGGGAGGAGGTCTTTCCTTGTAGCTGATGAACAGAGAGGCGGGCAAAGCTGGGTCTCATCCCCACGCGTCAGAGAACTGGATGAAGGTGTTGCTTCCTAAAGGTACAGCTGTCCCGGCTCTGCTCCAAATCGTTGGCCCAGTGGTGCCACCCATACCTCATGCTGGCCCACCCATTCCCATTCACAGTAGCGGTAACAATACCAAATAACAGCTAACATCCCCAGTGCTTACCGTGGGCTACCAACCAGCCCGAGAGATCTCACTGACTTCACAGCAGCCCTGTGAACTAGGACCCGTTACTGCCCCATTTTATAGATGAGGCACTTGAGACTCAGAGAGACCAACAGGCTTGGATCCAAATCCAGCCTTCCTGAAGCCACCTTCGTGCTCCTAACCACCGTGCTTTGCGGCCACGTCCCCATAGGTGAGGGAGATCTGAGTCCTCACGGTGGGCGCCCCCCCACCTCCCCACGCCCACGGAGCTGCCACGTTCGCCCCGTGACAGCAATTGGTGAGGCTCCACCCCCATCCCGTTCCCTCAGATCCCTTTGCCGGGAGGTGCACGCAGCCCCCATTGTGCTCTGGATCCCAGCAGCCAGACTCTGGGTCTCTTTGCGGGGTGCCGTCTTCCAGCTGCTGGAGCTCACCTCCCTGTCTGCGTGGAGAGCCAGCAGCGCCTGGGGTTTTGTCCCCACCCCGTCCCGAGAAGCTCCTAACACAAGAACTGATGGGTCTGCGGATATACATCCTCCAACACCCACTGGTTGGGACACTGTGAGGTGTCACCTGCACTGCCACCAGAGATGACCCCTGCCTTGTGCAGTTGAGTCAAAGTGCCTCTGTCAGTTCTCTGTTGCCATGAAGAAGACAAATGAACCCCAAAGTTTGTGGCTTAAATAATAACACACGTTTATTATCTCGCAGGTTCAGTGAGTGAGGAATCTGGGTGTGGCTTGGCTGAGTGCTCGGGGCTCCGGGTCCGTTATGAGTTCACAGTAAAGGTATCGGCCAGGGCCGTGCCGTCTGAGGGCCGCACCGTAGCTGGAGGCCCTGATTCTAAGACGGCTCCCCTCACGGCTGGCAAGTTGATGCTGGCTGGCGGCTTGAGTGTCCTCACAACGTGGTGGCTGGCCTCCCCCAGAGCCAGTGATCCGAGAGAGCAAGGGAGTAGCTGCAATGTCTCTTATGACCCAACCTCAGGAGTCACATCGGGGGTCTTTTCCACAATATCCTATTGTTAAACAGGTCTGCCCTATTCAAAGTGGGAGGGGCCACACAAGGGCATAAATACCAGGCGGGGTGGGTCCCTGGCTCCCGCAGTGCTACCCTGATACCGTGTTTGTCTTCACACCCTCACTTGGCCTCCTCCCTTCCTGCTCCCACTTCCCTACTTTCCCATCCATTTTTCCTGGGAATATTTAGTATCAGAGGGTTTTTCACTTTCACATGAATCTTCCCCAAGGTTCGGCTTCTAGAGAACCCAGCCTAAGACACGCACCGTCAATGGCCAGCTCTGCTCCATTTTCTGATCAGCCCCTGGCTCTCTGCTGGCATCGAAGCCCTTCTGTGAGCCGCGCTCTCCTTGAGAGTCCGCCTGCCGATGCAGAGGACGCGGGTTCGTGCCCCGGTCCGGGAAGATCCCACATGCCGCGGAGCGGCTGGGCCCGTGAGCCACGGCCGCTGAGCCTGCGCGTCCGGGAGCCTGTGCTCCGCAACGGGAGAGGCCGCAGCAGTGAGAGGCCCGCGTACCGCAAAAAAAAAAAAAAAAAAAAAAAAAGTAACGAGCAAGTTTTCATTGCAAGCACCACAGATCGTGCTCAGCCCACGTCCACAGAGTGTGAAGCTCACATCCACCTCCATCATGGCTGTGCTTCCACCCTTCTCTCCACCTGCTGTCATGCCAGTTCTGCAGGTCTGACCCTCCCAAAGATGGGGATGGAGCTGAGGCTGACCACGTCACCTCGGGCTGCTGGCCACCGCATCATGTAGTCTGGGTCCACCCACCACTGGCCCAGTGCTGACTTTCTGCCCCTCCACACCACAGTGGAAAGCCGCAGCATGCGTCTGGCCTTCGTGCCTGAACCAGCCCAGAGCTGTGGTCACTCTGATCAGGACACAGATCTGAGTGAAGGACCCTCCCCCTGCCCCGTCACCCCCTCAGCCCCACTACCTTCGGTTCAGAGAGAGTACGTCCCTCGAGTCACCAGGCACAGGCTTGGCTGCAGCAGATGGAATGGCTTCTTCTCGGTCAAAAGATTTTGCCTCGCCTGAAGATTGTGCTGGAGCCTAAGCACATGGGTGCTGGGGTCTCTTCGAGGACAAGGACTGAGGGGAGACTGGGCAGAAGGCACTGCAGTGGCTCCTTTAGGAGGAAGTGGGCTGAGGGAGCCGGGGGTCATGATGGTGGCTCTTCCAAATAAGGCAAGTCCTCCCCGCTGGACAGACTGTGGTTTAGGGAGACCAGTCCTGGGCCGTGGCAACTTCTTGCCTGTAAAACACAAGGGCTCTGGGGGGCAGCGCCTAACTAATTAGCATAAATTTGCCTTTTAAATGCAAAAGATCAAACTCCTTGGACATACCATAAAGAAAAGTTCAATTTTAAAGAAAGACGCATAGAGAGTATCAAACAGGTTTTTTTTAACTTTTTATTAAAGAAAGATATATACCTAGGTATACATACGTATATATTAAAGATATACGTATGTATATATATGTGTATATTAAAGATATACATAGGTATATATACGTATAAAAGATATACATCATATATCATATTTTATATATCTTATAGAGATTAAAGATTTACATATAGATATGCATATGTATATATATATATCATCTATATATCTTACATATATCAATATATGTTGAACTTCAAACACAATGTTCAGTGACTGTTCACCAGCTGAACTCACTTGTATAATCGGCATCCCCGCCAAGAACAGGAACATCCCAGCTCCCCAGAAATCTCCTCACTTTCCTCTGAGTCACTGGCTCTCCCCTCGCCTGATTTCTAATACCATAGGTTAGTCAAGCAGAGGTCATGGGAGTGTCATTTTTTAATTGAACTATAATTAACACTCAATAAAATGCACAGATCTTAGGCCTTTGGTTTGATGAGTTTTGACAATTGCGTACACTCGGGCACCACCACCCAAAACAAGATACAGCCCAGCGCTGCTCAGTAGCAGTGTAATGAGAGCCGCACATGTCATTTAAAATTTTCTAGTAGCCACATTAGGAAAAGTAAAGGGAAACAAGTGAAATTAATTTTAATACCGTATTTTTAGATCAGTGCATTAAAAACATTATCATGTCAACACATAATGAAGATTAAAATTATAATAAGGAATTTTACTTTTCTTGGCAACAAGTCTTTGCAACTTAGTGTATATTTTATTTATTTTTTATTTATTTATTTTTTTTTTTTTGCGGTACGCGGGCCTCTCACTGCTGTGGCCTCTCCCGTTGCGGAGCACAGGCTCTGGACGCGCAGGCTCAGCGGCCATGGCTCACGGGCCCAGCCGCTCCGTGGCATGTGGGATCTTCCCAGACCAGGGCACGAACCCGTGTCCCCTGCATCGGCAGGCGGACTCCCAACCACTGCGCCACCAGGGAAGCCCCCTGCTTAGTGTATATTTTATACTTATGGCACATCTCAATTCAGATGCTACCTTTTTTAACCGTTAACGTGAAATGACGTCCTACCAAAACAAGAGTTATAATATTTTGCCCTGCTTCAGTTTTAAATTTTAAATTTAATTAAAGTTAAATAAAATTTAAACTTCATTTCCTAACTTGCACTAGCCACAATTCAAGTCACATTTCATGTGGTTCCTGGCCACTGTCCTGGACAGTGAAGATTAGAATATTCCCATCACCCCAGAACATTCTCTCTCCCCCCTTGTCGGTCAACTTCCTTCCTCCACATCCAGGCAAACACTTTCTGATTTCTATCATCATAAATTGCTTCACTTGTTCTTGGGTTTCATATAAACGGCATTATACAGTACGTACTGTTTTATGTCCTGCTTATCTTGCTCAGTATAATTGTTTCTAAGAATCATCCAAATTACAACAACGAGATACCACTACACACCTATTAGAGTGGCCAAAATCCAGACCACTGACAACATCAGATGTTGTGAGGATGTGGAGCCACAGGAACTCTCATCCATTCCTGGTGGGGTTGCAAAATGGTGCAGCCACTTTGGAAGACTGTTTGGCGTTTCTTACAGAACTAAACATACTCTTACCATATGATCCAGCAATTGCACTCCTTGGTATCTACCCAAAAGAGTTGAAAACTTACATCCTCACAAAAACCTGCACACTAACGTTTACAGCAGCTCTGTTCATCGTTGCCAAAACTTAGAAGCAAACAAGTTGTCCTTCAGTAAGTGAATGAATAAATACGCTGCGATACATTCAGACAGTGGAGTATAATTCCACAATAAAAAGAAGTGAGCTATCGAGTCATGAAAAGACATGGAGGAACCTTAAATGCATATGATGAAGTGAAAGAAGCCAGTCTGAGAAGGCCATATACTATATGATACCTACTGTATGACAGTCTAGAAAAGGCAAAACTATAGGGACAATAAAGAGATCAGTGGTTGACAGGGGTCAGGCAGGCGGGACGAGGCAAGAGAAAAATAGGCAGAGCACAGAGGAGTCTTAGGGTAGGAGACACTGTATGATACTATGATAATGGATGCAGGTCATCGTACATATGTCCAAACCCATAGAATATACACCACCAAGAGGGAACCCTAATATAAACTACAGACTTAAGCGATTTTGATGTACTTTCATCCTTAGTAAAAAAAAAAAAAAAAAAAAAATACCATTCTGGTGAGTGATGTTGATAATGGGGGAGCTATGCATACACAGGTGTAGAGAGTATATAGGAAATCTCTATACCTTCCTCTTATTTTTACTGTAAACCTAAAACTCCTCTAAAAAATTAGTCTTTAATAAAAAATAATAACCATCCATTTCGTAGCATGTATCAGAACAGGCATACCTCAGAATCAGTGCGAGTTTGGTTCCAGGCCACCATGATAAAGCAGATATTGCAACGAAGTGAGTCACATGAATTTTTCAGTTTCCCAGGGCACATAAAAGTTACATTTACACTTTACTCGAGTCTATAAAGTCTACATAATGCAATAGCACGATGTTTAAAAAACAATATACATACCTTAATTAACAATACTTTCTTCCTAAAAAATTCTAACCATCATCTGTGCCTTTAGTGAGCCATAATCTTTTTGCAATAGTAACATCAAAGATCACTGATCACAGATCATCATAACAATATAATAATAATGAAAAAGTTTGAAATATTGTGAGAATTACCAAAATGTGACAGAGAGACATGAGCTGAGCAAATGCTGTTGGAAATGTGGCGCCCACAAACTTGCTCGATGCAGGGTTGCCACAAACCTTCAATGTGTAAAAAACGCAGCATCTGCAAATTACAATAGTGTGAAGTGCAATAAAACAAGGGATGCCTGTATTTTGTTCTTTTTTATTGCTGAGTAGCATTCCATTGCCTAAATATACCCCTATTTATTCTTCTACTGATGAACATTTTGGCTGTTTTCAGTTTGGGACTATTATGATAAGGTTGCTACACACATTCTCATATGAGTCATTATACGAACATATGTTTTCACTTCTCTTGGATAAACACCAAAGAGGAACTGCCGAGTCATATGGTAGGTACATGTTTAACTTTATAATAAACAGTTTTCCAAAGGGATTGTACCATTTCACATTTCCATCAGCAGCATTTGAGAATTCCATTTTCTCCACA
>NW_006795096.1:888943-921651 GCF_000442215.2 Lipotes vexillifer | reverse complement strand
CCAGGGCACGAACCCGTGTCCCCTGCATCGGCAGGCGGACTCCCAACCACTGCGCCACCAGGGAAGCCCCCTGCTTAGTGTATATTTTATACTTATGGCACATCTCAATTCAGATGCTACCTTTTTTAACCGTTAACGTGAAATGACGTCCTACCAAAACAAGAGTTATAATATTTTGCCCTGCTTCAGTTTTAAATTTTAAATTTAATTAAAGTTAAATAAAATTTAAACTTCATTTCCTAACTTGCACTAGCCACAATTCAAGTCACATTTCATGTGGTTCCTGGCCACTGTCCTGGACAGTGAAGATTAGAATATTCCCATCACCCCAGAACATTCTCTCTCCCCCCTTGTCGGTCAACTTCCTTCCTCCACATCCAGGCAAACACTTTCTGATTTCTATCATCATAAATTGCTTCACTTGTTCTTGGGTTTCATATAAACGGCATTATACAGTACGTACTGTTTTATGTCCTGCTTATCTTGCTCAGTATAATTGTTTCTAAGAATCATCCAAATTACAACAACGAGATACCACTACACACCTATTAGAGTGGCCAAAATCCAGACCACTGACAACATCAGATGTTGTGAGGATGTGGAGCCACAGGAACTCTCATCCATTCCTGGTGGGGTTGCAAAATGGTGCAGCCACTTTGGAAGACTGTTTGGCGTTTCTTACAGAACTAAACATACTCTTACCATATGATCCAGCAATTGCACTCCTTGGTATCTACCCAAAAGAGTTGAAAACTTACATCCTCACAAAAACCTGCACACTAACGTTTACAGCAGCTCTGTTCATCGTTGCCAAAACTTAGAAGCAAACAAGTTGTCCTTCAGTAAGTGAATGAATAAATACGCTGCGATACATTCAGACAGTGGAGTATAATTCCACAATAAAAAGAAGTGAGCTATCGAGTCATGAAAAGACATGGAGGAACCTTAAATGCATATGATGAAGTGAAAGAAGCCAGTCTGAGAAGGCCATATACTATATGATACCTACTGTATGACAGTCTAGAAAAGGCAAAACTATAGGGACAATAAAGAGATCAGTGGTTGACAGGGGTCAGGCAGGCGGGACGAGGCAAGAGAAAAATAGGCAGAGCACAGAGGAGTCTTAGGGTAGGAGACACTGTATGATACTATGATAATGGATGCAGGTCATCGTACATATGTCCAAACCCATAGAATATACACCACCAAGAGGGAACCCTAATATAAACTACAGACTTAAGCGATTTTGATGTACTTTCATCCTTAGTAAAAAAAAAAAAAAAAAAAAAAGTACCATTCTGGTGAGTGATGTTGATAATGGGGGAGCTATGCATACACAGGTGTAGAGAGTATATAGGAAATCTCTATACCTTCCTCTTATTTTTACTGTAAACCTAAAACTCCTCTAAAAAATTAGTCTTTAATAAAAAATAATAACCATCCATTTCGTAGCATGTATCAGAACAGGCATACCTCAGAATCAGTGCGAGTTTGGTTCCAGGCCACCATGATAAAGCAGATATTGCAACGAAGTGAGTCACATGAATTTTTCAGTTTCCCAGGGCACATAAAAGTTACATTTACACTTTACTCGAGTCTATAAAGTCTACATAATGCAATAGCACGATGTTTAAAAAACAATATACATACCTTAATTAACAATACTTTCTTCCTAAAAAATTCTAACCATCATCTGTGCCTTTAGTGAGCCATAATCTTTTTGCAATAGTAACATCAAAGATCACTGATCACAGATCATCATAACAATATAATAATAATGAAAAAGTTTGAAATATTGTGAGAATTACCAAAATGTGACAGAGAGACATGAGCTGAGCAAATGCTGTTGGAAATGTGGCGCCCACAAACTTGCTCGATGCAGGGTTGCCACAAACCTTCAATGTGTAAAAAACGCAGCATCTGCAAATTACAATAGTGTGAAGTGCAATAAAACAAGGGATGCCTGTATTTTGTTCTTTTTTATTGCTGAGTAGCATTCCATTGCCTAAATATACCCCTATTTATTCTTCTACTGATGAACATTTTGGCTGTTTTCAGTTTGGGACTATTATGATAAGGTTGCTACACACATTCTCATATGAGTCATTATACGAACATATGTTTTCACTTCTCTTGGATAAACACCAAAGAGGAACTGCCGAGTCATATGGTAGGTACATGTTTAACTTTATAATAAACAGTTTTCCAAAGGGATTGTACCATTTCACATTTCCATCAGCAGCATTTGAGAATTCCATTTTCTCCACATCTTTGCCAACATTTGCTACTGTTAATCTTTTTTATTTTAGCTCTTGTATCTACTGTGGTTATACTTTGCATTTCCTTGGTGACTAAGATGTTGAGAACCTTTGATATATGTATTGACCATTCTTAGATCTTTTGTAAGGGGCCTGATTAAGTCTTTAGTTCATTTTTAAAATTGGGTTGTTGTCCCTTTATTGTTAATTTGTAGGAGTTCTCTGCATGTTCTGGATACAAATCGTTTGTCAGATATATTTGCTGTCAGTATTTTATCCAGTCTGTGCCTATCTTAATGATGTCTTTTGATGAGCATTTTCTTACCACTGTCTTGTGATGGGCAGAAACTTTTCATTTTAATGATGTCTAAGTTATCCAGTTTTTAATTTTGTGGTTACCGCTTTTTGTGTTCCAACAAGAAAATCTTTGTCAAGGTCGTCGGATTTTCTCCTATGCTTTGATAGCTCTCAGGCCAGATCCAGCCTGCCACCTGTGCTTGTGTGGCTTATGAACTAAGAATGATTTTACATTTTTGAAATAGCTGAGAAAAAACATCAAAAGAAGAATAACATTTTGTTACACGCAAAAACCATACATGTGATTCAAATTTCAACACGCGTAAAGTTTTACTGGAATATGGCCTCGTGCGTTTTGTTTTTTGTTTTGTTTTTTTGTTTTTGCGTTATGCGGGCCTCTCACTGTTGTGGCCTCTCCCGTTGCGGAGCACAGGTTCCGGACGCTCAGGCCCAGCGGCCATGGCTCACGGGCCCAGCCGCTCCGCGGCATGTGGGATCTTCCCGGACCGGGACACGAACCCACGTCCCCTGCATCGGCAGGCGGACTCTCAACCACTGAGCCACCAGGGGAGCCTCGTGCATTTTTACGTGCTGTGTGTGGCTGCTTTTACACCACGGAGGCACAGCTGAGTAACTGCAACAGAGATTGGATGGCCCTCAAAACCTAAAATAGTTCATATCTAGCTCCTTATAGAAAAAGTTTGCCCACCCCTGTTCTAGAAGCTTCTGTGGTTCTGGGTTTTGTGTTTGGGTCTATGATCCATCTTGAATGAAGTTTTGTGTTTGGAGCGAGACAGAGGTCAAGTTTCATTCAAACAGATTTCTTTAAGTGATTGTTTGAATTATGTGGCTGATTGCGAGACTTAAGGACACAGCCCGAGTTCCTGGCAAAAAGCACCTCCTTCTGTCCCTCTGGAAAGAGGCTGTGTGGCCCCCACTTCCCAGGTCCTGGTGGCTGGGCTGAGAACTGGAGAAGAGGGTCTCCTCTGGGCCTCTCGAGGACCAAAGAAGCTGACTTAGAACTGGTGTGGTTTTCAACTCTTGTGGGTTTCCCCAGATTACACAAACCACTTCAAGTCCGGGTTTTTTATATTAAAACTGCAGTCTTCTATTCATGCCGGCCCACGGTTCATTCCCGGTGCCAGCGTTCCTCTCCAGATAGGGATCACGGCCTTACAAGGGCTCTCTCATCAGAGCCAATAGTCTCCAAAGCAGCTCAGGTCCTGCGCATCCGTACATCAGCTCCCGCTTTTCTAGCCCTTTATCACGCAGAGCTATCTCCTGCCACTCGGTAACCGTAGGAAAACGCAGTGGAAGCCTTTTGCAAAAGCAAATAATTAGTTCGTATCTGTTTATAGCTCCTCCAAGTTGTTGGCTCTGAGAATGGATTTCAAAAAGTCACCCCTCCTAACAACCAAACAGAAATATTTGCCTGTGGTTGAAAAGTTCCATAGCTCTCAGGGGCCGCCTTACCTTAAAGTGCTTGTTATGCAAAAAGCATTTGGAGATGAAATTTGACTTCAGCGTCTGGGGAAGGGTTTTGGATGGATTTATTAACTGACTTGATTTGCATTTGCCTCTCTTGTATTCCGTGCTCTATCTTCTCCTTATCTTTTATGCGAGGCCAGGACTGGCGGCTATTTTGCCTTTGTGAAGCCTGTTTTCAATAGAAACCACACACACACACACACACACACACACACACACACACACTCCTTAGGTGTGAATCTAAGGCAGCAGGCGCCCTGCCAGCCTCCACCTTCCCACTCATTACAATAACACTGTGCATCCCCGTCCCATGTTTCATCTACAGTTGCAAAGGGTTTCACAAGCTATTCTAACACGTCCCTTCCAAGGAGAGAAACTGAGGCCCCAAGACACGTGTGACATTTCATGTGCCTGACTGCTCCTACCTCCAGGCTTGCTCCAGACCTGTCCCTCAGCTCTGATGGATCAGGACGATATCTGCCACCTACTGTTTTCAAGTAGTGTGTCAGGCTCCACTCTCAGTGCCTTTCATGTTCTAGCAAAATTAACCCTCACTGCAACGTATATGCCCATGTTTCAGAAGGGGCGAGATGAGGCACCGGAAAGGTTCGGGAAATTGCCCAGGGTCACAAAGCTAGTGAGAGGCAAAGCCGGAATCCAAATCCAGGCAGGGGAGCACCAAAGACCATGCTGGGGTCTGTTTCATCTGACACGATAGATGATGCCGTCTGGTAATGATTCGTTCCCCCTGGGAAAGAGGCACACCTGGGGTCATGCATCAGCACCCAGAGCTGGAGAAAGCCTGTACCTGAGGGATACACACGTCCCATCAGCTTGGCCACATTGTCAAAGGATTTCTCTATGACTCAAAGGAAAATTTTAAAGCAGATTTTTACTGGATGTTTTGAAATCAAAACTAAAGGGCACCTAGCCTGAAAGTGTGTGGCCAAATACGTATCTGGCCATTTGTGACCAAAGAGCTTCAGAAAGAAACGCAGTGGAGCGAGACAGCTGTGAAAACCGATGGCACGTCTATTTCACATTAAAATAAGTTCATGTTTTCACACGCACGGCCTAAATCTGTATGCAAAGCAGGACGAACCCCACCGTTGAAAATTTTACCTTGACTTTTCCCTGCCCTAGAACACAATCCTCCAAGGATTTTTCTGTAAGGGCAAGTAGAATTACAAGGCTGTTTTCTTTAGTGAAGCCACAAAATTATAGTAGTACAAAGGGCACTCAAAAGGCCAATGATCATTGTGGCAAATTAACATTTGTTAACACCAGAGGAAAGAAACACAGCAGAGGAAGCTTCCAACACAGGTCTGTGGTGAGGGACGTTTCCTCCATATCACCCCACCCCAGCCCCAAAGAGGAGTGCGGCTCCCTGCGACCTTGGGAACGGGAGGTGCTAGAATGCTAGGCAGAGACCCTGCCCAGCCCATGAAATCATCAGGCTGGAAATGTTTCTGAGACCCTGCTCTAACCTCTTGGAAATCCGTCAATGTCTTTCACTTATTCAACAACATTTAACAAATATTTGAGCACCTCCAACAGGCCAGAGTCAGTGATATGATGGTGAAAGAGACAGATGGGGTCCCCGCCCTTACAGAAGTTGTGTCTGAAGGGAAGACAAGCTCCAAGGGTAGAAGTGACTTAACACAGATGAGAAGCATGGGGACCAGTCGGCAATGCAGCCACTGCAAAGAGCAAAATCCTAGCTAGAGAGGCTCAAACCAAAAGGAGGGATTTTTTCCACATAACAAGAAGGTCCCGGTAGGTGGCTGTAGGTGGTTCAGCCACTCAACAGTGTCAAAGTCCACATCTTGGCAAGTTTCTTGGCCGTTCCCTCAGGATCACAAGATGACTGCTGCAGCTCCAGCCATCATGTTCTCATTCTAAGCAGAAAAGGGAGACAATGGGAGTGCAAACTTCACTGTTCCCTTTTAGCAGGAAAGCAAAAGCTTTCTCAGGGTCCTCAACTGTACCACATGACCACTCCAGCTGCAAGGTGGGCTGGAAGAGCCAGTATTTAGTTAGGCACATAGCCAATCCAAACAAAACCAGAATTCTTTTACCAAGGGGGAGGGAACAGGCAATGGGTTTTGGTAGCCAATTGTTCCAGTTATCTATCGTTGTATAAAAACCACCCCAAACATAAACATCTTTTCTAACCACAGTGGTATTAAACTAGAAATCAATCACAAGAAGAAAATTGGAAAGTTCACCAATACGTGGAGATTAAACAACGTGCTCCTGAATAACTAATGGGTCAAAGAAGAAGTCAAAAGAGAAATCAAAAAATATCTTGACACAGATGAAAATGGAAATACAACTTACCAAAACATACGATATGCAGCAAAAGCAGTTCTAAGAGGGAAGTTCATAGCCATAAACACCCACATTAAGAAAAAAAAAAATTGAACGTGGAATTAGCCACCTTTCATGTGTTTATGATTGAACTATAGTTGATTTACAATGTTGTGCCAGTCTCTACTGTACAGCAAAGTGACTCAGTTATACACCTATACACATTCTTTTTTAATATTTTTTTCCTTTATGGTTTATCACAGGATATTGAATACAGTTCCCTGTGCCATGTGTTCTTTTTATATTCCCCAATGGGCTTAGAGAAGCTATGGTGACAACAACTTGGTTTTTCTGAAGACCAACCAATAACCCTGTCGTGGGACATTAGTGCATTCCTAAATGCAGCCAGTAAGCAATAACCCCTGCCTCACCCACCCCAGCACCACCTCGGGATGCACTCAATAGCAGGTGCTAGGTGCTTCCTAGACACTCAATAAACACTCACTGCTTTTTAAATTTTCCTTTTGTTGGGAGGGAAAATCTGAGAGGCAGGATGTGCTCAGGGTGGAAGATGAGGCTTCATTTAACATGCTTTCATGTAAGGCTGGTAATGCAGTTTCCTCTCACTAAAGATGGCTTTCTCCTAGCAGTGCACCATTCAAGCTGCGTTAAATTTTAAGACCTAGTTAAACTTGTATTTCTTCAGGCTAAGTGGAAACTCGGTAGATTATTTCTTCCCAATTAAAATAATAATAAAACTGATTTGGAAAAAGATAAAATTAAACAAGATTGAAGAGGCCTAAACATATCAGTTTGTCAGTTTTGCCATTACAAATAGAATTAGTCCAAACATTTAAGTGGCTTCCACGAGCGTACCTCCTGTGGGTTCCCTCTGTGTATATTCTCCGTGCAGAATGTTATTAGGTATAATTTATCCTCTGCTAATTTATTAGATTATGTCTATATACTGCTGTACTTATTTTAACAAAGAGGTTTTTAAACAAATAGGAGTAAATGTAGATTTAATTTATTTCACCAGGCGAGGAATTCTCCAGAAAATCGATTTTCATTTGCACAGGTATTCTGGTCACCTGGCGCCCTCCCACCCCATTGTTACACTCCCGCTCCTTCCACGCTGGTGTTTACGTGACAGATAGCTTCATTTCTCCTCCATGATTCTATTACTCACAGGAAAATATGTTTAAGGAGTATTAAAGGTCTAACTTAAACTGACAAAAGTCACCAAAGCTCGTGTTGAGGCTTTAACTTATTCAGGCAAAGGGGAACCACGGGGAAAAGTGCACGCTGCCTATGGCGATGGGGTGCAGCTGTTTTTATTTGCGACCCCTCATGTTTTGTTAACTTATGAAAGACGTTTAAGGCTTTCGCAATGGAAGAGGGGGTCTCGGCACAGCACGGGAAGGTCCAACGTTGGATTTTTCTCTCTTGTCTCTGAAACTGTGCGTGTCAGGACCGGGCTATGTGTGGGTGCCCCCCGCCAAAGTTCTAAAGTGGGTAGGTCCTAGGGCTACTTCTAAACGCTGCAGTTCATCCCATTTTTTTCTAGCCTCAGGGCTCATTGGCAGACATAAATTAGATCATCTTTTCTGTCCTCTGCCCCAAACCCTTCTAATGGCTTTCATCTTCCTTTCCGAACTCCTTACCGCTGCACCTTGTTATGTGTGCTAGAGCCGGCTGGTACCCACTCTCGAGAGCCAAACTCGCATCTCTTTCCAACTCTGCATTCAGGGTTCTCCTTGGTAGATGACGTCAGCTAGGATGTGAATATTTGCACGGTGGAAATTGGCAAACACTAAAAATTGGGGTTCTGGGGGGTTTGCGGGGGAGGGTTGGGTTTTTTTTTTTAAAGAGCCAGCTGAAAATATTGACCAGCCCACAACTGCCTTCCCTCCTGCCATTCTGTGCGTCCTTCACAGTGTTCTGGCCGCACTAACCTTCTGGAAAATCTCGCGCTCTTTCCTTCAGAGCTTTTGCATCTTCAGCCCCCCTGGCATCGAAAGCTCTTGCTCCTTGTGGCAGGTGCCATGGCTTCCGTACTTATAACCCCCTTCCCTTCCCCCATCAGTGCACGAGACTCCCAACTTCAAACTTCCAGGACACATTGATCCCAAGGACGTGCTCTGGCCACCACGGGCTGGCAGTGTAGACCGCAGAGCGCCAGGAATTGAGGCACCATCCCCAACCCTACTCTTAACAAAGATGAGCAGGGGTTGGTGGGTCAGCAGCCCAACTCCCTGGCCCTTGAATAGGCTAAGTCTGGATGCACTTTCTACACGCTCCCTGTACTGGCTGCTTCTCTTCCCTGTCTCACTTCCCCAACCCTCTACGGTCTTTCCCGGAATCACCTCCTGCTTCTAGGGGACTCTTACCAGGGTGCCCCCAGCTGTCCCCCGGCTGGCTGCTTCCCCCCCTGCAGATGTCAGCTCAGCTGTACCCTCCAGGAAGCCTCTCCTGATAACCAGCCCGTCCAATACCTCCCTACCCCAACCCCAGCCCCTAAAAATGCAAGAGCTCAGTTTTGAACTCAGATCTCTGTGGCTCTCAGACCAGGGACTCCTGCAGCTCCATCACCTGGGGAGGCTGTTAAAAGGCAGGTGCCGATTCTGTAGGTCTCCGGCGAGGCCTGGGAATCTAGAACCTATATGTATTTTTAACACGTTCCCCCAAGGGATTTTTATTCATACCGAGTCTCAGAAGAGAGCTCTCAGAGGTGGTTTAGCAGCGAAATGAAACGTCTTTGTAAAACTACTTTATCATTTAAATTACTATATACTCATTCACTCAACAAGTATTTGTTGAACTGAGGGTAGGACGCCTAACGAGACAGGCGTGGGTCTCTCCTTCTCTGGAACTTCCATATACACTTGTTATTTTGGGGATCGGAAAACGAATTGAGTCTGTTTAAAAAGAAATAGAAACATCTGTTGATTGCGTGAAGGGCTGGTGGCTTTCCTGGGCTGCCAGTGGGGATTGCCTGGGTCTGGTGTCCGCCCCCTAAGCAGCCTGCCCTGTCCGGGGCTGACTCAACTGTCACTTGTAAGTCAGTGGTCACTCGGACAGCTTTCTCCAGGCATTCCTACCGGCTCCTCTAAGGCCCCCTTCTCAGAATCGACTTGTCACCCTTCTGATTACAATCTGTTGCCCAGTGCAATGTGCATCTCCTAGAATGTTGGTCCATCAGAATGTTAACAGGCATCTCAGAAAGTGGTTACACAATCACGTGACTTTGGAGGACATGGTATATTGAGAAGCACAGGACAATGGAGCCCCGCCTTGGAGGTTCACAAAAAACACCAGCATATTAAAGGTTCTGAGAAGTCCTGCGGTGAACATAAAAAGTCAAAGCATTGTGCTTCTTTATCTGTGTCTCATCAGTGCTGCTTTGTGAATCTCCAAGAGGGAAGCTCATTATCCAGTCCCAAACCGACCTCCAACTTTCAAACCATAAACGTTGACTGTATGACCTGCTTCATGCCAGCCACCACGATGGATGCTGGGATCATGATAATGAATGAAATGGACACAGTCCTTGCCCTCAGAGATCTTGCATTTATCAGGGGAGACGACCTATGTATTCAATTACAGTTGTGACCTGGGCGGTGATGGGAAATTCCAAGGTCATGAGCATGGCTCTCCGAAACTAACCTGCCTGCGAGCTTCTCCACAGACAGAGCTCGGACTCAGCACTTGCTCTGAGAAACGCTGGTCCAGGGCAGTGGTTCTCAAACTTCTTTAGGGGACCTTTTTTGTTGTCGAAGGACTTCACAGCCCACCCACTGCATTCTCTGTCATTTTCGTGTTCGTCTAGAAAAATGTTTTGGTTGTAATAATATACAAAAAGCAGTGTTTATGGGCAAATCATTTCACATCAGAAACGAATAAGCATTTGCAAATATAGTTGACAAAGTCTGCTGGAGGGTGTTTATGGATTCCAAGTTCTGAGGTCCTTTTGTCTGGAACTTGGGCCTGAGAATCCTGGGTTTAAACCATCCAGGAGTTTTCCAGAGTTCCCCATGTGTCCTGTTGCTGAACGGAAGTAATCATATTCCCCCTCCTTCCTCGTTGAGATCTTTTGAGACAAAAGACAGATTGATGTTCTCAGCAACCAAGACCCCCTAGTAACAGGCTACTCTTGGGGGGAACTCAGGTGGTTTCCCAGCTCTTTCCAGGCTGTAACCCCATCCTGGAGGGTACCCCCAAACTGGGCGTGGAGCAGGGAGGAAGCTTCAGGTGAGAGACTTGAAAATAATCAGGAGAGACTGCTCCTGGTGAGGAGATTGTCTCGGATTCAGGAAAGCAGAGACCAGCCTTGTGGCATTCGGAAGCGCCGCTGCTCCGTGGTGAGAAGCCTTTCTCCCGGGTAGAGAGTAATTCACTTTTCTCTTCCGTAAAACTTTAACACCTTGACGAGAAGATAATTTGTTCTTTTTTCGCCACACCCTTGAAGACTTTTCCAGGCAATGTCTCTTTGGTGGGGAGCGAGGAGGGCAGATCTTTCAAGGATCGGCGTTTCACAGTGATGTGACTTTGTACTGTCGCGGGGCTGTGCTCTGACAAGGTGATCTGCTCACCCAACCAGGCCTTTCACAGGGACACCCACGTTTTGGACTTTCTTTTGTGATCTGCCCCAAAGTGAGGTGATGCCCTGTCTAGACCCGGCTATACTTTGAGTATTTCATTGCAGTGAGATACCAAGAGACTGAAAATGGTTAAAATCTCTTCCCCGCTATTTTTTGATCGTCTTGGAATGCAACGCCCCCAAAAAGCTGGTTGTACTGCGCCTCCATCTGCCCCGGTTTGGAGGTGGGCTGGGGAGCTTCTCATGTTCAAGGATCCCAGGCCCCGGTCTAGGGTCACCACCCTGCACCTACAGTCCAGCCTCTTCTGGAACCATTCAGGCCTTTCTGATCCATGACCCTGGTTTATAACTCGGGTGGGAAGAGGTGCTATCTTCCTGATAAGAGTTCCTTACGCCTTTCTGGGGTGCAATCCCATTAGACCTCGCCGGGCACAGCTCTGTGCCCAGGCAGCCTTAACAGACCTCAACCAAAGTCCTCTAAACATGCTAAGTCAGGGTCGGGTGAGGGCATCCAGGACGGCTACTATACAAAGGGCTGGGCTCTGCCTCCTTTGCAAGTTTTACAGGAGCGAATGAGGTAACCTTTTGGCATACCTTGCTTGGGAACAATATCACACATTTGTAAACATCTCTCTTCCCAAAGGGAAAAGGGACTCTCACGTGGCAGGCTTTGGAGTTCAGGGAAGTCCTACAAACTTGAGACATTAGCGGGGGAGGTGCAGACCTGGGGGGCAGGTGAGGAATCCAGGATGTCTTAGTACAAAACACGCGAGAGATCCTGGATCTTTATGTGGAAAGGTAGCCGTGTACTGGAGGAGCCGTCTGCACCCTGGATTTACTATTATTATTAATTATTATTACTATTATTAATTATCGAAGTGAAAATCACACAGCATACAATTCACCACTTTAAAGCGTATAATTCGGTGGCATTTAGTACAATCGCAGTGTTGTTAACCACCAACTCTCTCTAGTTTCAAAACTTTTTTCTCAACCCGAAAGGATACCTGCACCTCGGATTTTAAAGCAATATGTGTTGGGTGCCTACCGGATGTCTCATTTCATCTCCCGCAACAGCCCTTCAGGTGTGTATTAAAATTCCCACTTTACTGTGGACTGGATCAACAACAAGGTCCTACTGTCTAGCACAGGGAACTCTATTCAATATCCTGTGATAAACCATAATGGAAAAGAATATTAATGAGGAATGTATATGTATGTATAACTGAGTCACTTTGCTGTACAGCAGAAATTAACACAACATTGTAAATCAACTATTCGTCAATAAAATGTTTAAAAATCCCACTTTACGTCTGAAGAAGCTGAGACACAACCGCCTAAGAGGCTGATTCTCCCGCCCAGGTGGCCGAGATCGTTCCAGCCCTCTCTCTTGAAACCCCGCTGCTCAGCCTAATGCTAGATGTTTTTAAAAATGCAGATTCCTTGGGGCTTCCCTGGTGGCGCAGTGGTTGAGAATCTGCCTGCCAATGCAGGGGACACGGGTTCGAGCCCTGGTCTGGGAATGATCCCACATGCCGCGGAGCAACTGGGCCCGTGAGCCACAACTACTGAGCCTGCGCGTCTGGAGCCTGTGCTCCGCAACAAGAGAGGCCGCGACAGTGAGAGTCCCGCGCACCGCGATGAAGAGTGGCCCCCACTTGCCACAACTAGAGAAAGCCCTCGCACAGAAACGAAGACCCAACACAGCCAAAAATTAATTAATTAATTAATTAATTTTTTTTTAAAAAAATGCAGATTCCTGGGTCCAGCCTCAAAGACTCTCCTTTCCTGGGCCTGGGGTGGGGCTATAAGCAATCTGCATTTTTAATACTTATCTCAAATTACTTTGATAGTACAGGGGCTTATGTGGCTCTCACCTGTTCACATTTTATCCCTTCTCTGGGAAACAGTCCATTCCCTGGGGGCCTGTGAGACCCTGCTCTGCACCCTCAGCCTGCACTGTGACCCAGATCAGTCTGCCTTGCTTTCGGGTGTCTGCTTCGGGACCCCCTTCACCCTTCCCACCCATTCACTCCTGCACTCCCATCCTCACCTGAAAGGGGAGGATTCAGGTGCCTTTGCCTGGTACCCTGGACCTGGCACCATAGCTCTGATCCCCAGCCGTAGCCTTACTGGGGGACACGGTCTCCTCACTGCGCCCCGTGTAAAAGCTTCAGGTCTCCATCCTTTGCTCTGAGGCTGCATCTCTGCCCCAGTAACCTCCTGGGAAGTGATCTCTGGGCCTTTGGAATGTCCTGACTGATAGAACATTTGTTGACTGGGGTCCTTTAGGCCGTGCCAGGTAGACTAACCATGTGATTTGTCAGCTCAGCCTCAGGAACGGCTGGAGCCTGAGGTCAGCCCCACGGGGAGTCAGCTGTGACCATGCAATGGAGCCCGGTGCAGACTCTGGACACCAAGGCTCCGGGACCTCCCTGATGGCCGATGTTCCATGCACGCTGTCACACAACACTGCTGGGAGGGGTCAGCTCTGTGCACACCTCCACTGCGGGGCAGCGGGGGACAACTGGGAGTGCCACATGGGGAACGCTCCTGGACTGTGTGCCCCTGGCTGATTTTAATCTATATCCTTCACTGTAATGAACTGTAACTGTGAGTATGACAGCTCTCAGTGAATTCTGTGGCTAATTATCAGAACTGAGAGCGGTCTTGGTGTCAGAAGTGAGGAGAGGTTTGTTGACTATGCCCTGAGTTCAAAGACCCCCAAGTTTCCAGGGTTAGGAACCCCCTTGTCCCTTCCCAGGCCTCAGGTCCCCGATCCTTGGCATGCTGGCTGGGACACTGCCCCCGCCCCCCCATTAGGCGGTGTGCCGTGTGCTGCCGGCCTGCACAACCCGAGCTGGGCTTCCTGACCCACTTCCTGCCCTCCTTGCTCCGTGTCAGTCTCCCTCGTCCATCCTGTCCTTGTGCTCCTACCTTTTGGAACCTGGGTTCTGTCTCCCCAGCACCTGCACCTGCGGCTGGATTTCTCCACTGTCCCCATGCACATGGGCATCCCTCCAGGCCCCAGCCCTCCCCTTCCAACTCGTCCCCTTTCCTTCAACCTATAGGAGAACTAAGCAGGCCTCCTCTTCCCTCCAGGTAGCGCCATCCTAGGTCCCATCAACCAGAGACATCTGTCGATTTGGGAAAAGCCCAACAGAAGATCTCTCTCTGGAGTTTCTGGTTCTGCGGCCCATTTTCAGCCAGGGATGTTTCTCTAGTCCAAGACGGAATCTTTCATTTCCCTTTTTCACAGGACAAGCTTGTCTGATGCTTTTAGCCTCTGTGGGCTCCAGAGATGAGGAGAAGCCCTTATTCTTGTCATGACCGCATTTCCCTCGTTGGGCATCGATTGAGACGCACGGATTTCACGGCTTTCTTGGTGGAGGGAGCATGAAAGGATCTGCAGCGCGGCTGCTTAGGTTTCAAAGGAGGTGAGGCTTCCACCTCCTCGTCTTTCTTAGCCATTGGCCCCGCAGCCTCTTAACTTCCTGACATTAAACAAAAATGAAACCGAGGTTTCCCTAATTGGGGATCATAATCAAGAATCTGTCACAGGGCCTCTTAGAAATTAACTCGGCTCGATCTTCAGACCTTCGCTAAGGAGCTGGCGTGTCAGTCTTGATGCGTGTCCCGTTTTCATCCCATATTCACTCCTTAACAAGATTGCATGATCGGCATTTAGTTCCCAAATTAGAATAAGGGCAGTGGTCCCTGCAGCTCGGTCCCTGTGCTCTCTCACTCATTGCTGTGATGGTCCCACCGACAGGCTTCCGGATCTTTCTCCATGAGCTGAAATTGGTTCCGAGTATAATTTCATGTTGGATATGTTGCCCCCTTTCCATCAGTGCTGTCACCGTGCTCCTTTTTTTTTTTTTTTTTTAGAACTTCACCTGGTTACCCATCTCATGGAAATTGGAATAGGGTGTTGACATCTTGTACAGTGAATGGACCTTTCAAAACATTGATCCTCTGGATTCCGTCTAAACACATCTCTGGCCACCGACATTATGTGTCTAATTCACTTTGGTCAGGATTTGTGACTCTTCACTGAATGGCATCACTGGGATCGATTCTGATGCAGTGAGGGGTACCCGGCGGGGAACACCCTGAAATTTCTAGTTTTAGTCCAAGGTAGTAACTGATGTCTTGGTCCACATGGAGCTGGGCCATGGAACTAAGTGGACCTGGGTTTCCAGCTCATGCCTGTCATTTTCTAGTGACACACCCTCAGGTGAGTTTCTAGCTACCTCAAGCTTCAGGCTCTTCATCTGTAAAATGGGGATAATCACAAACCTCCCTTCCAGGGCTGTTGCGGGGCTTAAAGGAGATAAAAACACTGTGCCTGGCCAGGGTGGGCACCAACAAGCCGCCATCCCTGCTAACCTCCTGGCCCTTCACACTTTCAGTATTCTCCCCCTCGGTCTGGTGTCTGAGGTCTTTGTGTATCTGAAGGGTGTGACGTCAGTCAAATCACAGTTGTAATTAAAAACATCCAGCTTGCAGCTCAGCTGCTCAACCTGCCTTAGCTGCACCCGGCTCTCACCTGTGGGGAAATCACAGCGCATTATCAGAGAAATAATTGTGTTGTCGGAACCCTGTGCTATGCCCTGGTGCCAGACAGTAGCTGTCGAAGTAAGAAACATTCACCCAGACTGCAATTCTTAAATCATCAGCAAAAGCCAGAGAGAGAAGTAAAAAACTATATGAGCGCTAAATGAATCGATTATCCTAAAATTAACGTTATGCTGTATGGTAACGTTTCCCAGTATAAAGAGGTTTCATATTAATATTTATAACCTTGTAAGGATTAAATCGTACCTTTGTGATTATTTTTATCTTTTTTTAATCGTCTTCTTTTCCAAACATAAGAGTTGGTTGCGGGTTGTTTTGGGGGTGGAAGGTTTTGGGGGGTTTTTTTTTGGCCTTTATCTCCAGAATGTTCTGGTGGCATTCTGAATGCTTCCAACAGGTAGATCTTGTACCTTTAGTAATGGTTACAAACAACACACACAAGAATCCACCCTGGAGTTGGGGGGAGTGAAAAATCAGCTTCAACACCCAGCTGGAGAAAGCTTTTCTCTTTTCATGTTTCACGTGCACTCTGCTTCCTTTGCATGCGGCTCGAGGCATGCCTGGGAAAGGAGAACCGCACACAGGGGCCGGCCGCCCCTCTGCCCCTCTGCCGGGGGCTCTGCCTCCTGTATTTGGGTCTGAGGCAGAGTCGGGGAGCAAAGGTGAGCAGCAGAAGGGTGGCGCTGCCACAGCCCCTGCCCCCCGGCCGGCCTCCCGCGCGCACAGAAAGCGTGCCCAGAACCCCCAGGCAGTGCAGGAAGTCAGCCCTGCAGCCACATCCCGGGGCCTCACTCCTTCAGCTTTGGGGGGACGTGGGGAAGCTCAGCTTTTGGGGGGACGTGGGGAAGCTGCGCTTCTTCCTTTCACAGCAACAGATTTTCTTTTTTCTTTAAGCATCACTTTTTTTTCATACTTACCAGTATTTAAAGCTTGGGGCTTCTCTGTGAACCCGTGAGTTCGTCATTTGAGCTGAGTAATGGTGAGAGGCACACCGTTTACCCAACCACCGAGACAAATCACCACGCACAGCAGAAATGTACTGTCTCCTAGTTCTGGAGGCCAGAAGTCCGAGGTCAAGGTGTGGGCAGGGTTGGGTCCTGCTGAGGCTGTGAGGGCGGATCTATCCCAGGCCCCTCCCCGAGCTTCTGGGGTTTGCTGGCATCCTCAGCTTGTACGGGCATCACCCCAACGTCTGCGTTCATCTTCACTTGACGTTCTCCCTGTGTGTGCGTCTCTGTGTCCAAATTCCCCCTTTGTGTAAGGACCCCAGTCATACTGGATGAGGGCCCACCCCACTGACCTCATCTTAACTGGATCGTCTGCAAAGGCTCTGTTTCCAAATGAGGGCACATTCACGGTTGCTGGGGTTAGGATGGCAGCATCTTTTATGGGGGACACGACTCGACCCATAACCAGTCCCCACCTCCCTGCCCTCCCCACCCCAGTGCAGACCACCAGCTCCCCTGGCCTGACACAGGGAACTCATCTGCTCATCCTGCACCCTCTCTGATCTCTTCTCCTACTGTAGGGCCTCAGGCTGGGTGTCCCAGGAAGCAGACTCAGGGAGATGAATGTGCAGGAGCTTTGTCAGGGAGTGGTCTTAGGAATATCCCCGGTGCAAGGGGGGGGGGGGGATGCAGGCGTAGGCAGAGGACATTATCCAACTTCAGTCCAGCCTCAAGGAAGGCCTCCAACGACCCCACAGGGAATTGTGGAGATGGGATGACCCCTCGGGCTGTCCTGGGGTTGATCAGGTGCCAGATGCTGGCTCTCCTGCAAAGGGGTGTGACTTGGGCCAGCACCCTCTCCAGCAGAAGCCATCCTGAAGGGGTCAGATGCTGAGGGCTTTCTGCCAGCAGCCTTCCCGGCATCTGCGGGACAGGTCTTTATTTCTGCAGAGCTATCTGATGGCTCATTGCATAGCCCACCTCAGGGAGCCCGAGTGATCTTCTTACGAGCAAATTTGACCATGTTTCCTCTTTATATCCTTCAGTGGGTCCCCTGCTCTTGGGATAAAGATCAAAACTGCTCAGCTTAGGGGCTTCCCTGGTGGCGCAGTGGTTGAGAGTCCGACTGCCGATGCAGGGGACACGGGTTCGTGCCCCGGTCCGGGAAGATCCCACATGCCGCGGAGCGGCTGGGCCCGTGAGCCGTGGCCGCTGAGCCTGCGCGTCCGGAGCCTGTGCTCCGCAACGGGAGAGGCCGCGGCAGTGAGAGGCCCGCGTACCGCAAAAAAAAAACCAAAAAAAACACTGTTCAGCTTGGCCCTTGCTCACCTCCACAGCCTTATCCAGCTCTGTGTACCCATCCCTCTCGACCCTGACCTCTTTGCTGCCATATGCCCTCCTGCCACAGGGCCTTTGCAAATGCTATTCCTTCGACCCGATCACTCTTCCCTTTTCCACCTAACTGACTCCATCTCATCCTTCAAGGATCACTTCTTCAAAAAGCCCTCCACCAGCTCCACGACCAAGTCAGATGCTCTTACTGTAGAGGCTGTTAGAGCACCATGCAACTTCCCTAGAACACAATTTGCAATTTTACATTTATTTATGTGATTATTTGGTCATCATCTCGCTTCAGACTGGATGGCAAGTGCCTTGAGGACAGGGACCAAGTCTGGTTGTTTCTTTATCACCATTGTTTTCCCAGAGCCTAGCATGAGCCTGGCACATAGTAGGTACTCATAACATTCATGAATGAATTAAGGACTATATATGTCCACTCATCAATGCCTAACTCCCCACAATGGAGGACTTCACAGGAAACCTGGGAGGCATTCATGTTCGCTGTCAAAAAGCAAGAACTGGCCGTGTTTGGGTCCCTGAAAGCAGTGAAAGATTGGCTCTCCAACAGGTTAATAAATAGCAGTGGGCCCCGGAAGACACAAGGGAGCCGTTTTTCCAGGCGAGGGCACCATTCATCTGCTGTGGGGATTTAGTCAGTGGCCCCCTGGTGGACTGAACACGAACTCGCTTGCCCAAGTTTGGCCCGACCCACCCCCTCCGCGGGCCCCCTGATGGAGGCGGGGAGGGTGTATGTGGCTGTCTGCCTAGAATTCTTTTTTACAATCCTAGCCATGTGGGTCCTGGGCTAGGATTATATATCAAGAGCCAGAGGGAGCGAGGACAGGAGCAAGGGTGGCACACAGGCCTTGGAATATTCGCACCTTGAATCATCCACACGGAGTCCCATTTGTGCATCGCGACTGGAGTTGGACATGCCCCGGTCAAGCTGCCCTCTGGTTTTGTTACCGAACCCAGGTCCGGCTGCTCGCCGCTCGAAAGCCAGTTCTTGAGAGACAAGTGTTGGTAGGAAAGGGAATGTTGCTCTATTTCAGAGGCTAGCAACTGGGGGGTGGGGGGGACAGCGGACGCCTGTGCAAAGGCCGACTCCACCCCCCGCCGACAATCAGGGGGCAAGAGCTTTTACAGACAGAGGGAGGGGGCTACGTGCAGGAACAGCACAGTGAGCTCTGACAGTCGTCTTGAAATTGGTCATCAGTGGTCTGACCAGCGTCATCTCGATTATTTCAGGTACAGTTAATCTTCAGTTCCAGGGTCGGTTTGTTTCCATTTCTTTGGGCCAGTTCTTGGCACGGTGGCAGCTTATGTCATGGCTACAGCCTGGTCAGCATGTAGTTAACTCCTTCCACCTGTTGGGGTTTCAGTACCTATAAGACAGCTCGCAGGACTCGGCTCAGAATATTACCTATAGCCCTTGAGGGGGAACTAAAGGTCCTTGACTTTGCTTAATGACTGAACTATTATTATTTGGTCGCCTTTGACTGTGTTCCTCTGTTTCTGCATTTTCTCAGTTCTCTGATTAAACTTACTCTTTGGCTAAATTTTTTCCACAGACAAAAGGCAGGCTGAGGACATGGCGGGGTGGGAAGGACCGTAGCGTCCTGCTCTGTTTCAGTTTGACCCCCTTTCATCAGCATCCTTCCCTTTCGTTCCTGCTTCCTGGGGTCCCCACGTCTTCCTCCAAACCAGCAGCGCCGGCACTCAGCACCCGAATGCATCAGCTTGTTGGCAGCAACCTGGCGAGGTTCCCATTGTACAGAAGGGGAAGCTGAGGTTAAGCCATCTGCCAGAGCTTGAGTTCTACACCAGCCCACGGGCTCCTTGCAAGGTCCACGCGGAAAGTGCCCTGTGCAGGGAGCTGGCGGGAAGGAGAGGGTCCCGGGAGGGGGTCTAAAGAGCAGCAGAGACAGGTGGGTCATTGGTGGTCAACGTCTGCCTCGGCAACCATCGTGCTTTCCCAGGCCTGTGACTGGGGCGAAGGGATGCTTATCTTTCTGCAGGGCCCGGAGGATGGAAAGGCCTAAGTCGTGAGACGTTGAGTCCTTGGTGACCCGGCCCGAGGCTCGCTGCCTCTGCCAGAAACCTCTGGCAGTTCACCTGCACCCCCCAATCCCCTTGTTTTCATTCTCTGTTGTTGCCGCACCAGCCCTTTGGAGGCAGTGTGTCCCACCCCGGGGCCTGGGAAACCATGAAAGCAGCCCCAGACAACTGCCTCGCTGCTGTTCTTGGCCCTGGCATAGCTGCGGACACAGAGAAATGCCTCTGGACCCCATAGTGTCTTCCTGGCATCCAAGCCCTAAATGGCAGGTCAACCAAGGGGCTACCTGACCAGGAGGAGCAGCGGCCCTCGCCTCCCGTGGCCTTCTGTTCCCAGCCCTGCTCTGGAAAGTAAACGTTACGCGGTAAATTCTTTCCTAACACATCAGCAGTGCATGACCAGAGCATCTTCCCCCCACCGACAGGATCATCCATCAATGCCAGGAAGTGGGATGCAGGTCCCTGAGCTCCTGGCAAGGCGCTGCAGCTAAAAGCACACGCCTGTTTCAGGGTGGTTCTGCCAGGGCAGAAGGATGACAGCATCGTGGAGACGGTCCCCACGGAGAAGAGCTTGAGTCTGAGCTAATCCACTCCTCGGGGTGAAAAGAGAAGGGTCTTTAGTACCCCGGTGGGGGGCAGACCTGCAGTGGCGACAGCTGGACATGGCTCCTGGTTCTTTGGCGACTTTAATGCCATCTTATTAGGGTTAAGGTCAAGCTCTCTGTTATAAGGAAAAGCCGCTTACTTGGGGGTACTTGGGTCACCGAGTGGAAACAACATCTCCTGCAGCCCCGTTGGGCACCACCCTAGGAGCCGGATGGCCACCTCCCCCTGGGTTTGGAAAGCAGTTCTCCTACCCGGAATCTAAGACGCCTCGTCTTAGATGAGGAGCAGCAGCCACGGCTAATGAGAAAGCGCACTCCAGAGCATCTGAAACACCAAGTGAAAAATGACACTCTTCAGCTCAGCAAAGTAGAAAAGAAAGACCCCTCCTGAATTTCTCTGAACGCTTGCTTTGTAGCCTCCAGGCAAAGCTGTCATTTTGGACTAAACTCAGCCAAGAAGGAGCTAATGCTAATGGCTTATCATTGGCTCCCAGCTCTCCTGATTTTGCCTTGTTAAACACATCCGAAGTAATCCCCCCGCCCCCCTCCGGAGTTAACGATGGCTTGTTTCCTGCCTGGGCGCCCTGCAGGTATGGCAGTGAGTTCCTTGGGAGAAGATTCCGCTGTCACCATTAAATAAATAAGATGAAATCGTCCACTTGTCCTGGCCTGACACCCCATCTCAAAGTATTACGCCCCTGCCTTCCAAATATGCAGCCGGCATCCCTATCTGTGTTCTGTAAGGACAAAATAGTAAATATGACCTCTCTTCTCTGGCCATCAGCTGAGGATGCGGTGGGTGGGTGGGTGGGGAACAGCGTCATAATTCTTCTCTTTATGAAGGTGAGAAGCGTTACCCCGAGGACATTACCCAAATCTGACCTGGAGTCTGGAGTGCTTTTGGCTCTGCCAGCTTTCCAGCCATTGCAAACCTGCATCCTCCCTCTGCTAGTCTGCGGGTCAGCAGACGGTAGCCCTGGGCTTGCATCTGTGAATCTCTGAGCCCCTTCACATTTTCTAAAATGAAAACAGGCTAAACTTACAGGAGTCCAAACTATGTGGGCCGGATGACAGAATCTAAAACAAAATAGCAACAAATTATAAGGTGCAAAAAAAAAAAAGAAAAGAAAAAAAAATTCATCTCATTGGGTTTCTGATTTGGTTTGTTCTCTTTCTTTTTCTTAATTTTTGTTCTCTATGATGCTGACAGCTAATTTCGCCTGATGTCCTCTATTATTTCCAGGATGCCCTGGATGCACTGAGGCTTTATAGCTTAATTTCTATTTTTGCTTTCAGGGAGTTCATTTCAGACCCAGGTACCAGGCTTATGCTGAAAGCAGTTTTCAGCTTGAGAACCCTGGATTTAGAATTGGGGACCTGGATTCCCAGGGCAGCTCTGTAATTGTCTTTGCCACAAGTCTCCGCCATCCTGAGCCCCAATGTGTCTGCTTCCCAGGGACTCAAAATCCTTCCTACACACTGAAGCTCCATTCGCCGTCCTCACCTAGCGCTTGGTGACTCCAGGATCCAATCAATGTCACCCCTGATGTGTCCTTCAAATATTGTCAGATAAGACGCCCCCACCTCGATCTTACTTTTCTTCTGACCCCCAGAATAGGAAGAGTAGGTTTGGGTGTGACTTTCTTGCCTCCCACAAAGCTGGGTCCCCTAACCCTGACCCTCTGCCACTTCCAGGGGGCCTCCTTGATGCAGCCCTGCCTTTCTTCTCTCTCCCTGGAATGTCTCCACTGCTGGCCCCCCAGCCCAGCCCATCCACCTCTCCATCTAAAGCTGGACACATGGGTGTTCCATCTACTGTCACCACAAACCTTTATGGCTTCTGGTCCACATCAGAATTTCAATCAAAACATCACCCCTGCCCCCTGAATTGCCCCTATGTCCCACACATCCCCAAACAGGACTGGCATTGCTTCCTTGCTCCTGATCAATCCCCTGTGGGCCCGGTCCTTCCCAGGGCGTCTTGGCTGTCTGTGCCAGCCTCCCAGGAATACCCAGACCCCTCTGGCCCTGACGTCTTCCCCGCTGGTGGCCTTTCAGCTCCTACCAGTTCATGGTGCCATCAAGCCTCTCCTTGCCCCGAACGAAGCTTGGCCAGGGGCGCTCCCCGTGTCCGTAATTGTCCTACAAATGTCTTCTGATTCCATCCGTTTGATTAGTTGTGCACTATGTACTCTGCCCATATTTGCACAGAAAGTCGGTAATTAGCTGTGGAGCGTTTTGTTAAACTTCCACTTGAAAGATACTAGAGAGAAATAAATTGCATCATATTGTATGTCACTCCTGAGCCAGCCCCTGCGTGCCCGGCACCAGCCCGTTTCCTGCTGCATAGCCGCCCCGCGCATTGCTATCCCTGTCTTGACTGCTGGGTCTTCCAGCCTCAGAATTAGTTTTCAGGGGACAGAGCAGTTTCTACCAACTCCATCCTTTTTCAGAAGGGTCTTATTTACCGAAGTTAATTTCGCTCATACAGCAACGTGCTTGAAAATAGGTATGAATCTTGTTTATTTTCATTTGCAGTGTTCCACCAGCAAGTGGCGATTGGAACTAAATTGCACGTGTTCAAAGAATGTGCTCACATATTTCTGAGCTGTTGAGAAACATCTTGCTGGACTAAGCTGGGTTCAAACGCAGCCATAGACCAAACCATGGTTAGCTTTAGGACATCCCAGAGAAAGGGGCCGTTGGTGCCACGACAGGCCTGCTGGCGGCGCCGTTTGTTTCAGTTGCAAAGCTGGTCACAGTTTTACCATCTGTCTCACTCCCTTCATCTTCATCTCTGATTGATAGCTGCATGGCAGGGACCCCAACCCTTTATTTCTAAGTATTCCTGTCCCCCTTAACCCCACTCCAAGTTACTCAGACTTGAAGTTCAGGTTTTTACACTCAAAATAAAATGTTCAGTAATCCTCTCAGTTGATGGCAAAAATGACCCCATTTCTCCACCCCTCCCCAAACCCACCCCCTTTGCCTCTCAGCTCTGCAGCATCCCCCCGGGGGTCTAGTTCCCCACCCCCTGAAGCAGGGCTGGTCATGTGTTTTGCTTTGGTCAGTGGGATGTAGCAGAAGTGATGGAGTGCTTGTCGGGAGCCCAGGCCTCAAGGGCCCTGTGCACTAGTCACCTCTTTCTCTCTCCCTCTCCCCTGCTGTCGCCATGACCAGAAGTCCAGGCCCCCTGCTGGAGCATCAGAGACCACAGGGCGGCACAGCCACATCACTGCTCTCCCAGATGGGGCCACTGAGGACCCACTGAGAGCCTGACGCAGGTGAGCTCAGCTGGGATCAGGAGAACCACCCAGCCCACCTGCAATCATAAGTGGTCAGACTGGGTGGCTTAGATAACAGAAATTTATTTTCTCACAATTCCAGAGGCTGGGAGTCCAAGATCAAGCTGTCGGCAGGGTTGGTTTCTTCTGAGGCCTCTCTCCTTGGATGGCAGGCGGCCGTCTTCTCCCTGTGTCCTCACGTGGTCTTTCCCGTGTGTGCATCGTGTCCTAATCTCATCTTCCTATAAAGACACTGGTCATGTTGAATTAGGGTCCCACGTATGACCTCATTTTACCTTAACCACCTCTTTAATTTTTTTTTTTTTTGAGTTTTTTTGACGTGGACCCTTTTTAAAGTCTTTACTGAATTTGTTACGATATTGCTTCTGTTTTATGTTTTGGTATTTTTGGCCACGAGGCATGTGGGATCTTAGCTCCCCGATCAGGGATCAAACCTGCATCCCCTGCATTGGAAGGCAAAGTATTAACCACTGGACCGCCAGGGAAGTCCCCTAACCACCTCTTTAAAGACCCCATCACCAAATGCATTCTGAGGTCCCAGAGGCTAGGACTCCAACCTATGCATTTGGGGGAACATAATTCAGCCCATTACAGTGCTTTGTTTCACAGCATTTTTACAGCAATTAATAACACGTGCCCTCAGTAAGGACCAGGCCCTGCATTTGCACTAGGGTTATATGCAAGTGCAAGACAGGGTTCGTGCCCTGCCCAGCAGCTCACAGTCTGTGGGTTTTCTTCGTCTGCAACCTCGTGCCCAGGGCCAGCCACATACCTGTGCATACACACATCCCAGTCTGGAGCCATCCATCCCCGGCCGGCAGACTCATGCTCTGCCTTTGCGAAACAGACTCCAAGAAACACAGCGGGAGAGAGAGAAAACATTATACTCCCCACGTATCCTCACATTCAGTCGCATAATAAACGGTTACATTTTGCTGCCCCAGGCAACAGCTTGTTCTGTTTTAATTAACTTGCCTTTTATTGAATTTCCATATCTGTCACCAAACGCCAACGCACCTTCATGTGCTTCTCTAAAGTGGGCGGTCACAGCAGCCAGGTGCTCTGGAATGCGCGGGACCTCTGATCCCGGGGAGGAATGGTCTGGCTCACGTCGGGGAGTGTATTCACGGTTTGATCAGCATGATTGGGGTGGGCACAGCAGGAAGAGGGTGTGAGGAGGAAAGGAGAGCCGTGGGCAAGCGGGGAGGCGAGACTGGGGCCCTCCGCACTGGTACCAGGAGCGTAGCATCTGTGGCTTGGCTACACTACGTAAAGGTTGAGACCCGCCTCGCGCTGGCAGCTGCATGTAACGTGCGCTTGATTTCTGCTTGTAAGAGCAAGAAACCAGAGGCAACTGGGAGATACACCAGGCACAAATCAAATCAAAACTGAGGGTCGCTTTCTCCCTCAGCCCGGGATAAGGCCGGGCTGACAGTAACAAAGCAGGGACCAGCACGACTGGAACAGACGCATAAATTCCACCCCAGCCTAGGAAAGCCTCCTAGTAAGGCCAAAGGGAAAGACGCCAGCCCCACAAGCAGAGGCGTTCTGCCTGTTTGCTTCACTGCTCTGTCTCCAGTGCCTAGAAATACGGCTTCGCAGCCAGCAGGTGCTCGGGGAATGTTTGTTCTCATGAATGCACGTGACTGCACCATACCTTGCTCCTGTCTGCACATGGGGCCTGTCTGAGGTTGGGTTTCCCTGGAGCAGATCCTGAGATGAGGACTTTTGTGCTCGCGGGAGAAACTGCTGAGAGAGTGAGTGGGGTAAGTGGGAAGCAATCAGGGAAAAGGTGAAGGAACCCAGCGAAGCTGAGGGGTCGGGGGGATGCACCGTGGAGCGTGGCTTCTACCCGACCCCACGAGGAACATGAACTCGGAGATCAGGTCTCCGAGTTGTCTCAGCTGGAGGCGAGGGGCTGGGTTTCCTACTCTTAGCCTCTTGGGTCAGCCGTGGGTTAAGGACCACCCTTGGCAGAAGAAACCCCCAGCTGCTCCAGCCCTCTCTCCGAGGGCAGCCTCTGCGGAAGAGGTGACATCGGAGCTGGGAGACAGCTGCCCGGAGACAGGAAAGGGACCCAAGGGGGTCTGGGTGAGTCCTGGACAGAAGTGTCATCTGGGCGACTGCACGCTAGATGGGGGTCCCTCACGACCGGCTCACCGCCCCCTGTGAGGGTTAACTTTCTGTGTCAACTTGGCTGGGCCACGTTACTCAGATATGTGGTCAAACACCAGTCCACATGTTGACAGTGAAGGTATTTTTTAGACAACATTAATACTTAAATCAGGGGACTTCCCTGGTGGTCTAGCGGTTAAGATTTCGCCTTCCGATAGCTGGTGGTAAGCAGCTGCACAGCACAGGGAGATCAGCTTTGTGCTCTGTGATGACCTAGAGGGGTGGGATAGGGAGGGAGGGAGGGAGACACAAGAGGGAGGGCATCTATATATACATATAGCTGATTCCCTTTGTTGTACAGCAGAAACTCACGCAACATTTTAAAGCAATTATACTCCAATTAAAAAAAAAAAAAAAAGACTTTGCCTTCCAATGCAGGGGCTGTGGGTTCGATCCCTGGTAGGGGAGTGAAGATCCCACGTGCCTGGTGGCCAAAGAAACCAAAACGTAAAACAGAAGCAATATTGTAACAAATTCAATAAAGACTTTTAAAAATGGCCCACATCAAAAGAAATCTTTTTAAAAACTACTTAGTAGACTTTAAATAAAGCAGATTATCCTCCATAATGTGGTGGCCTCAACCAGTCAGTTGAAGGCTATAAGAAAAAAAAAAAGACTGACATCCCCAAAGGAGGAAGAAACTCTGCCGGTCAACTGCCTCAGGAGAACATCAGCTCTTCCCTGAGACTCAAGCCTGATGGCATGCCCTGCAGATTTTGGACTTGTCAGCCTCAATAATTGTGTGAGCCAATTATAGATAGATAGATAGACAGATAGATAGATAGATAGACAGATAGATAGATAGACAGATAGATAGATAGATAGATAGACGTATATGACTATATCTACATGTATCTATATCTAGATAGATACAGATTCAGATATAGACACATATAGGTAGGTATATAAACAATATATCTATAACTGTAGCTAGAGCCACACCTACACAAAACCTCCATGGGGGAGGTTAGCTAGGCCTGTGTCACCTGAAGGCTTGACCGGGCCGGAACGTCAGGCTCATTCACTCACCAGCTGGCAGTCGGTGCTGACCGCTGCCTGGGGCTTCCCCTTGTGTCTCCTGGTGCAGCTTGGGCTCCCTCACAGCGTGGCATCTGGGTCCTGAGGGGGAGCATATTCCATATATGGGAACTGCAGGTGGTTCAAGGTCCAGCCTTGGAGTGACGTAGTGTCACTTCTGCTGCACCTGGTGGTCAGAGCCAATCACAGGTCAGCCCGGACCCAGTGTGAGAGGCTCTGCACAGGACATGAAGACCGGGAGGCATGGCTCACTGCAGGGAGGAGGGAGGCTCCTCTTTGGAAACCAACTATTGAAAACTCAGATTTAGAATTTTTCACACCATTATCAAGGCCCAATTAATCACCAGCTGGCCAGATTTGGTCTATAGCCTGCAAGTTTGAAATCTCTGATCCAACACCTAATTTTCCCAGAGGAAGACCCCAAGATCTGGTGGGGGATGGGGATGGGAGGAACTTTTTAAAAATTGAGGTGAAATTCTCATAAGGTTAATCATTTTAAAGTGAACAGTTCATCGGCATTTAATACATTCACAACGTTGTGCAACCATCACGTCTGTCTAGTTCCGAAACACTTCCATCACCTCAGAAGGAACCCTGTACCCATTAAGCTGTCACTCCCCATTCCTTTCTCTCCCTAGCCCCTGGCACTCACCAATCTGCTTTCTGTCTCCATGGATTTGCCTACCCTGAACATTTCAAATAAAAGGAATCATAAAACCTGTGACTACTCTGTTCTGGCTTCTCTCACTTCACATCATGTTTTCAATACCTCCTTCCTTTTCATGGGGGTATGAGTAGTATTCCGTTGTATAGATATACCACAATTTTCTTATCCACTCATCCACTGACGGACATTTGGGTTGTTCCCATTTCTTGGCTCCCATGAACAGTGCTGCCGGGAACATTCACAAACAAGTGTGTAAGTACAGGAGTTTATTTTTGAGACCATGCAGGCAGTGAGAAGCAGATCTTAAAACATGTAGGTTCCCTGGCTCCCAACCTAATGTATATTCTTGGACTGTGTTAGACTTAGACACAGCCGAGAGATACAAGGACGAAGGTGGGCAGGCAGCCAGGTCCTGGCTATTTCCGAGGTGGTTTTAACAATGAATCAGAACCAGAAAATTGCTGCCGAGTCGGACCCTCTTCTCGGATGTTCAGACGAGTCTAATATCATACAGATCAAGCCACCTGTGGAAGAGGATTCAAAGAAACAAAAAGGGTTTGAGCTTATCCTTTCGTTTAAAAGATAAGCACATGCACGCGAGCACACACACACACAAAATCTCTCTCTCTCTCTCTCTCTCTCTCACACACACACACACACACACACACACACACACACGCGCGCGCGCTCCATCCTATCATAAGCTGAGCTCTTGAAATAGCACCAATATTTTAAATACTTGGAATTGATTCTCAAAAGATTCCTCCCAGCAAAACCCATTCAGGATGTTCCTCTGGGCCTGGCATTTCTTTCACCTTCCCAAACCCAGGAGAGAACCTAGGGTAAATGACAGCTACTGAGAAAAGATGACCATTGTTGCCGGAACAGAAAGAACCCAACATTTCCAGCTTTAAAACCTCTGCATTTCACGGGTCCCTGGAACTGTCTTTGCTGCTATATCTTGAAAGAAACATTATCAGCCCCAGGGGCCCTGGCAGGTTGCAGGCTTTGAGTTACGGCTTTGGATCTTGCTATATGTTGGCTGTTATGCAAAATTAATTATCTTGGTCATTTGAATGTTTTCCCCAAACATAATATAATCTCACTACAGACTACTCCATACCAGAGTGAATCTCCAGCCAAATTCCATTTAGGAAATTGAAGGTAATTTAGAGTTATATGATTAGGAAAAAAAAGGAACAAGCAGCCCCTATCTGTGCTAAATGCTAATCTGGTCTGTCTCTATAATGCAGAAGTGACATTCATTTGTTGGGGAATGGCTGTAAGTGTGTAGGAGACTTGGGGCAGTGGATGGGGCGGCTCAGAATTTTTGAGTGAGTTCTCTGGAAATAGACTGTGCAAAAGGATTCTGGGATACAGGCTGCAGAGGACAGGAGGCCACCTGGCTTTCCAGAGGATGGCATTTGTCGGCTGGCGAGCAGGCGAGTCCATGGGAAATACAGCCCTTCTACCCGAGAGACAGCCGTGGACAGAGAGAAGGCAAGGCTGTGGAAGAAGCAGAAGGGGAAGGGATGGGACCTGGACCACATGCGCTGGCCTGGTTTTAGCTAACACCGTTGTGTATGAGTTTGCAGGGGGCTGGGGGGCGGGGGCTGCCTTAACAAAGTACCACAGTCTGAGCAGCTTAAACAACAGAAATTCATTTTCTCACAATTCTGGAGGCTGGAAGTCCAAGACTGCACTGTCTGCCGGGTTGGTTTCTCCTGAAGCACCATCCCTTGGCTTATAGACAACTGTCTCCCTGCCCCACCCCCATCTTTACGTGGTCGGCCCTCCGTGTGCATCTAGGTCCTAATCTCCTCTTCCTATAAGGACACAGGCAGATTAGATTAGGGCCCATCCTTACAATCTCGTTTTACCTTAATTACCTCTTTAGAGACCCCATTCTCCAAACACAGTCATGTTCCAAGGTCCTGGGGTCAGGTCTTCAACACATGAATTCATGGGGGACACAGTTCAGACCATAATGGAGTGTAAAGCCCCAGTGACCCTCCAGCCAGCCACCAGCTTGTCTCACCAGATGCCCAAGAGCTGAACCTGCCCCCCCTGCTCCCACCTTCCCCCATTCCTAGTGCTTTCTGCACACAGTAGCCAGAGTGAGGGATGTTCTTAAAACATCTGTCAGATCATGATGTTCCTCCAGGCCTTTGGTGGCTTTCCATTGTGTTTTGAATAAATACACACTCTCCAGCAGGGTCCCAGAGCAGCCCCTGCCTCATTCTCCAGCTCTGATCTCCATTCACTGTGCTCAGGACACCTGTGCTCTGTGTCTTCCCCTTGATCTCCTGGGCCTTTTCTTCTTTGCCTCAGGGATTTGCATGTACTGTTCCTTCTGCCAGGAGACACTTGTCTCTGCTTGTCATCTAATGAGCTCACTCCTACTCACCCTCGGAGTCTCCATTTAAATATCACTTCTGCAGGAAAGCCCTCCGAACCTCCCTTCTCCTGATTGAAAGAAGCCCTTCCACTGCCTGGCATGGGACAGGCACTGCATAGAGATTGCTCAACAGAAGAGAAAATGAATAACTAACATATGACCCAGCAATTCCACTCCTAGGCATATATCCAAAAAAAACAAACACTCTAATTTGAAAAGATACACGCACCCCCAATGTTCATAGCAGCACTGTTTACAATAGCCAAGACATGGAAGCAACCTAAATGTCTATCGACAGATGAATGGATAAAGAAGATGTGGTACATATATACAATGGAATACTACTCAGCCATAAAAAAGAATGAAATTTTGCCATTTACAGCAACAGGGGTGGACTTGGAGGGCATTATGCTAAGTGAAATAAGTCAGACAGAGAAAGACAAATACTTTTTGATATCGCTTATATGTGGAATCTAAAAAATACAAAACTAGTGAATAAAACAAAAAAGAAGCAGATTCACAGACATAGAGAACAAAATAGGGGTTACCGGGGAAAAGGGAAAGGGGTAGGGGAAAAAAAGGGTTATTATGGGATTATGTGAAATAGTGTGTGAAACTTTTGTAAACTGTGAAGCTCTGTAGAAGTTAAAGAATCTTTCAATTGGAAAAAAAAGAATGAACTGAGCAAGTACGTGAGCAAACAAACATATCCAAACACAGTATGGTAACTCCAACCCCTCCAGTGAAAGTTGCAGTGTCAACCACGGGTTCATGATCTCAGCCTTGGTGCCGAGGAAACACCCACGGGGAACTAGGGGTGTTCTCACACTTGCCCACCCAGAGGGGCCCACCAGGAAGCACTCACCTCTCTCACTTCTTATCCCCACAGCCCACGGCAAGTGAAAATCCACAGCTATGAGAGTTTGGGCTCTCTCTGGCCCATGACCCTCCCACCCAAACTTCTGTCCCACTGGAAATATCAAATTTGAAATTTAAACCACAGAGAGTGAAGCTGAGAAGTGTTTCAAGTGGCAGTGAGAGTCCCTGTTAGACTTCCCCCTGATTTCTTTCTCTTGGTTTATTACTATCCAAAAACCTATTCAAGCCAGTCACTCCTTCCACCTTGGAATGATGGTTGTGAGTTAACAGACAACCATCAAAGAACGTTAACAACTTTGTTCAGACTCAAGCAAGTGTAATTGTTAGTGAAATGTGAGAACAACACCGGTAAATGGTTCCCTGAAAGAGTGAATCTCGTTCCCTGGTAAATGACATGGTCAGAGATGAGGTCCTCACCCTGAGATGAGGTGAGACTGGTTTCCTGGGACGCTGATTCCAGGAAGCATTGCGGAAGGGAGATGTGGTCCACGGCCCCGACAAGACACCCAAGTCCTAACCCCTGAGACCGGTACAGCAAAAGGGGACTTTGAAGATGTGGTTGAGGCTCTTGAGGCAAGATTGTCCTGGGTCACGTGGGTGGGCCCTTATACAACCACGTGTCCTTATGGACGCACAGCGAGGCCAAACACCACCAAAACGCCAGAGTTTGGAGCACAGAAAGGTTTATTGCAGGGCCATGAAGGAGATGGGTGGCTCATGCCTTAAAAGCCCCAAACTCCCTGAAAGCTTTCAGCAAAGCCCTTTTATAGGAATGGTGAGGGAGGGGCGTGGTTCGTGGGTGCAAACTTCTCGGTGCCGGATCCTCTGTTCTTGAGGTCAGGTCATGGTCAGGTCACCATGTTCCTGTAACCCTCCACCAAAATAAATGTTACTCTCTGTTCTGACAAGAAGAGGGTAGGTCCCAAGGCACAACTTTCATCCTTTGAGGTCCAGGCCTGGCTGAGAGAAGGGGGTCCCTGCGAGGGCGGGGAGGGTTACCCTGCCCCAGAGAGTTCGTCCAGCACCCAGTCTGGGTTCTCCCGCCAGTGCCCAGGCCTGGCTGAAGAGGCAGATCTCAGTCGGTGGCTCCCTTCAGGGCCAGGTCCCCAGACCCTGCCCAGCCGTCCTCGCTGAGGGAGCCAGGCACCCAGGACCCAGCCGGCCCTCAGGCTCCTCAGGCTGCCTAAACGGTGGGGGCCAGGTCGCCCAGACTGTGTCCCATGCAAACTGCCTCTGCCATTAGGTCGCAGAGGCAGGGATGGGGGAGAGGGTCACTGCTGCCTCAGGGCCTGGGCCGGGCCAGTGGGTGGTCCTGGCCAGGGCTCTGGAGCTCTGCAGGACGCACCCCCAGCCTGTTCACTGGGCCCCCCAGCTCACCTGCCAGCCCGAGGCCGGGGAGCTGGAGGGCCCCGGGGAGAAGACCAGGCTCTTCCTCTTACCTCACTCTCCACCTGACGACCACGACTCCACGACCCTTGGCTCAGTGCTCCTGGGACGGTGGCTCCTTGACAGTTGCTCACTAGGGGGCGGGGCCCACTGCAGCGCCCACCAATGGCTGAGCAGGACCTCTGCCGCCCTCTAAGCTTCTGACATTAATGGTCTCCGGGTAACCGTTGCCTGGTAACGGGGTGAGGTCGGGGGGCGGCGGTAAGGGCGCACGGCAATGGCCGAGGGCTAAGGGCCCCGCACTGCAGCGCTCTATTACACTTATAGGAAGGAGGGAGATAGAGATCTGACTACGGAAGAGAAGGCCTTGTGAGACAGAGG
>NW_006795096.1:888409-888806 GCF_000442215.2 Lipotes vexillifer | reverse complement strand
AAAGTCAAGGAATGCCGAGGATGCTGACAGCCACCAGAACCTGGAAGAGGCAAGGAACTGAGTGTCTCCTAGAGACCCTGGAGGGAGCATAGCCCCACCAACACTTGGTTTCAAAACAAAGATACTGATTTCAGTCGTCTGGCCTCCAGAACTGTGAGAAAACAGTGTCTGTTGTTTTTCAGTCATCAAGCCTGTGGCCATCTGTTATGGAAACCAATATAGGAAGAAAACCAATACTGTGCATGTCGCCAAGCAGCTTACTGCTGTGGGCAACTGGGGCTCAGTCCTGCAGGGCCAGCGGGACCCTCTGTGGATCCCATCTCAGAGCCATCCCAGCTGGGGGATGAGGAACTGGGTAATTGATTCAGTCTCATCAGTCATTGGTTAGAAGGCATTC
>NW_006795096.1:884102-888334 GCF_000442215.2 Lipotes vexillifer | reverse complement strand
TTGGTTAGAAGGCATTCCTGGGAGGCTCCACTCTCTGTCCCAGGTGCAAACCAAGCAGGTGCCAGCAGCCAGAGAGAGCTCTCAGAAGGAGCTACAGATGCTGCAGTTACAAGCCAGTGGTGGGTCAGTGTGCATAGAAATGAGGACTGTCAGGGGCATGTGGGCAAGGCACCGACAATGTCTACTATATGTACGAAAATAAACAGAAAACTCAAAAGTGAAAGCCCAAGCTAGGGCACAGTGTTGGACGTGCACTAAGACCTTTTCCAGTGAATACATTGGGACACTGATAGATGAAGCTGAATACCAACCCATAGCTCCAATGTTACCTATCAAAACAGCCTGGAACAGCAAGAAGAACTAACACTGGTTGAGTGTTTGCCTTGATCCAACCCTTGTGTCCATCTTTCCACTTACTGTGCCATAATTCTGTATAGAGTACTAGGTCAGTTTCCTAAGGCTGCTGTAACAAATTACCACAAACTGGGGGGCTTAAGACAGCAGAAGAATATTGTCTCCCAGCTCTGGAGACCAGAAGTCTGAGATCAAGGCATTGGCAGGGCTCTGAGGGAGAATCCACTCCATGCCCCTGGACCCTAGCTCCTGTGGTCGCCGGCGATCCTTGGTGTTCCTTAGCTTGTAGACACATCACTCCAGCCTCTGCTTCCATCTTCACGTGGCCTTCCCCAGGGCGCCAGGGTCTGCCTCTCTGTATCCTCTCCTCTTCTTATAGGGACACTCATCCTTGGATTTAGGGTCCACCCCAAACGCAGATGATCCCATCTCAAGATCCTTAACTAACTACATCCGCAAAGACCCTATTTCCAAAGAGGACCACATTCTGAGGTTCCAGTGGACATGAATTTAGGTGGGACACCGTTTAACCCACGATAAGTAGTTATAGCATTGGCATTTTTACAAATGAGGGAATTGAGTTTGCCTAAGATCACAGAGTTTGTGTGTGGAACACGGATGACTTCAGCACAGGTTTTTAGGACATCCAAGTGCTTGAAGTCTCACTGGATCCTCTATATGGAGGCTGCGGAGCTGTGGGAAGCTCTAAGAAAACGTTCCCAGCAAGGTTGGCCAGAGGTGGACCAGGCTCAATCAATATCAGTTGCATAACTGAAATGAATATTCCAAAAGGACCCCAAATTCCAGGTTCTAAACACAAATAGTGCATTTCTCTTTCATGTCTACCTGATGGGGACTTTTGCCCTGGAAAACTGGTTGCGGGAGGGTGGGGCATGATCTGGCCAAGTTCAATGGTCCATAGTTTGTGCTTCTGTCTACTGCTGTTGTTCTTGGCATTAGAAAAACCCTCAGCCACATTCAATTTTGTATTTTATTGCCTTTTTACCTGGTTCTCGGAGTTTCAAGTACACTGGAGCATCTTTTATCCTTAATGATCTGTCCTCCCGAAATTTAGTTTTGGAAACCAATGAGTAAACAAAAGAAACCAAACCCAGCTTGATCCCAATAACTCTGAACCAAACAAATTGGGTCTTTTTTTCTCATTTCTTTGCTGCTTACAGGGCTTTAAAGATCTTATGGGCCATTAATTTGTTGACTCTTGTGCAAGTATTTATGCAGAGCCATTAAGTAGCACAAACTGTGGAGGGAGGTTAGGATTCTTTAAGAATCTGGCCTCTGACCCTCATTGCCCATCTTCTCTTAAAAAGGAAACACAGTCAGGACTTCCAGCTCTGGGGCTGCCAGTTCATTATAGCCTGGTTTTCAATCCCCAGGCAATCATTTTCCGCCCTTATCCTCACTGTGATCAAAAACAGAAAACAAAACAGAAGGGCAGAAGATTTTCTAAGGGGAAAAGCTGGGACCCTGAGTAATGAATTAGTCACACCCTAAAACGTGATTTTTCCACCCAGAAATGGGAAGTTCTCATCTAAATTGTATCCTCTTAGCCACGGTACAAGGAGGAAACACATGACAATGCAATTCTGACACAAACCATGGGGAGCTGGGTCAAATTTTACAGGTTAAGACAGTCCTCACTGTAGATACTGCAAGCTCAGGAGTCCTCAGGCCACCTGCACTTCTGACCATCTGGCTACAGATTCAGGGGCCCCACTGTTCCCTCGGGTTTGGTAATTCACTAGAATGACTCCAAGAACTCAGGGAAGTGCTGTACCAACTATTACTATTTTTTTTTTTTTATAAAGGACACAAATTAGGACCAACCAAAAGAAGAGACCCATAGGATGATGACTGGGAAAACCCCAAAGGCAAGATTCTATGTCCTCAGACACTTCACACTCCCCAAACAGAGATGTCTGATTACCAGCAAATAGGGCAATGAGCTTCAGTGTCCAGAGTTTTTACTGGAGTTTCACTACACAGGCATTATTGTTTGATTCATTGGTTACATGATTTAACTCAATTTCCAGCTGGCTCAGTGCCCCAACCCTCTAATCACGTGGTTGGTTCTTCTGGTGTGGCAGGTCCCCATCCTGCATCATCCTTCCAGCATAAACTCAGGTGTGGTCTGAGGGGCCCACCGTGAACAACAGATGCTCCTGTCACTTGGGAGATTCCAAAGGTTTAGAAGCCCCTCCCAGGAACTGGAGACAACCAAACTTGTCCTTATACAACACAATACAATTTGTGGGGCCCAAATTAAGAAAGTATTCTCTCTCCCCTTGAGCTGATAAAAATCTGTTGTCACTGGGTCCGTTTTCCATCACCTAAAGAGAAGGGATTCTTGCTTGCTGGAATCTGATCTACAGGACAGCCTGGGAAGGGAGGAAAAGGGGCCCAAGGGCCAGGGCTTGGGAAAGAGCTGTTGGGGGGAGGACAAGTGGATGGTGGGAGCAGCTGGGGATTGGGGGCAGTGGGAGGGGCTGTAAGGAGTGCTCGTGATGGTTTTAGGTTGGACTCCCTGTAATATGTTTAGAGAAACATGACGTAGGAATGAAATTCATTTGGATTTCTTTTGACTGTGGGCCCGTGCGTTTAAATGTCTTCTCTCTGCAAAGGTTGAGCTGCGAGGCTCATCCCCCTGGGATGAATCATGATTTTATGCACATACAGAGTTTCTCCTCCCGACGGTGAGCTGTTCCTCTTCCACATGCCATCCTCACAAACGGAGCCAGTTCAAATTCAGCCTGTGCTTCGACCTTCAGGTACAAGCAGGAAAGGTGTGAGCTAGGCCCAGTGGGGGCCCAAAGATGAAAAGACAAGGCCCTGGGCCTAGGGGCCAGCAGTTTGGTCATGGATGTTATCCGTGCTTTTTCCTATATGACTCGGTTCCTCCTGGTGCTGGGTACAGGGCACGGAGTGGGAGGGACAGTGGGAATGTCCGGTTCTACTACGAGTCAGTGGCCATGGGCTAACGACGGAACTTCTTTCAGTCAGCACCGACTTCCTGATCTGCCAAATGGGGACTGACTCACTCTGAGAATCAGGTCAACACAGCCAGCATCCTCCCCTGGGACCTGACTATTTTAGTGAGCACCCTTAGCTATACCTGCATCTCTGTGCCCGAGGGATGTTTTCCAGACACTCCAAGAGCTGTTATATAAAGAACAGTGGGAATTCCCCAGCGGTCCAGTGGTTAAGACTCTGCGCTTTCATTGCTAACAGTGCGGGTTCAATCCCTGGTTGGGGAACTAAGATCCCACAAGCCATGTGGTGCAGCCAAAAATAACAAAAAATAAAAATAAAAATATCAAGAACAGCTCCTTTGTCCCCAGGTGAGATTATCCTGATGCCATGGAAGTCATCCCCACGGGGTCGACGTCCTCTTGCTCCCAGTGGTGATTTGCTCAGCAGATACCCTGTGTTCACCGCCTTCCCTTCCCGGCCTCATTTTCCCTCACCTCTACCAGTGTTTCCTGGGATCACCTCCCCAATAAACCACTTACACAGAAATCCTCATGTCAGTGTCAGCTTCTGGGGAAGCCCAAACCAAGAGGCAGAGTTATCGTGAGGATTAACTGAGGTTCTATATAAAGAGCTCGCACAGTGCTGACACATAGGAAGGTGCAGTAAATATCAGGTGCAATCGTAACCTTTGGATGGGTGGGATTTGGAGGGGAGATTGGCCATGGAGAGCATTGGAGGTGGTCCAGGAGGAAAGGAGGTGGTGGACAGAGTCACCAAAGGGTAGTGCTGAGGCAGGAGAAAGAGGCCCCAGAAGAGCAGAAGGGTTGGCCAACATCACCCGCCCCGGAACAGAGAGCTTTATACTCCTCAAGTTCTCATTCTCAGCAGGA
>NW_006795096.1:869137-884092 GCF_000442215.2 Lipotes vexillifer | reverse complement strand
AGGAATGAACTTAATTTCTCGGGGTCTGTGCCCCTGCTGCCCAGGTTCTGTGTAGCTCTGTCCTTCTGGTGGAAAGGTGGGTCTATCATTGTTCTCATGCCCACAGTTCAGGTAGGAAAGGTGGACTCCTTCAACTAGACTACACTTTTTTCCTTTTTTAAAATTACTGTTATTTATATCACTTAGGGCATAAAGTTTAATTAGCGTCAGAGCAACATGTTATATTTATAAACCGCCTTTCATCTGACACTTGTCTGACACTCACCAAAGGCTCTGAAACTTTAAAGAAGCCACACAAAGTTGGGCTTGACTCCACCCTCAGGTCAAAGGCCAGCATTGGGCTGGGGAAGGAAATGCCTCACAGGCTTACTCACCATCCCCACCGACTTCTCACAACAGACCAGTGAGGTAGGACTTACGATCCCCTTTCCACAGATACAGAAAAGAGCTTCCCAAAAGCACACTTACTGGCTTCTCAACGTAAGGACACGTGACCCAGACCACGCATTCCCAAAGGGCCTCTCACACAGACCTGTGAGATCTCCAGATGAAGTCCACCGACATGTTAGAAAGGAGACAACGTTCTTCATTCATCTATAAAGCAACGCACACACCACCCTGCAGAACGAACCAACGTCTTTTAAAATAAATCCCCTAACCAACTTGCAAGAAGCACAATTAGACTTCTCATCACAAGAAAAAACTTTTTTTCTAACTATGTGAGGTGATGAATGTTAACTAAACTTATTATGGTGACCCTTTGCTATATATTCACATATCAAATCAGTACATTGCACACCTGAAACTAATACCATGTTATAGGTCAATTATATCTCAATAAAACTCGAGGGAAAAGAACTTAAGTGAGATTCTCTACGAGTAAACATCCTTCTACCATGAGATCATAACAAAACAAGTAAAGACAACTCTTAGCTCACAGACTTTACAAAAACAGATTGCAGGGCAGATTTGGTCCATGGGCTGGTGTTTGCTGACCCCCTACTCTGGCAGATGATGAATTATCAAGAAAAAAATGGAAGTGACGGGCTTCCCTGGTGGCACAGTGGTTGAGAGTCCGCCTGCCGATGCAGGGGACGTGGGTTCGTGTCCCGGTCCGGGAAGTTCCCACGTGCTGCACAGCGGCTGGGCCCGTGAGCCACGGCCACCGAGCCTGCGCGTCCGGAGCCTGTGCTCTGCAATGGGAGGGGCCACAGCGGTGAGAGGCCCGCGTACCGCAAAAAAAAAAAAAAAAAAAAAAAGGAAGTGGCTCTGGCCTCTCCTGGTTCCCGAGAGCCCCTCAATCAGCCCTCGTCATTTCGCCTTTCATGCTGTCCTGGGTTGGGGACCCCAAAATGGGACCCTGAAACAAAGATTCGAGGGCTTGTCATTTATATGGGAGGTGGTCCCCAAACTCCCCAGTAGGGCAGTGAGGAAATGATATGGGGAAGGGAAGGCAAGGAGTACACGGTCTGCCACTGATCCAGTAAGCACGGTGGGCGGCTGGAGCTGGTCCTGCTGGGACCTCCGGAGACAGAACACACCTTGGAGTTACCCTACTAGCCAGGGAGTGCCTCAGGATAACTGTCCTCCAGCCCCACCGGTTATTAGCTGAGCGCTCTCCAGGGGCTGCTCCTGTGGGTCAGTGAGGCTCCCCAGCATTTGCAGCTGACAACAGCAGGGCCTTTGTACCTGGAGTGGCAAAGTACCAGGGGACTTGAGTGGGGCCCTGCTAGCATCCTCTCCTTTACAGCATCTTCAGGAGCGCGCACTTCCTTTGCAAAAGAATTCTTTTTCTCCCTAGAAAGAGTGCGCTCCTGTAAGGAAACGATACCCTCCTCATTTCCCCCTAATCTGTGCAAAAAAATGAAACACGTTCTAAAATATATTTTGACAAGCTCAAGGCTGTGAGCCCCTAGAGGGCAGGAATGATGAACGCAGGTTGTTTCTCCCTCTTCTTATTCACAAGGCCTCATTCCTTCAAAAGGCTCGGTAACCTAGCCACACTGACAGTCTTTCCATTCCAAGGTGGGTAGCGAAAGGGGGAGGGGCCCAAGGTGGTAGCCGTAGATCAAGATTGCACTTTGATCCCCATTTCACAGAAGAAAAACCAAAAGAGCTGCAGCCGTGGGCCCAGGGTCACACGGTGAGTAACAGCAGAACCACGTCATTCTCACATGCCCTTGCTCCGCCCAAGGGGGTGCGGACACAACCCTGAAGCCCCTACAGCACTGTCATCCCGTGCCCTCTGCCCACAGGCCCCCGAGAGCAGTGTTGAGGGAGAACAGAGACTGATACTCAGCCGGTTCCCAGACCATCTCAGTCGACTCAGCAGGCAAGTGTGAAGGGTCTTCTGTGCACAGGGAGGGGAGGGAGACACAAGTGGATAAGACACAGCTGTGCCTCTGTGTGATCTGCTGTGCACATCAGAGACAGAACTGTGTCAAAGCAGGGTTCAGAGACTGCCACTAAGTGGGGTGGGCACTGGTGCGCCAGTGGCGGGGCAGTGGGAGCCGTCCGCCCTGGGTGCAGGCAGTAGGGGGCATGTTCTCCATGGAGAATTGTAAAGTAACAGAAAACCAACTGAAAGTCGGTCTGTTTCTATTATCAAGGTGCCACCAGCACAATATAATGCCACAATTATATTGTGTATAATTCTACACAATACCAGTGATAAACTGCTCTCCCCTGAAAAGTATCTTTGGTTGGTCTGAGTTCTAAACAATGGCTGTGGTTACTGTTGGTTTTGGGGTTTTTTTTTTAAATTTTTTTATTGAAGTATAATTGATTTACAATATCATGTAAGTTTCAGGGGTACAGCACAGATTCTTTTCCCTTATAGGTTATTATATAATATTCAGTATAGTTCCCTGTGCTATACGGTAAGTCCTTTTTGGTTATCTGTTTTATACATAGTAGTGTGTATGTTAATCCCAGCCTCCTAAGTTATCCCTCCACCCCTCTTTCCCCTTTGGTAACCAGAAGTTTGTTTTCTGCATCTGTGAGTCTCTTTCTATTTTAGAAATAAGTTCATTTGTGTGTTTTTGTTTTCATTTTTTTTAGATCCCACATATAAGCAATATCATATGATATTTGTCTTTCTCTATCTGACTTATTTCACTTAGTATGATAATCTCTAGGTCCAACCATGTTGCTGCAAATGGCATTATTTCATTCTTTTTTAGGGCTGAGTAGTATTCCATTGTGTACATATATATATACACACAATGTATATATATACACCACATTTTCTTAAGCATATATATATATATATATACCACATCTTCTTTATCCATTCATCTGTCAATAGACATTTAGGTTGCTTCCATGTCTTGGCTGTTGTAAATGGTGCTACAATGAACATTGGGGTGCATGTACCTTTTTGAATTATGGGTTTCTCTGGGTATATGCCCAGGATTGGGATTGTTGGATCATACGATAGCTCTATTTTTAGTTTTTTAAGGAAACTCCTTAAATTGGCTGCATCAATTTACATTCCCATGTGGGGTTTTAATAATATATATGTCAGCTTCAGATTAGCACATTTTTATTACTTGAACTTTAACAAATATTGTACTCTCCTAGGGACTTAATTTAGTTCTGCAGTCTGCCCCCAATACACACCAACCCAGATACACAACATGCTCATTTTAAAAGTAAGTTCCTGTGGAACAAGACACGGATACTTGTCCTGGGTACTTCTATCAGAGGGACTGGCCAAGGCAATTAGGCAAAAAGAAAAAGAAATAGAAATTAAAAAATGAAAGCCATCCAGATTGGAAAAAAAAAGAGCAAACCTATCTCTATTCGCAGATGACGTGCTCTCGTACATAGAAAATCCCAAGGAATCCACTAAAAGAATATTAGAAGTAATAATCAAGTTCAGCAAGATTGAGAGATACAGGATCAATATAAAAACCAATTGTTATACTATGCGCTAGCAATAAACAATTTGGAAACAAAATTAAGAAAACAATTCATTTACAATAGCATCAACAGGAATAAAATACTTAAGGATAAATTTAACAAAAAAGTGAAAACTTATACACTGAACACTATAAAAATATCACTGAAAGAAATTAAACAAGATCTAAATAAATGGAAAGACATCCCATGTTCGCACTTCTCAAACTGATGTATAGATTCAACACAACTCCTAACAAAATTTCCTCCTGTTTTTTGCAGAAATTGACAAGCTGACCCTAAAACTCGCATGGAAATCCAAGGGGCCCAGGGTATCCAAGAATATTTCAATATTCTTGAAAATGCAAAACAAAGTAGAAAAACTCACACCTCCCAGTTTCAAAACTTACCACAAAGCTATTATAACCAAGAAGTGGTGGTACTAGCATAAGGATAGACATGTGGATAATGAAATAAAATTGAGAGTCCAAAAATAAACCCTAATTTATAGTCAATTGATTTTTGACAAAAGGAGTCAAGACAATTCAATGAGGAAAGAATTATCTTTTTAATTATGGCGTTGGGACAAAAAGGTATCCAGGTGAAAGAGAATAAATTTGAACCCCTACCTCACACCATATACAAATATTACATCAAAATGTATCACAGACCTAAATGTAAGAGCTAAAAATATGACACTGTTAGAAGAGAACATGGGAGTAAATATTTGTGATCTTGGGTTAGTCGATGATTTCTTAGATATTTCATGAAATACACAAGTAACAAAAGAAAAAAATAAATTGGACTACATCAAAATTAAAATTTCTGTGCTGCAAACAATACCATCAGGAAAGTGAAATGACAACCCAGAAACAGGAGAAAATATTTACAAATCATAAATCTGATAAAGGACTTGGATCAGAATATATAAAGAACTCTTACAAATCAATAACAAAAAGACAACCTCACTTTTTAAATGGGTAAATGATTTGAATAGACATTTCTCCAAAGAAAGTATACAAACACATAAAAAGATGCTCAACATCATTAGTCATTAAGGAAATGCAAATCAAAACCACAATGAGATAGTATTTCACACCCATTAGAATGGCTGTACTAAAAAAGACAGACAGTAACAAGTGCTGGCAAAGAAACGGAGAAATTGGAGGCCTCACACACTGTTGGTGGGAATGCAAAATGGTATAGCTGCTTTGGAAAAGAATTTGACAGTTCCTCAAAATGTTAAACATGGAACTACCATATGACCCAGAAATTCCACTCTTAGGTATGTACCCAAGATAAATGAAAACATATGTCAACACAAAAACTTGTACATAAGTGTTCATAGCATTATTCATAATAGCCAAAAAGTGGAAACAACCCAAATGTCCATCGACTGATAAACAGATAAACGAAATGTGGGGTACTTATAGAAGGGAATAATATTTGGGAATAAAAGGAATGGCATACTGATACATTGCTACGACATGGTGAACCTTGAAAACAATTTGCTAAGTGAAAGAAGCCAGATATGAAAGTCTGCATGATCACAAGCTATAATTTGGGGGGTTTTTAGGTTTTTAAGGAACCTCCATACTAGTTGTACCAGGGTACCTACTGTCTCTATTTGCCCATCATCTCTTCATGCTTTATTCTTGTTATGGAAACCCCCATTTCACAAAATATTGGGGGGGGGGGGGTAAGTACAAATTTTGGTTCATACATGAAATATTTTCCTGAATTTGAACACTATCTTTAATATTTAAATTCATTCTTTTTATAACTGATAATTGTTTTAAAACCAAAACACAAACAAATAATGATTGCTACTGATTCTAGTATAATTATTACTGAAAATAATTCTGAAATATAGAGGGGATTGTTAAAAATGATCTGCTCCATGTGTCAGATAAGCTGGTGCTACTGGGAGTTGGACATGTCATAAATGGTTGAAAGGACACACTTTAAAGAAACTAGCTGTACCCAGAGTAATATATGCAGGCCCAATGGATCGTAATAGTTATCAATAAGATATCGATATATTTCATGTATCTAGTCATGTACTTTAACATGTACTTTAACATTATGGACCATTTCATAATTTAATCTCAGCATCCCCAAGTACAAAAGCCAATGCTAAAAAAACAAACAAACAAACGTGTATGTATGGAATACATAACTGGCACATGTTGTGTGTACATGTGTGGTTGTTGGTTGTTCTCGTTTGGTTTGGTTTTGATTTTGCTCTGCGCGTTTCCCATCTTACAGCTCTCAGGATGGGCGTCTCACACAGCATGCCAGACGAAGCCCTTCCACCTCGGCAGTGGTTAGTGTATTTATTTGGTGTGTTTATCTCGTGGCCTCGGTCCTTTGGGCTGAGTAGTTTTGAACCTTATTGGTTCTTCCCAACATTTGCTTCTGTATGATCAACCCTAGAGTGGTTCATTCTTGATCTCACTTCCAGTCATTCTTTCCTTTCTTCAAAGAAAGAAAATTTCTTTCTTCCTCCTTGGAACATTTCCTCCCCTCCTATTTGCTCTCTCAACTAACCTTTTATTAGCAGTGGTACAGTTTCTCCATGTTCTTACACAATCAACTCAGCCATTTCTGTACAAACATTTCCAATGGACACAATTCTTTGATTAAGAAAATCAACGGTCAGAGAAAGAAATCTTCCAAACACTCTACACACAGTTAAGTTCCAAGTAGATAACAATGCACTTAATTTTATAGAATGTAAACAATTCGAGGGCTTAAGCTAAAAGGATAGCATATATGCATGGGCAGAAATGCATATAATTCTTCTAAATAGTCGTAACACAATTGTCACACGTTGGTGTCGACATTGATAAAGTGACAGGTGCTTTTCACATCAGTCATGGACGGCTGACTGCCTCCTCATTGGCTGGAGTGGTCTTGCGAATGCCGTGCCCAGCTGGACCTTGGGGAGATATACTGAAGTGTGATATGCAGATAGATATTGAGAGATGCCTCATAAACACCCCGACTACTATAAAACGTTTGGAGAACCACTGGTGTGTAGACGACTGTGTTTAAAGCGGCCAATTCTGTAAGTTACAACATTTATATTTTTAATGAGCCCTGAATTTCCTGCTCAGATGTTGTGTGCTTGGGTGTCTCTAGTTGCTTTCTCTAAAAGCAAGGGGAAGGGAAAAAAAAACAATTGGCAGGCATGGTGATGGATGAGCAGAGCTAAATATTTTCCATTTTCAAACAGGGGGACCTAAAGCAAATATTGGGCCACTCTTAAGGTCCGGGCCAAGAGGAACGGCCTCCTACTTGATGGAACACCTTTCAGGCCTCAGGTAACCCAGAGCGTTTCAAAGTTGCATGCTGGTAATACAGTCCGTGAAGACAAACAAAGCATCCAGTATGGGCTCGATGCAATCGCTCACACACATTTCTGGTCATTTCTGAGATTATTCATTATTTATACAGCGCCGCCAGCACATACACCACACTGTAAAATGGATGTAACGTGTCAATTACCCTAACGCTAACTAACTGAGGAAAAAAATGGCGGTCAAGTTTCAGAGACTGTCATCCATCCCCTTGGAGAGGAAAAATGGACAGGATGCAGGAGCGTGCAGTGACTGGGATGACCCTACGTTTTCTCGACATCTGCCTCCTGCACAAGGTGGCGCCTCCAGGGTCCATCCTGAACCCGCCCTCCTGGGCTTAGACCAAAAAGCCCTAAGCTCATTGCAACAATGGGCCCACCATCATTTTGCACATTTCATGCAGAAATGTCTCCCCACCAGTACTGTTTTTAGAGTGAACTTCAAGGTATCTTTCCCCCATGAGATATTTAGATGGCTTTCATCATATTTCATAACTCAAGCAATTGAAAACTACTGAACGTACATTACCAGCCTACAGATGGGGACATTTTCCTCCTGGATTTAAGCCATGCTTAAAAGAAGAAAAATAAATAAATATGATCCTCAATTTAGAAAGAACTATGATCTTTGCTGTTAACAGTTATATTTGTTGCTCTTTTGTTCTTAAAAAATAAAACTCGCATGAGGAGGGACATCCAACAAAAAAAGAATTAAAAAAAAAACAAGTCAAGGGTCATTTAAGGTGTTCACCAAAAGGTGGACCTTTCGGTGGGTTGTCTTTTATTTGTGTGGGATAATGGATACACTGATGCCTTTCTCGAATCAGCTCTCTGTAGGGAGGTGGCATTAAAAAAATCTGAAACTCAGAGGAATGAACTTGAAGGGGCAGCAAAAACAATAAAAACATAAAAGTATAAAGTATGTAAAACATAATTAAAGGCCTGGTAGGCTCTGCTTTGCTCTCGATGCTACTTTGCGGTAGGGGTGGCTTGGGGGGCGTGTGGTATTAATACAGAGAATGGCAGTAAGGGGTGGCATCGGGGAATAAAGCAATATATTCTCAGATCAATAGTTTGTGAAATACCTTTTTGCTGTCCCAAGCGTGTGACTGTTCCCCTGATAAGGAAGGATTTTCTGGGCGGTGAAGGTAGCCTTCGCAGGAGGACAGTGCTCTCTAGAGAGGAGGGGTGGCCGGAGGGGTAGTACCAGCAAAGGAGGGGTCATTTAAGAGAGGGGAGCACAGAACCCCGTCCTGCCCTGGGTTCCTGGTCTCATTCCATTTTGCTTTCAACGCAACACAGAAACATCTCAAAACACAGCGCTGTGACCGCAGCTAAGATTTGGCTCCGGGTAAAACCCATCTCTCATTTTTCCCGTTTCTGATCTCCTGTTGGGGCTCAGAAAACTCTGCAGCTGCGGTGTACAGCTGAAATTTTTCAGCGGGGAGGAAAACTGAAGATGGGTAGCGTTTGGCAGACATATTGAGACCTACAGGGGACCAAGAGTGAGAAAGGGGGGCGCAGCAGAACAGAGCTGAGAATTCCAGGAATGGAACTAATTTCATGACCTGCCTCCACTTAGGCAGCTGTGACACGGCTCCCTGCTGTTCTGTCCTTTCCGTCTCTAAGAGGCTGGTTCAAGGTGACCCCCTCTTGAGAGAAGCCCTGTTACACACACCTGCCCCTGGGAGCCCTCAGGCAGTGGTTAACCAACCCCAAGCTCCAGTGCTCGCAGAGGGATCAGGCTAGACTCCAGCTGGGATCACCTTCCCCTTCAGCCCCTCCGTCCCACGTTTGGGAAAGTGGGGTCTCCTGGAGCTCTTCCAATAGTTGCACAAAGGGGACAGAGAGAGGATACTGAAAGGACCTCTCGCAGGCATGGCTGTGGGTCTGCCCGTGCGAAACCTGATTGCCGCAGCCTGTCCTGCGGAGAGATACCTGAAGCCTGGGCTTTCCCAAGCTCGTCCCAAGCTCCCCCGTGACAGGTGGCACGGATGGCGAGTGAGAGCCTGCTACAGCACTCGAGGAGACCCCAGAGCAGAGGCTGCAGGGGGCCTTCGGGCTGGGTACGACCACGGCAGATGCTCACCCAAGTCAAGAGGGAAGCAGCCCAGGACCTTCCTAGAGCTGGAGGTCAGCCCTGCATTCCCGCAGGGTGAGGGGCAACCAGGCAAGAAAGAGACGTCTTCCTCGTGGTCCCCGGGTCCTCCAAGCCACTTTCCTCCCTCACACTCTGGTGCATCTTGTGGGGAACACAGAGGGAGGGGCAGCCGTAGGAGAGACTAAACATTTTTATTCCAGAAAACCTAAAAGGACTGTTAAGTTACGGATTGGGCTATATTTTAAGGCAGATAGAGCTACAAGTTTTATTTCTCCTACTAACGTGTAGGAGAGCCCAGAAGGAAGACAAGATAACTTCCAGATACAACAGAGGTTTTCTCCGAACATACATCCGGTGGTGTGAGCGACCCTGCGACCCCAGCAGGGGCTCAGATCATAACTTGAACGCAGGGAGACATGGGAACTAAACTGATCGGTTCCCTCCTGGCTTCTCCCACTCGTTTCTTGTAGACATGATTTATTTTTATTATAAAAGAATTACACAGTATGGAAATACACCGTTTCTGGTATTAGAAGGACATCCGGTGAAGACCCTCTCACCCTCCTCGCTCCTTCCTAGTTCAATCCCTTAGAAATGACCATTTTCCACCAAATACGCCTTTCAGATCCATCTGACGTCATACTTTGTCCAATCCAGTAACTTCACAGTGCTTTCCAGTTCTTCGGGTGGCGAGGATCTGACTGAAAGCTCAGATACATCCTGACTTTTTTTTTTAGGCCTCCTGCATAGTTGCTATTCCTTTTTATTATTTTCATGGATTTATTGTACTCTTTCCTGGATCCCATGTCTTCCTCTTTCCTAGATTTCTTTGTTATTTCATTGTAGTACCTTCTCAAGTAATTGTTCTGCTCCCCTGCCCCTGCCCCTGCAACATGCACAGCCTCCCACTTTATCAGCATTCCCCATCAGAGCGGTACATGAACCTGCAACAACAGATCATAGTCACCCAGGGTCCACAGTATACATTACTGTTACATTCTGTGGGTAGTATACATTCCATGGGTGTTTATTTTTAAACCTTTTTTATTTTTATTTTTTTAATATTTCTTTATTTTGTTTTGGTCTGTTGTGGCACATGGGATCTTTGTTGTGGCATGTGGGATCTTTCATTGTGGCACGCGGGCTTCTCTCTAGTTATGGCGTTTTCTCTTCTCAGGTTGTGGCGCGGGCTCCAGAGTCCGTGGGCTCTGTAGGTCTCGGCACGCGGGCACTCTAGTTGAGGCGTGCGAGCTCAGCAGTTGTGGCACGCGGGCTTAGTTGCCCTGCGGCATGTGGGATCTTAGTTCCCCGACCAGGGATCGAACCCGCGTTCCCTGCATTGTAAGGCAGATTCTTTACCACTGGACCACGAGGGAAGTCACTGTTTTGTTTTTCAAGTATTCTTTTCTTTTCATATATATGCCTATATATTTACAGATGAAATTATATGATATTTGGGACGTGACTCAAAATAATCTGGAAATGGAGGGAAGTGTGTTGGAGCATAGACAAGATTGGTAATGAGTTGATAATTGTTGAAACTGACTTAGGGGTACATGAGGCTTCATTATGGTATGTTCTCTAGTTCTGTTTATTTTTGAAATTTCCCATAACAAACACTTTTTTAAAAGTTAAAAAGAAAAGAAAAGAAAAGTAATTGTGTTTCTGGAGAAGTGCTTGGGGGATACATTTCCAAAGCCCCTGCATGTCTAAGAATGTGTTTATTTTGCTCTCACACTTGATCAAAAATTTGGTTGAATACAGGACCCTACATTTAAAGTAAGTTTTTGTGAGAACGTTGAAGCATGACTTCATTATCTCCTCGCTGGAAGACAATCCAGTGTTGCTGGTGAGAACCCTGAGCCCCATTTGAGCCTCGGCATCAGTGCGCTTTCCCCAGCCCCACCACCACCACACACACACCCCCCCCCCCGCCACAAGGTCTCAGAATCTTCTCATTATCCGTCTTTTCCTTTTCTTTCCTGAGGCAGGTCTTTTTTTATTTATCACATTGCTTCTCACTGGACCCTCTCACTGTGGAGAATCAATCACGTCACTCTGCAGCTCTGGCAAATATTATTATCATTTCATGATTAACTCCTCCCTCTAGTATCTCTTTTCCTGCCTGGAACGCTTTCTAAGTGGACAAGGAACTTTTCGTGTTGATGATTTTATGTCTCAACTTTTCTCTCACACTTTTCCCGTCTTGGTGGGTTTCATTTGTTTTGGCTTCCAGCCTAGGAGACACACTCGACAGACATCTTCTTCCAGCCCTTCTATTAAATTTTATTTATTTTTCCTATTATTTTGCCAACTGTGTGTGTGTGTGTGTGTGCGTGTGTGTTTTGCTGTACGCGGGGCTCTCACTGTTGTGGCCTCTCCGGTTGCGGAGCACAGGCTCCGGACGCGCAGGCTCAGCGGCCACAGCTCACGGGCCCAGCCGCTCCGCGGCATGTGGGATCCTCCCGGACCGGGGCACGAACCCGTGTCCCCTGCATCGGCAGGCGGACTCTCAACCACTGCACAACCAGGGAAGCCCCGGCAACTGTATTTTTGATTTCCGTGAACTGTCCTTTCTTCAGGCAGCCCATTTCATAGCAATCTGTTCCTATTTTACGGATGTGATTTCTGCTTGCATCTCTCCGAGGACACTCATTAGAGGGTGTTTTGGATCATTATACTCTGTTCCCTTCCCAGTGCTACCCATTTCCTCTCCACCCTTGGGAGACAGTTGTCCTATTCGTTCATCTAGATCCCTCACTTTCAAGCTGCTGGTTTCTGCCCGGCTCTGCGAAGGCCCAGGGTGACTGACGTTTCCCGACCTCCTCGTAGAGAGGCTGGCTGGGCTCTCAGGGCAGATGTGGTGCCCCAGCAGGCTGCCTTCCCTCCAGGGCCGCATCACGCAAAATCTGGCCCGTGGACCCGTGTCCTCCTGCGCGCTAGTCCTCGACAAGTGCGATGAGAACAGAAATCAAGACTGAGCACTCAGAAGCCTTTACAGCGTTTTGACGTTGCCACGATAACCAAGCGTGATCAGCGGGCCTGTACCTTGAGCATCTTATTTTTAAATCGATTTTCTAAATTCATTTTTATTATATTTTACAAAAGCATCAGTCTGTAACAGATCAGAATTTTTTTTAAGGCTGGGGGATGGAGTATGTCTTTCACTACAGACAGTTCAGAAAGCACTGTCCTAGGGGGCCCGGGCAGAGAGAGGTCTAGGCAGGCTGCCCTTCTGCTAAATGTCACATGGGAAGGGGTCTCCTTGGGCCGCTGCCCTCATTCCAAGAGCCCTTGACCCTCCCTCAGAGCAGGTTTCCTTAGAAATACTTCTCTGGCTTCGCCTAGGGGAGAAGCTTAAGGCGCACGGTGGAAGGTCAGAGGCGGGGAGTGCCCAGGGAACTCTACCCTCAGCAATTCCATCCATCCATCATTCAGTGTCTGCCCCTCATGCCACCCTGCCCTACCCTCAAACCCAACAGATCTGTGGGGTTCCCAGTGAGAGAACCACTCCGATCTTTGCTGCTGCCTTTCCCCCTGCCCGCTCTGAGCTGGGGCTTCTGTTCACCTGCCTTCTATTCACCTGTCCACTCGCTTACTTTCCTGGCACCTGGATTAACTCATTGCCCACTGTTCTTTGCTGTCATTCCAGCAGGTTTCCAAAAGGGGAGGTGAATGTTTGCATTTAGTTTGTAGTCTCGAACCATCGTCCTTCAAAGACATTTGAGTTACCTTAGCCCTGGGGTCACAGAAGAATCAAGTTTTAGAAGGGCATGTGCCTGGGCAGGAGGGAACTACCTGGGTGATGGTAGTGTTCTACATTATACCCATACTGTCCCATAAAAATATAATGTAAAATTTAAAATTTTCTAGTGGCAACATTAAAAAAGAAACATGAAATTCATTTTAATAATATATTTTATTGAATCCAACATATCCAGAATATTATTATCTCAACATGCAATCAATATCAAAACTATGAGTGAGATGTTCTGCATTCCTTTTCACATACCATGTCTTCAAAGCCTGGTGTAGTTTTTACACTTATAGCACCTCAATTTTCCTTGAAAACACTCCACCTCTATTTAGCTTTTATAAAATTTACAGTTGAAAAAGCAGATTAATATACAGGTTGCTCCCAACATACTTAAAAGTTTTCCAATAACAGAACTGAGTAGCAGTTTTTAGATTTTAATTAAAATTAAATGGAATTTAAAATACGGTTCCTTATTCACACTAGCCACATGTTCGACAGCCAAGTGTGGGTAGTGGCTGCCATACTGGACCACACAGTTCTATATCTTCGCAGGGATTGGGGTTACACGGTGTACACATTTGTCAAAACTCATTGTATGATATCATTAAAATCTGTAGGTAAATTTCACCTAAAAAAAAAATCTCTCTAGTTAATGATATGCATGATAAAGTCTTTAAAGGTGAAGTATGTTGATGTCATCAACTTTGAAATGCATCAAAAAAACAAAAAAGAAGGATCGATGGCTAGAGGGGACAGATGGGTATGTATGTGATAAAGCAAATATAGCAAAATGGTCATTGTAAAATTAGGTGGTGGGATATATGGGTATTCACCATACAATCCTTCTAACTTCCGAATGTTTAAAAAGTCTAATAAGGTGTTGGGAAGGAAAAGAGACAACATGTCTTCAACAAACCATACCTGCATGTAATCCCGTGGCTAAATCTGAAAAACATAATATTGAACGAAAGAAGCTAGACCCAGAAGGGAATCTATGGATGGCTCCATTTATGTAAAGTTTCTGAACTTTAGAGATAAGACATCTGGCAAAACTGACCTATGCTGCTGGAGGTCAGAAAGTGGTTTAGGGGGGGGGGGGGGGGGGAGGGGCTGACAAGTAGGGGTGCGTAAGGGGGAGCTCTGGGGTGCAAAATTCTCTGTCTTGGTAACTTGGGTGTGTTCACTTCATGAAAATTCATCAAGCTTTTTTGCAGAATTTCTATCAGTTTTTGTTGTTGACTTAAGGCCTGCCTGCCCTTCGTACCCTGCATGAGGAAAACCAGAGTTCCCCTTCAGAACTACACGGGCTGATTTAAAGGTTCACCAAGTGCAAGAGGGATTCCACCCAGGTCCCCAGCGAGTCACTGGGGATGGAGGACCTGGATGCTGTGGGCCTTGGCATTTATTTTAGGAACTTTCTCTCTGTGGTTCCTGATTAAGTTTTTGAACATGCTGTGCAGAAAGCAAACTCATGGCTCCTTTAGTTCCTGGCCTATGTGCATCCATCACCTACACTCCTCAAAACCGCCAAGATTTTAGTCTCCTGTGCTTGGACCACAGCACCATCATTTACTGATCTCCGTGCTTAGTTGCTTAATTTATTGAACGCCTTTCCCTCCAGGAGCTCGAAGAACTTTTCTCAAAGAACTTACAACACGAAACAGGAGGGAATGTTCTCCAGCTGTAATGGGGGGAATCAAGAGGTGAGGGAGGGACAAGTCAAGGGTCACTGAGGCAGAGTAGAAGGAGAGGTGCAGGGGCCGGGGAAACCGGTACATGAGCAGAACCCAAAGTTCTCTGGATGTGCCTGGTTGGCCCAGATTTTTAAGTTCATAA
>NW_006795096.1:867462-869127 GCF_000442215.2 Lipotes vexillifer | reverse complement strand
GGCCCCCCCCCCCCCCCCGCCGCTTACAGCCCTGTGAGAGAGTAACACACCCAGGGGCCTGGCCCGCAGCTTTGGGGCCAAATTATTAAACCGATGACATCCAAAAGTCACAATTTCCCCTACAGGTGCTGAGTCTGAGAGCACTGCGCGGGGGAGGGGGGGTGCGGAGGACCAGAGGCAGTGGGGTGACAGACTCTGTCGCCATCACGGGTCCAGGAGGGGTGTGTGCGGCCCTCGGAGGTGTGCTGACCGCCAGGCACGCCCCAGGAAGCTTCCAGAACAGAGGCTGAGGGAGAGAAGAGCCCTGGGGGTGCCCAAGGCTGCAGGATCCCTTGCTTCCCACTTTGTGGGAAAAGCCTCCCCCCGCAGATCGCAGCGACGCCTCTGGGAGTTCTTCAAAACGGGGCCAATTCCTCCGACAGGGCAGCTGCTCCAACCTCCCTCCCACGCAGAGCCTGGAGAGCCTTCAAGGGGGTGTCCCTTCCCACGGCCGCGCCGGGCCCTGAGCCGGGCTCGCTGGCCTTGGTGTCGGAGCCGGCTGGGGCCTGCGGCCCAGGCAGGGGTCCGGCCTCACGCGACCCGGGGCGGGGCCTCCCCAGGCCTGCCGGGGTCTCGCGGCCCCGGGCCCAGCCCTCCCGCCCCACCTCCTCGCCGCCCTCCCCGCGGCCGGGACCCAGGCTCCGCCCCTCCCCTCCCCCTCTTCCTTATCTCTTTTTCTAACCTTTTGCATTTTTTTTAGTCTCATTTCCTGTCGGGTTTTGCATTCCCCTCCCCCTTCCAGCCTCTGACACACTTTCTCTCCTTTTTTCTCTCTTTTGCCTCCTTTGGCCTCCGGACTGCTGCCCGGGTGGCGCGCAGCCCCCTACCGGCCCTGCAGCCCCTGGGTCGGCTGCGCCCCTCGGACGGTCCGGGCGGTGGGGACCGAGGGCCGGGGCCCCGGGGGGAAGACGGCGGCCTGCGCGGAGCCTGAGCGGCCCAGGTAGGCGCGGCGGACGCGGGGGGTGGGGACACGGGGGACGGCGGGGGCGCGCTGGGGCGGCGCGGTCGTGGGGAGGGGGGACGCGGGGGGCCCGGGGTCCTCGGCGGGCGGCGCGGAGTCGCGGAGTCGCGGCGCCGTGCGGGGGTCAGGAGGGGCTCGCTCGCTTTTCTGGTCCCGCGCTACCGGACCGCCATCCCTCTCTCACCGTCTCTTTCCCCCTTTGCCCTCTGGCTCCATCTCTATCTCCCTCTCCCCGCCTGCATTTGGAAAACTTTATCTCCACTTTCCATCTCCCTGTATCCCGCCTCCGAGTTCCTCTCGGACCGTCTGTCTCTGGGTGGCCCCGCCTGGCAAAGTCCCCAGCCCCTCAGAGAAGAAAGGGATGAAAGGGGGGGCGGGCCCGGCAGGGCGCCCCTCGGTGCCCCTGCCCCAGAAGGAGGAAAAGAACTTTTCTAAGACCTGAAAGGACAGGAAGTTTCCAGACCACAGCCGGGCCTGACTCGGAGGCTCCCGAGAAGGTGGAGCCCCTGGGAGGGGAGGGGAGGGCAGGGGGAAGGACAGCCCCTCCCCTGGGGAGAGTGTGGAACCAGGAGGGGCCCAGGTTCCCCGCAAAGCCAGGATGAGGTCCTAGTGGCCTCGTGCCTGAAGTCCCCACCCCCGTGACACTGACACACACACACACACAC
>NW_006795096.1:853730-867407 GCF_000442215.2 Lipotes vexillifer | reverse complement strand
ACACACACACACACACACACACACACACACACACACCCCGCAGGACACTGCCCAGGCTGGAAGGGCCCCCCGTGGTCTCCTGAACTCTCGGCACAGGGAAGGGAGAGGGCTTCTCTGTCCCTTCAGAGTTCAGAGCACAGTTGGAGAGGCCCCAGGGAGACAGTTACGGTGCAGGGAGCAGGGCCTGCTTGATGGGGCGTGTGTCGGAGCTCCCAGCTTCCTGGCACGTGGTCTGGAGAGTGTCTGCAGAGGACCATCCCCACAAACCTGGTCCTGTGGACCAAACCCATCTGTGCCCAGCCTGCCCCCAAACCTTTGATTTGTGGTAGGAAAGAATGTCTCCTGACATTTACCACCTCTCCTGAAAGTGTAAAAGGCTACCAGCCTCTAAAGGAAGGAAAGAAACTTTGGTCCATCACTGGACGATTATTGGGTGCCTCCTCTGTGGTTATTGGGTGCCAGAAGTCCCGAGCCGTAGGTTAATGCGAGGACAGGAATTTAGCTACAGTGTTCCACTTCTGTCCTTGCCCTGAGTCTCCACTTCCCTCTAACCCCCAGGCAGCTGTCAAGAAATGATGGTCCCCGCTGTGGGCCAGGGCTGATCAGAGAGCAAAGGGAGCCTGGGACTGACTCAGCCTCATCACATCCCAGCAAAATGGTTTGGATGTCTGTGCATTTTAGTAGCACCCATATCAAAAAGGAAGTCTGTTAGTCCCACCAGCCCGTACAGTCCTGACTCTGTGTACAAATGTTCCTTTGTGTGATTTTTTTTAAAACTGTGGTAAAATACACATGACATAAAATTTACCATCTTAACCACTTTTAAGTGTATAGTTTAGGGGTATTAAGTACATTCACATTGCTGTACAGCCATCACCACCATCCATCTCCAGAACTTTCCATCCTCCCAAACTGAAACTCTGTCATCATTAAACAACTCCCCATCCCCTTCTCCAGCCCCTGGAAACCACCCTTCTACTTTCTGTCTCTATGAATTTGACTCCTCTAGGGACCCCATGTAAGTGGAATCCTGCAGTATTTGTTCTTTTGTGTCTGGCTTATTTCACTGAGCATCATGTCCTCAAGGTTCACCCATGTTGTAGCAGGCGTCAGAATTTCCTTCCTTTTTAAGGCTGAATAATATTCCATTGTGTGGATGGACCACAGTTTGTTTATCCATTAATCCTTTATGTGATCTTTTATTTATTTTTCATTTTTTTTTAAGATTTAATTTTATTTGTTTTTGGCTGTGTTGGGTTTTCGTCGCAGTGCGCAGGCTTCTCCTCGCGGTGGCTTCTCTTGTTGAGGAGCCTGGACTCTAAGCGCGCTGGCTTCAGTAGTTGTGGCTCACGGGCTCTAGAGCGCAGGCTCAGTAGTTGTGGCTCGCGGTTCTAGAGCGCAGGCTCAGTAGTTGTGGCGCACGGGCTTAGTTGCCCCGCGGCATGTGGGATCCTCCCGGACCAGGGATCGAACCCGTGTCCCCAGCATTGGCAGGCGGATTCTTATCCACTGCGCCACCAGGGAAGCCCCTATGTGATCTTTTAAAATGACTTGTAAACCTAACCCTTCTTCTAAAGGTGGTGGCCCTTGTTTGAATCACTCAGTGGGCACTGTATGGGTGACACTGTACCAGGTACCGTCGGGGACACACAGAAGGAACGAGAGACCCAGACATCCTCCCCTAAATAGTTCAGGCCCTACAGTCGTGTTGCCATGACCAGAGGGTGGCAGAGACTCAAACTAGAGGAAAGGATTGAGGGAAGGAAGGATGGCGGGAGGCAAGTGTGGGCTATGGTGGGACTCAGAGAGCCCAGCAGTCAGTGGAAGGTTCCAGGCTGAGACTGTGCTGGTGGGGCAACATCCCAACTAACTTCTCCACTTTCCGACATGCGTTTCTCCACCTTTCCAATGGACACCTTGCGGTGCCTGGTTTCACTTCATGCGTGAAGGGCCAAATCGAGTCCCAGTGCTCAGGTGATTATGGTGAAAAGGGACACCAGATGCTGATAAACAGAGCTCCTCCCATGAGTTTAAAACTGCCTTCCGTCCTCTCTTGCTTTATCCCCACACTTGGCCTTGGAGACAGTGAGTGCCTCCTGGTAATCGGGACGACGGTGAAGTCCCGCGAGGGCCAGAATGCCCAGATGACCACCCTGACGCAGAGCGGGACCAGATCTGTGAAACTTGGGTTAAAAGAGGTCAGATCAAGGGGGAAAGGCCTCAGGAGGTCCACCGTCCGCCTTCTGGGTCGGAGGCTGAGGCGGGGGGTGGGAAGGAGCCTCGGGCTATGGCCCAGACGCGGCTTTCCGTCGTGACTGCCCACCTGGGCCGGCCTGTCATCCCTTCAGCTCTCTGGGAGTCATCTCCCCAGTGAAATCAGGATATGAGTACTGATTCTTTTCAGCCTTGTCAGTTACACCAAGCATCAAATGAGAACACTCGAGATGTGCCATACTCTTCCCGTTCCTGAGATCCGGGGAGGATAAGAGGATGGACGCTCGGGTCCGGACCCGGGGCTGGAGTGCGGCTTTCCCCACCCCGCGCCGGGTGGACTTCCTTTCTTAGCCTCCTGCTCTGCAGTCCTTATCTTCCAGGGCAGCCGAGAGGATTGAAGGAAATCTACCCTGTAGACGTACTGCATCATCCAGGAGGTCTGGAGCATTTTGAATTGATTTAAATACGGGAACAGAAAGAAAAGGAAAAGAGGACTATCAAGGAAGCCCCTTAAAACCGCTTTTCTGCTAAAGGAAAATGAGATTGGCAGATTCCCAGGTGCCGGCCTCGTCACCCGTGCCACGGCGCGTGGGAAGAACACGGCTCGTGCACTTCACACGCAAGGAACACGCCCCGTACACCTTCCCCCAAAGCCTCCTTGAGCAGCTCCTGCTTGTGGGTCGATGGTTTTAATGGGGTGGCTGTTTCCAGGGGGGTAACCTTTTTGGTTGTGATTTGTTCAGGGCTCTGAGAATATAACGGTCACTGTCAGATTGGTGTAATGGGCCAGTGCCGCGGGGTAATGAAGGGTCCCTGCTCCTGCCTCTGGCAAAAGCGCTCTGTCTTCGCTGGTCCAGTCCCGCAGTCAAGCTCCCCAGGCTCACGTCTTATGTCACGGTCCTCTGGTCCTCCCAGCTCCTCACAAGTGGGTGAGCCAGAGCAAGGGCTCCATCCTCCCCGGGTGGTTTCTGTGTCAGGGTTGTAACCTTCCTTCTCACCCCAAATCCAACTCTGGAATGTACGTCCTCATACTCAAGTGTGGCGGTGACAAAGCGGGGCCCCAGGCTCTGTCCACATACCTCACAAATCCTGCAGGTACCACAGCAACACCTGTCACACTCTGCTTTGTACAGTCAGCGCCATCCCCCGGTGCTGGACCCGTCCACTGAGAGGCAGGCTCCTCCAAGTGGAAAGATCTACGGACTTGGAGCCAGGCAGAAAGGGCCTCTGCCCCGGCTCTGCCGCGTACTAGCTATGTGACCTCGGGAAAGTCACCGGTGGCTCTGAGCCTCAGTGGCCACGTGTGTAAAATGAAAGTACCACCCCTAAATTAACATAGACCAAAGTGTTTCCAAATGAGAGTGCTCTGCTTTTAAAGGTACTTCTGACTTGGTTATTTTTGACAGAGTTGGGGGTAGGAGGTAGAATAGAGTGATGAATTTGATGCAAAACTGAATTTATCTGAGAGAGCTATTTCCTTAAATTGCAGAGAACTCTCAGAAGAAATCAGTGAGGTGCCGGAATCGGCACACTTCTGATAGTAAATACCTGAGGCTCTGAGAGCCAGAAGGTCCCTGTGGAAACGGCTCTGCTCTGTTCTTGCCATGTGGCCGGATTTGGCCAGTGGGGCAGGATGGGCAGTGCAGGGGTGGGCCCTCCACTGCAGTTTGCTGACTCCAGAATTAGAGAACTCGACCCAAGAGAAAAATGCTTAAAGGATGTGAACAAACAGAATATGAACAGACCAGTCAATTTACAATGAATAAATGCGAAGTAGTACAACAGAGAGATGCCTTTTTTTCACCGTCAGACTGACAAAGATGAAAACACTTGATAAAACGTTATATTGGCGAGAGAAACGGGAAGCAGGTAGTCTAATACGCTGTGGATTTGACAATATGTACCAGCGTGATTAGTGAATCAACCCAAGAATTCCACTTCTAAGAATTATCTCACAGATAGACTTGTCCATCTTTTTGTGCACGCTGATGTTAATTGTAGCGTTGTTTTTAATGGGAAAAAGCTTGAAACCACACAAATGCTCCTCAAAAGCAAGATCCATCCATCCAGTGGGATTCTGTGAGGCCGTTAATGAGACAGGGGCATAGAGGGAGTTTCTGGAAGAAAGCACTAGCACATATAAGAAACTGCTCTAGTAGGACTTCTGGGGAATGGTGGCTGGGTGGACGAAGGGGAAAATTCTAGTATTCGTTTTTTTTTTTAACATCTTTATTGGAGTATAATTGCTTTACAATGGTGTGTTAGTTTCTGCTTTATAACAAAGTGAACCAGTTATACATATACATATGTCCCCATATCTCTTCCCTCTTGCATCTCCCTCCCCATCCCACCCCTCTAGGTGGTCACAAAGCACCGAGCTGATCTCCCTGTGCTATGCGGCTGCTTCCCACTGGCTCTCAGTTTTACATTTGGTAGTGTATATATGTCCATGCCACTCTCTCACTTTGTCCCAGCTTACCCTTCCCCCTCCCTGTGTCCTCAAGTCCATTCTCTCTAGGAGGTCTGCGTCTTTATTCCCATCTTGCCCCTAAGTTCTTCATGACCATTTTTTGTTTGTTTGTTTGTTTAGATTCCATATATATGTGTTAGCATACAGTATTTGTTTTTCTCTTTCTGACTTACTTCACTCTGTAAGACAGTCTCTAGGTCCATCCACCTCACTGCAAATAACTCAGTTTCGTTCCTTTTTATGGCTGAGCAATATTCCATTGTATGTATGTGCCACATCTTCTTTATCCATTCATCTGTTGATGGACACTTCGGTTGCTTCCATGTCCTGGCTATTGTAAATAGAGCTGCAATGAACATTTTGGTACATGACTTTTTGAATTATGGTTTCCTCAGGGTATATGCCCAGTAGTGGGATTGCTGGGTCATATGGTAGTTCTATTTTTAGTTTTTTAAGGAGCATCCATACTGTTCTCCATAGTGGCTGTATCAATTTACATTCCCACCAACAGTGCAAGAGGGTTCCCTTTTCTCCACACCCTCTCCAGCATTTATTGTTTGTAGATTGTTTGAGATTTTTTGAGGATGACCGGTGTGAGGTGATATCTCATTGTAGTTTTGATTTGCATTTCTCTAATGATTAATGATGTTGAGCATTCTTTCATGTGTCTGTTGGCAATCTGTATATCTTCTTTGGAGAAATGTCTATTTAGGTCTTCTGCCCATTTTTGGATTGGGTTGTTTGTTTTTTTAATATTGAGCTGCATGAGCTGCTTGTAAATTTTGGAGGTTAATCCTTTGTCAGTTGCTTCATTTGCAAATATTTTCTCCCATTCTGAGGGTTGTCTTTTCGTCTTGTTTATGGTTTCCTTTGCTGTGTAAAAGCTTTGCAGTTTCATTAGGTCCCATTTGTTTATTTTTGTTTTTATTTTCATTTCTCTAGGAGGTGGGTCAAAAAGGATCTTGCTGTGATTTATGTCATAGAGTGTTCTGCCTATGTTTTCCTCTAAGAGTTTGATGGTGTCTGGCCTTACATTTAGGTCTTTAATCCATTTTGAGTTTATTTTTGTGTATGGTGTTAGGGAGTGTTCTAATTTCATTCTTTTACATGTAGCTGTCCAGCTTTCCCAGCACCACTTACTGAAGAGGCTGTCTTTTCTCCACTGTATATTCTTGCCTCCTTTATCAAAGATAAGGTGACCATATGTGTGTGGGTTTATCGCTGGGCTTTCTATCCTGTTCCATTGGCCTATATTTCTGTTTCTGTGCCAGTACCATACTGTCTTGATTACTGTAGCTTGGTAGTAAAGTCTGAAGTCAGGGAGCCTGATTCCTCCAGCTCCGTTTTTCTTTCTCAAGATTGCTTTGGCTATTCGGGGTCTTTTGTGCTTCCATACAAATTGTGAAAGCTTTTGTTCTAGTTCTGTGAAAAATGCCATTGGTAGTTTGATAGGGGTTGCATTGAATCTTGAGATTGCTTTGGGTAGTAGAGTCATTTTCACAATGTTGATTCTTCCCATCCAAGAACATGGTATATCTCTCCATCTATTTGTATCATCTTTAATTTCTTTCACCAGTGTCTTGTAATTTTCTGCATACAGGTCTTTTGTCTCCTTAGGTAGGTTTATTCCTAGATATTTTATTCTTTTTGTTGCAATGGTAAATGAGAGTGTTTTCTTAATTTCACTTTCAGATTTTTCATCATTAGTGTATAGGAATGCAAGAGATTTCTGTGCATTAATTTTGTATCCTGCAACTTTTCCAAATTCATTGATTAGCTCTAGCAGTTTTCTGGTAGCATCTTTAGGATTCTCTGTGTATAGTATCATGTCATCTGCAAACAGTGACAGCTTTACTTCTTTCCCAATTTGGATTCCTTTTATTTCTTTTTCTTCTCTGATTGCTGTGGCTAAAACTTCCAAAACTATGTTGAATAATAGTGGTGAGAGTGGGCAACCTTGTCTTGTTCCTGATCTTAGTGGAAATGGTTTCAGTTTTTCACCATTGAGGACAATGTTGGCTGTGGGTTTGCCCCATATGGCCTTTATTATGTTGAGGAAAGTTCCCTCTACGCCTACTTTCTGGAGGGTTTTTATCATAAATCGGTGTTGAATTTTGTCGAAAGCTTTCTCTGCATCTATTGAGATTACCACATGGTTTTTATCCTTCAGTTTGTTAATATGGTGTATCACATTGATTGATTTGCGTATATTGAAGAATCCTTGCATTCCTGGAATAAACCCCACTTGATCATGGTGTTTGATCCTTTTAATGTGCTGTTGGATTCTGTTTGCTAGTATTTTGTTGAGGATTTTTGCATCTATGTTCATCAGTGATATTGGCCTGTAGTTTTCTTTCTTTGTGACATCCTTGTCTGGTTTTGGTATCAAGGTGATGGTGGCCTCGTAGAATGAGTTTGGGAGTGTTCCTCCCTCTGCTATATTTTGGAAGAGTTTGAGAAGGACGGGTGTTAGCTCTTCTCTAAATGTTTGATAGAATTCGCCTGTGAAGCCATCTGGTCCTGGGCTTTTGTTTGTGGGAAGATTTTTAATCACAGTTTCAATTTCAGTGCTTGTGATTGGTCTGTTCATATTTTCTATTTCTTCCTGGTTCAGTCTCGGCAGGTTGTGCATTTCTAAGAATCTGTCCGTTTCTTCCAGGTTGTCCATTTTACTGGCATAGAGCTGCTTGTAGTGACCTCCCATGATCCTTTGTATTTCTGCAGCGTCCGCTGTTGCTTCTCCTTTTTCATTTCTAGTTCTATTGATGTGAGTCCTCTCCTCTGGTATTCATTTTGTGTCCTTTTCTTTTGTTTTTTTCCTAATCCTGAGCAACTGTTATCATTCTAATCAAGAAAACAAGAAGGAAAAGCCAGGTTCAGAAGAGAACAGTAAGGGTGGTCCCCATGAACTGCTGTCCCGCTTAGTCTTAGCTGCCCTGATTCCCAACCTGCTGGGTTGCAGGAAGAGAGTTCCTCTTGCAGTGACTTCTGATTTCAGCTGTGTCCCAGTAAGAGAAATCACAGGGCCTCCGCGCTCCTGTGGAAAGGTGAAACTGATTGGTTAAAAAAAAAAAAAAAGGATTTGTTTTAAAATAAGGCAAAGCACACACACAGTACACGTCCGACATCTGAAGTGCACGATGGGGGAGGTTTCACACCCACCCACGTAGCCGATCACCCAGATCGAGACACGGGTCCTTTCCAGGCCTCGAGGGGGTAGGGGGTCTCATGCTCCTTCCCGGGTGCTAAGCCCCCCACCCCTTTTGCCTGTCCTTGTATGTCACATAAATGGCATCACAGAGTGCGCTCTTGTGTCTCCAGCTTGATTCATCCGTGTGTGTCGCAGTCACTGGGGTTTGTTCCTTGCTGTATAGTGTTGCACTGTGAGCGTTTACCACAATTTGTGTATCCATCCTACCGCTGATGAACATGCGCGTGTGTGCAGTTTGGGGCTATTGTGAGAGCTGCTGTGAACACTTGGAGAAGTCTTGGTGGTGATGACCCACTTTTTTTTTTAATCTGAGGGCAAACAGAAACCTTGCACCAGCATCACTGGAGGTTTAGCCAATTGTTATTTCAGTGGAAGAATGCTGATACGAAGTAAAACTGCGTTTTATTGACATTACTGCTTCGTTCCCTGTCTCTGAGGAAGGCTTCGGTCATTCACTGAACTTTTCTAAGAAGAAATGGCCTTTTTAAAAAGGGATTCGAGTGTAGCCGGTTCGGGGGGTGTGGGGGAGTGTGCGGTTGAGTAATAATGATACCTTGCACTTCTCTCCGAGTCTCCTGGCTTCAGTTCTCAGATGCTTTTCAAAATCAACTTGTGAAGCTCCGTGGCGCCTGGGGAGCTGCGGCCACAGCCATGCCGGCTTGCGGGTGGGAGGCAGAGACGCCTGGAGATTTCCAGTTCCTTTGGGAGTTCTCCATCCTCAAAAATCGTGTCTTCTGGACCCTTAGAGGAGGTTCTTTCACGGGGCCCCGGAGACCCAGGCGTTCTGAGTTTGGGGAGGTTTTGGGCTGTAAAGGAAAATGGCCCTAGGAAGGAGAGGGTGGTTTCCTATAACTGCTCCGAGCAGGGGGGACATCCCGACTACAGCAGAGCAGAGGACTGTCCCCAAGGAATGGGTCAATCTCCTGCCCCCTCAGTTTTGTACAGAAATTCTGTGTAATGCTGTATCTTTCTTAACTGATTTAAAAATATGCTTTTGAAACCCAACCATTTATGTCGGACTACCTGGGCCCAAGAGGCTCCCCTGCCCGAAACTGACGACCATCCTTCGTCCTTCCACCCACCAGCCGCCCCCGGCCTCTCCGGGCCCCTGGCCTCCTCCTCCACCCGCCTGGTCCTGCCTCCACGCAGGCACCAGAACCACCTTGTCCACGCAGAGATGCTTCTGTAGCGGTTGTCTCCTTTTTCTCCAGTATCATCAACTTTTTTCCTTCTCTCCAAGGATCATTCCCACCAGAGTACAAATATGCTGCAATTCCCCCCATCATTAAAGAAAAAAACCAAACCTGCCTTGATTTCATATTCCCTCGTAGCTGTCACTGCCTTGCTGTGTACCCCTCTTCTGTTAGTCTGTCAGGGCTGCTGCAGACCGGGGAGCGGCAGGGGGGAAGGGGGGTTAAACAATGAAGTTTATTCTCCCAGTTCTGGAGGCTGGAAGTCCGAGATCAAGGTGTGGGCAGGGCTGGTGTCCCCTGAGGCTTCTCTCCTTGGCTTGTAGGTGGCCGCCTTCTAGCTGTGTCCTCACGTGGTCAGCCCTCTGTGTGCATGCACCCCTGGTGTCTCTCTGTGTGTCCAACCTCCTCTTCTTACAAGGACACCAGCCCCCCCTGGATTAGGGCTCACCCTAACGGTCTCACATTAACTCAGTCACTCCTTAAAGGCTTTGTCTCCTACTACAGGTCGTGGGGCTAGGGCTTCAGCGCATGAATTTGGGGGGATGCAACTCAGCCATCACACCTTTACAGACGGTCTCTTTGAAAGTGTTGTCTACACTGTCTGTCCCCATTTCCTGTCCCCGCCTTCTGTCCTGGACCCACTTCAGTCAGACTGCTGCCCCCGGAGTCCCCAGGTCCAGGTCCACTCTTAGCCCTCGGGGGCATTAGCTCAGTCTGTCTACCTCTCCTCGGAATGTGCCGTGGGCTCCCTCTCTTGGTTTCTCCCGCCTTCCCGGCCACTCCTTCCTAGTCTCTCTTTTCTGAGTCTTCTGTGTCCCCTGACCTCTGAGGTCAAAGGGCCCCGGCCTCTTCTCCCTCTGCACTCCTTCCTGGATGGTCTCATCTAGTCTCACGGCCTCAGAGCCGTCTCTGGGCTCATGACTCCCAAGTTTATACCTCCTGCCAGGCCCCGCCTCCTGAACTGTGCACTTCAGTAGCCAGTGGTCTTGACTGCCTAGACATGGAGTTGATCCGAAACCAAACTTCTGATTTTCCCATCCCTAAGTCCTCGCTTCCATCCTGCCAGGTGCTCAGGCTTTGAAACCTTGGGGTGGCCTTTGATACCTCTCTTAAAAATAGGAATGTGTCCACTTGCTCAGCACAGAAAACCCCAGTGTTCTGGCTCCGTCACAAAGAACGTCACCCCCATGCCTCGTTGGTGCATCTTTCAGGGGACTTGTACCCCTAACAGATGGGGCACAGCATGATGTGCTGGAGAGAACCCGGGGCTCGGAAGGCAGGGGTGAGATTCGGGTTCTGGGCCACTAACCCATTGGGCCGTCTGGGCCAAGTCCCTTCTCAGCTCTGGGCTCAGTTTCCTCGTATGTGAAGTGAGACAGGAGACGGGGCCGGGGATGGTAAATGGGTTTCACCTTCAGGGCCAGCTCCGCGGAAGAGAGTTCTGTGATCGATTGCCCATGTCTGCTGTGGGTGTGAAACTGACAATTGGAGCCCGGGTGCCCCCCATTAGTCACCCCTGCCCTGGCGCCTCGCCACCAAGAACCCTACTTCCAGCTTTAAAACTCTGTGATCGCGCCCCGACCTTCAGCAGATCACTTCACTGTCCCAAGATTCTGTTTCTTCGCAAGCGAAGTGGAGATAAATAATCCCTGCCTTCCTACCACGCAAAATTGCTCTGAGGAGCGAGTGAGATAGTGGGTGAAAAATTGCTTGGAAAATAGCAGGACGTTATATAAATGCAAGGTTTCATTGTTACTAACTGACCTCCCTGGTCATGATTTGTGTTAGTCATGCCTTCCTCTGAGCCGTCTTCTAGGGCTGGGCAAGAAGCCTTTGCTTTCATTTTTGCCCCTGCCCCCCACCTCGGGCAAGACAGTGCCATTTGGATTTCCTGATGATGATGAGAAAGGGGATTGGCGTCGATGTTGGGTGCGCAGGTGATCTTTCTGTCCTTGGAAGATCTCAGCATCTTTCACAGCCCCCGGGGCAGGTGAAACCAGGAAGCCTTCTCCAGAGCCTTTCAGCTACTCAGCACCATCTTACCCTCCCACCATCACCCCTTTGTGACACTTTGTGACACTTATGCACAACAGGTGGGGAAAAAATCTTCCCAAAGTGAATTTTTGTCTCCCTCAAGGGTTCATCTGTATTATCCAAATGTCTGGAATTAAATTAATTCTCCGGTTGGGCAGTTGGGAGCGGTGGGTCTCCCCTGAGCGCTGCTGAGCACAGCTCTGGCTAATTTCTGGAGCAGGCACCTGCCCTGCAGCCTGTGGGAATCCAGGGGAGATACCCAGATAGAGCTATTTTTGTTACCTGATGAAAAAAGCATCCCTTCCCTCAATCTACAATTCTCCCCTCTTTCACCTTGAATGTTTTTAATGCCCCGTCTTTTCTGCCAAAATCCCAAGGAGAGTCTGTTTGCAGCTTCCTGTGTGCATTAACTTTTCCCAGAGACCCAGGGGAGCTATCTGTCCTTACATTATTTGGTGTAAGCAAAGCTTTGGGGCATTTCTTCTTGCCAGTGGTGTATTCTGAGTTGGTTTCTTTGCTCAGGCTCTTATTTTTTGGCGAGTGCGTCTCATTTCCTCCTTCCCTCCTGCAGCCTTTGTCGTGAACAGTGTTCGGCGCGGTGTGAAATGAGAAGCATTCAGAACTCTTCTAAGACATAAAGGTTTGATTTTTTTTTCTTTCTTTTTTTTTTTTTTTTTAAAGTGCTAGAAGAATAAAGGACTTGAGTTTCCTGTAGGACTGGAAACAGTGAATCAGATTTTTGTTTTGCTTAAAACCTGAAAATCTCAGGCAGCAGTTGAGAGTCTCTGGGCAGAGCTGAGTGCTGTGTTTGGGGGTTTAGGGTGATGTCCCTTCCCCATGGGCCATTCTACGGGAGAGGGGGTGGCCACCCACGGAGACTGATTTGAGAGGGACCAGAAAGGCTACCTGAGTCACAGAGCTGCCCGAGACAGAGTGGGCACTGACACTTCCTGCCCTGCCTTTTCTGCTCCGTGAGGCGTTTCAGTGATTCAGTGCCTGGTGTTATCCACAGACTGATGGGTGCAATGAGCGTGAGCTCTCCCTCTCCCAGCAGGCGACCTTGGACAAGTCGCTGAAGTCATTGGTGAAATGGGGATAAAGACGGCACCCTTCCCACAGGAAGTTAGATGAGATACCACCTCCCAAGTGCCATGAGGCAGGCAAGACATCCAGGGAGGCACGGCTGGGACAGGTGCGCGCTCGTGATACAGGTGTGCCGTGCTCCTTAGCAGGATGCCCTGGAGAGAGTTCAGAAGGGCCCCTGACAAACCTATAACCTAGCATGAGCCATTTGCTTACATCCCTTGCCTGATCCCCGTTCGTTAACATCCATTACTACCATTATCCTTTTATTCATCCCTTAACGAGTACCCAGTGCCTGCCACTCCGCTAGGTGCCAGGGATAAAAAGATGTAAGGGCGGGGTCCTCACCCCAATAAGCCTGTACTCAGGTGAGGAGACAGTCAGTTGCAAGATAAAGGAGGCACGCATTGAAGACGGGTGTGAGAGAGAGGGGCACCCGGGACTGCCCAGGGAGACAGAGACCCCCAGGGCCGATAGAAGCTGAAATGAGACTTGGAAAATAACGAGGCTTTTGCCAGGCAGAGACGTGGGAAGGGCCCTCTAAGTAGAGAAACCGCACGTGCCCAGCCATGGAGGTGTGATGAGTGTCAGCGTTGGCAAAAAGACGGGAAGATGTGGGGACGGGGGAGGAGGGGCCACCGAGAGCCCCCAGATGCCTTGCCGAGGGGGCAGGTGCTGTCCTGTGGGTGAGCACCAGATACTGGGGCGACTGAGCCGTGACTGGGAGCCAGGATGGATGTGCAGGTTCGAAAGATCACACACAGCAGTGCGGAGAACAGATGGGAGACTGGGGGCAAGAGGCACGGAGGGCCCCCTCTGATGGGACGTGGGCCAGGATGAGCTGTGTCTTTATTTTAAATAAACTTTGTATGGATGCATAACATTCATGCAGGAGGCGTGCACACATCCTAAGTGTGCAGCACGACAGATTTTCGCAAAGTGAACACACGGTGTCCCCAGCACCCAGATCAAGGAACAGAATGTGACCAGCTGAAAAATAATATTTTAATGAAAAACAAGAATGGCTTTTCATAGCATAGTAACTTATAGTATAAGTCTGTCCCAAATACTGCACTGGACATTCACGTTCTTCAAAATGATTGGTTATTCAAGATACAAATCTAACTGAGCGCCCTGTATTTTATCTGATTACCCTGGATGCATCCACATTGTTGCACATGGCAGTAGTTCTTTCGTGTTTTTATTGCCAGCAAGAGTCTGTTTTATGACCGTTGCACATTTTATCGAGACTACCACTGATGGATAACTGAGTTGTTTCCAGTTTGAGGACATTATGAATGAGGCTGCTCTGAGCACTCTTACACTTACCTTTTGGAGACACGGGCTTGTATTTCCACCCAAGAGTGGATTTGCTGGATCTTAAGAGTATGTTTATATTCAGCTCTAATAAATACCACCAAATAGTTTTCCAAGAACGTTGTTGCAAACTACACCCCATCAGCAGTGGAAGA
>NW_006795096.1:810286-853546 GCF_000442215.2 Lipotes vexillifer | reverse complement strand
GAAGAGCGTTCCAGTTGCTCCACCTCTTTTCTCACACAGCATTGTCTGTCTCTTCATTTAGCTATTCCAGTGGGTGTGCAGTCAAAACAAAGCATTGTGCAGTTTTAATTTGCGTTTCACTTGTGGCTGAGCCGAGTGCCTTTTCACGTATTGCTCGGCCATTTTGGCTGTCCTCCTCTGTGAAGGGTCTGTTAGAGTTTTGCCCACTTTTCTGTTGTCATGTCTTTTTCTTATTGAATTGGAGTAGTTCTTCATATATGAGGAGTCCTTTGTCAGATAAATGTATTGCAGATATCTTCCTTCAGTTTATAGCTTGCCCTTTTGCTCTCATTAGAGTCTGCTGATGAACAGAAGTTTTTAATTTTAAAGTAGTCCAGCTCGTGTGGGTTTTTCCATCATGGTTCACTCTTTTTTGAGTCCTGTTTAAGAAAGATGCCTTATTAGTTTATCCAGTTTCATTACTTTTTTTTTTTTTTTTTTTTTTTTTTTTTTTGGTACGCGGGCCTCTCACTGTTGTGGCCTCTCCCGTTGCGGAGCACAGGCTCCGGACGCGCAGGCTCAGCGGCCATGGCTCATGGGCCCAGCCGCTCCGCGGCACGTGGGATCTTCCCGGCCCGGGGCACGAACCCGTGTCCCCTGCATCGGCAGGCAGACTCTCAACCACTGCGCCACCAGGGAAGACCCCATTACATTTTTTAATGTGGCTACTTAAAAATTAAAATTATATGTGTGGTTCAAAAAAACAAAAAAGAAAGATATGCTTACCCCAAAGTGTGTGTTTCCTCCTAAAAGATTTATTGTTTCATCTTTCGCATTTAGATCTATAATCCATCTAGAATGGATTTTTCCTTTAATAAAGGATCACGTACGTACAATAAAACACACCCATTTTAAGTACACAGTCCAGTGAATTTTGATAGGAGTATATACACATGTAACTACAACCACAGGCAAGATGTAAAAGATGTCCATCACCCCATAAAGTTGCTTTATGTCCTTTTGCTTCTCAGAGTGTGGTCCATGGACGAGCAGCCTCGGCCTCACCTGAGAGCTGGTTAGAAATGCAGACTCTCGGGCCCCACCCCAGGCCGGCTGAATTAGAATCTGCATTTTAACAAAATTCCTAGGTACTTTGTATGCACTGTAAAGTTTAGAGACAGTCTGAGTTCCTTTGAAGAAAGGTGACAAGCAAAAAATGCTTTTTCTATTGTTATTCATGACATCGCCTGAGGCAAGGCAAGGTCAATGATAGATTATTGAGTTGGGGTGGGGGGAAATGAAAGAGAAGAGAAAGACAAAGTTGGAAAGAAATTTTGAAGTCATTACAGGAGCACCCTCTATTCCCTGGACCGCTTCCTCTCCTGGAGACCTGGCCCCACTGATGTCCTGCAAAGCTGAGGGACGAGATTCGCCGCTGGGGAGGCTTGGGCTCCTGGGGCAGTGCTTCCTGGTCTGTGCCCTGGATCAGCATGGAGAAAGCCATCCTAACGACCAAGTCCAGAAAGACCATAATTTTTGGTTTGTTGTTGTTGGGTTTTTTTACTTTTCTTTTTTTTTTTAAGTTTAATTTTTATCTTTTCTGTAGGTACTGCCTTAAAATATCAAATACTTTCACATGGCTTATAATAAAAAAATAGCAGTTCTCCAGCCCACCCCTCCCCACTCCTCTGACATTTTAATCACCTACTTTTTGTATGACCCCTTATCCCTCACACCAGAGTCCGGTTTTCCAGTGAGTAAATGTTCCTTCTGCCAGAGCTGGGGAGTCTGGGGCGTTAACTGCCCCTTTTACATATCTTCAGCTGATCCTCCTGGTGTTAATGCCACCCTGGTTGTCCACCTTCTGTGGTCCAAGGTACCTCTATTTTCTGGGCTTTTCTGGGATTCTGCAGAGCAAATTACCTTTTGTTCCTTCCAGCTCTTTTACCATTAAGCACTTAGGTTCTCTCCTTCTCTACTCACATTAGACATTTTTACATTATAAATTAAATTTCTTTTTTAAAAAAATCAAACAGAAGAATATATACATATATTATAAAGAATACTAACAAAAAGGCTTCATATTTCAGTCTGTGGAATTTATTTTTGTGAGTGGTTTGAAATCCAATTAAATGTGTTAATAAGTTCAATTAAATTTATTTCCATAAGGGCTATCCCAGCCCCATCCCTTCCCCTCTGACCTGCGGTGGCGAGTTTCTCATGCATTATATCCCTGCCTCTAAATCTGAGCTCACGGTTCTGTTCCTTAGATCTATTTGTCTTTTGCCAAAAAAAGAAAGAAAAAAAAATACCAGGCTCTCTTTTTTTCCCCTTGTTTTCTGCCTTCTCGGGTTTTAAACGAGCATTTCACGTTCCCATGTTACCTCTCCCAGCACATCAGTGGTACTTCTTGCTAAGTTGTTGTTAGTGGTTGCCCTGTAGTTAAGAAAATACATTTTTAACTAATCCACGTCCCCCTTGAAATGACACTGGATGGTTTCACAGGTAGAGCAGGCGCCTTATAACCCAGTGTTCCCAGTTCCTCCCTCCCAACCCTCTGAGATTGTTGTCCATCATTTCACTCACCATCCACTATCAGTTACGTGATACGTTGTTCCTGTGATTACTTTAAAAAACAGTATTCTTGGGCTTCCCTGGTGGCGCAGTGGTTGAGAGTCCGCCTGCCGGTGCAGGGGACACGAGTTCGTGCCCCGGTCCGGGAAGATCCCACATGCTGCGGAGCAGCTGGGCCCGTGAGCCATGGCCGCTGAGCCTGCGCCTCCGGAGCCTGTGCTCGGCAACGGGAGAGGCCACAGCAGTGAGAGGCCCGCGTGCCAAAAACAAAACAAAACAAAAACAGTAATCTTGTAGATCAATTAAGAATAAGAAAAATAAGGATATCCCTGGCGGTCCAGTGGTTAGGACTCAATGCTTTCACTGCAGTGACCAGGGTTCCATCCCTGGTCAGGGAACTAAGATCCCGCAAGCCAATGGGCGGGGCCAAAAAAAGAAAAGATCTTATTTGACTTTTATTTATTCCTGCGCCAATGCCTTTCCTTTCATTATTTTATTTTATTTTATTTTATTTTATTTTTATGTTGTTTTTCTTCTGCCCGAAGATCCTCTTTTAACATGCCTTGCGGAGCAAGCCTGTTGGCCATAAATTTCTTCCATTTTTGTTCATCTGAGAAAGTCTGCATTTCTCCTTCACGTTTGAGGACGATTTCGCCGGAAATTGGCTTCTGAGCTGGTCGCCTTTTCTCTCTTAACACTTGCAGTATTTCACTCCACTCCCTTCTTGCTTGCGTGGTTTCTGATAAGGAGTCCACTGTGGTTCTTGTATCTCTTCATAGGAAAGGTGTTTCCCCTCTCTGGCTTCTTTCAGGATTTTCTGTTCATCTTCGGATTTCTGCAGTTTGGATCTAATGCGCCCAGGTGTGTTTTTCTTGTTATTCACCCTGCTTGGTATTCTCTGAACTTCCTGGATCTGTGTGGTTTGGTTACAGATCCATTATTAACTCAACTATTAGTAGCTTCTTGGCCATTAGTAATTCAGCTGTTTTTTTTGCTTTCTTCTCTTCTGCTTCTCCCTCTGCTCATCACATTATGCTACACTTTTTTTTTTTTTTTTGCGATACGCGGGCCTCTCACTGTTGTGGCCTCTCCCGTTGTGGAGCACAGGCTCCGAACGCGCAGGCTCAGCGGCCATGGCTCACGGGCCCAGCCGCTCCGCGGCATGTGGGATCCTCCCAGCCCGGGGCACGAACCCGTGTCCCCTGCATCAGCAGGCGGACTCTCAACCACTGCGCCACCAGGGAAGCCCTGTACTACACTTTTGACATCATCCAGTAACTCTTGCTTATTCTGCCCTGTTTTCTTTTCATTCTCTTTTCTCTTTACGTTTCAGTTTGCAAGTTGTATTGACCTATACTCAAGCTCGCTGATTTTTTTCCTTGGCCACACCCAGTCTACCGAGGAGCCTGTCAAAGACACTTTATTTCTGACACTGTGTTTTTGATTCTCCCTAAGAGCTTCCTTCTCTCTGCTTACGTTCCCCATTCTGCATGGTGTCCAGTTTTGCCATTAGCGCCCTCAACCTATTAATCACAGTTATTTTAAATTCTCTGTCTAGAGTAATTCCAGTATTTGTGTCATATCTCAGTCTGGTGCTGATCATGGCTTTGTTACTTCAAAATGTATTTTTTCTTGGCTGTCACTTGAAAATGTTATTTTCTCTTGCCTTTTGGCATACCTTGTGCTTTCTTATTGAGAGACATACATGCTGTGCTGGGTAATAGGAACTGAGGCCAAGAGGCTTTAAGCGTGAGGGTATCTGTTAATCAGGCCAGGCTTTGGGCTCCATTCAGTATTTTTTGCAGCTGTAGGTGCCAGAAGCTTCAGCTCCTCGAGTACCCCTGCTTGTGTCTCCCTTCTTGACTCTAGGCTTCCCTCTGTTCTCCTTAAAGAGAGTCTGGTTTTTTCAGCTCCTGTGGCTGTAACCACCGTGGTACTGGAGCCCCGTTGCTGTCGGGGGAGGGGAATGGTCTGTAATCGATGGCGAAATTTCAGTCTTTTCGTGGGCTGTGTTTCGGGGCTGAGGCGTTCACGAGGGGTTCTCCAGTGACGTAATTTTCCCCTCTGCCCCTGCCCCCCACTCCCTCCCCAGGCACAGCATTCCCAGTCTGTCTCCTCGAAGCCTGGTCCTGTTGACTGTGGTCTCTCCTCCCACTTTGGTGAGACAGGAAGGCTGGAGGGGTCCAGAGAAGGGAGGAACTTCACCTGGGTGGCATAAGGCTTCTGAATTGCATCTGGCCAAGTCCTCTCCCCTGGAGAAAAGGCCTTTGTTATGACTAAGGCTCTGGGTCAACTTCACAGTGGTTCATCTTCCCTCCCTCTGCCAGAGACACCAGGGGGTCTTTCTGGGATCCTGGCCATGAAAACCTGGAGGGGTTCCTGGGGGTAAACGCAAAAGAGTGTGGTGGCCCCCTAAGCCTGTGTCCCCTCCAGTTTTTCACTTTCACACTAGTCCTCACTCAGCCTCCAGCAATTCATCAAAATCACCATTTAAGTGTTCCTTCCTGTTTATGGCTCCAGCAAATTCTTTTCCCTATAAGTAGATCTCATTTGCTGTATCCCTCTAGATGTCCCCATCTCTCGGGCTTTCAGGGTGCCATTTGTCCTGTGACCTTAGTTCTCTGATGGGTCCAAGAAAATTGCTGATTTTCAGTTTGTCCAGCTTTTTCTTGTAAGGATGGCAACAATGACTTTCAAGCTCTTTACATGTTATAGCTGAAACCAGAGGTCAATGCCAAGCTGTCTTCATTACTGTAAGATATTAGTTAGGGTCGGCTACACTGCGTAACAAATAGACCCCCCCAAGTATCAAAGTCTTAAAGAGCAAGAGGTATATATATTTTTTCTTATGTAAAATCAGGGTGGCTGTTCACGTTGCATTGAGAAGAACTCAGTCCACGCACCCAGAGAAAAAGAGAATGGAATTTCAGGAACAGCTACCATCCTCGCCACTTACTGCTTTACATTAGCTCTACCAGTCTACTGACCATGTTCTTTGTCAGATGTGTCTCGACTCTTTTGGTCCTTTGCTTCTCCTTATGTACTTGAGATCCAGCTTCTCGTGTTCTATTAAACACTCTGCTGGGATTGCAATTGTATTAAATTTGTAGATCAATTTAGGGCGGACTGGCATCTTTATGATAATAAGTTTTTTCATCTGCGAACGTGGTTTGTCTTCCCATTTTTAAAGATCCTCTGTAATGTCTTCCAATAAAGCTTTAAAATTTTCTCTTTAAAGGTCTTGCTTAGTTTTTGTTCAGCTTATTCCTAATATCTTTTGGTTTTTACTGCTATTATAAAGAATATGAAACTTTAAAGCTTTTAAAACTTTAAAACTTTGCATTTATGTTGTTACTAATGTAGAGAAACACAGTTGGTCTTTTTTATATTTAACCTTGGATTCATAACTATACTAAACTCTTTTTAACATTCTGATAACTAATCTCTAGATGTTTTTTCATTTTTCTATGTAGATAATATCATTTGTGAACTATGCCAGTTTTTTTCTTTTTTACCATTTCTTAGATCCTTTGTTTCTTTTTCTTTTCTTCGTTTATTTTTTTTTTTTTATTTTTTTTTTTCCTTGCGTTATGCGGGCCTCTCACTGCTGTGGCCTCTCCCACCTGCGGAGCACAGGCTCCGGACGCGCAGGCCCAGCGGCCATGGCCCACGGGCCCAGCCGCTCCGCGGCACGTGGGATCCTCCCGAAACGGGGCACGAACCCGCGTCCCCTGCACCGGCAGGCGGACCCCCAAGCACTGCGCCACCAGGGAAGCCCTTCGTTTATTTTTTTTTACTGTACTGGTTGGCATCCCCAGTAAAGCATTGAATAATAGCGGTAATTGTGAGCATCTATGCTTTGGCCTCAGTCTTGAAGGAAAAGCTTTCAAAGCTTCACCTTTAACTATTGTGTTTGCTAGAGGATTTTTGTGGATATATTTAATTAGGTAGTAATGTTTATTTCCTTTCCATTCGTAGTTCACCAATATATTTTATCAGGAATGCATGTCAAATTTTATCAAGTGCTTTTTCTTCGCTTTTGGGGTTTTTTTTTACTGAAACAACTGCACAGGCACACCTTGGAGATTCTGCAGGTTCGCTTCCAGACCACCTCAGTAAAGCAAGTCACGTGAGTTTTTTCGTTTCCCAGTGCACATAAAAGTAAATCCTTGTTGCTTATCTATTTTTGGATAGTAGTTTGTATCTGTTGATCCCATACTCTTAATTTGTCCCTGCCCTCCCTTCTCTCCCCTCTGGGAACTGTACGTTTGTTTTCTATGTCTGTGAGTTTGTTTCTGTTTTGTGTATAGATTCATTTGTGTGATTTTTTAGATTTCACATATAAGTGATATCATATAGTATTTGTCTTTCTCTGTCTGACTTACTTCACTAAGTATAATATTCTCTGTGTTCATCCATGTTGCTGCAAATGGCAATATTTCACTTTTTTAGCGGCCGAGTAATATTTCCATATCTATTTTTTTGTCGACTAATTCTCACCTCAGGTGTATCTATTCTACTGTTTAACCATCCTTTGAGGGCTTTAAAAACCACATGACTAAGGACAATTTCAAACATACAAAATAGAGAGATTCAAATAAGGAACCCCCTCCTTTTTCCCATTGTCCAAGTTCAGTAATTATCCACACATGGCCCTTCTTCCTGTATATCTTTTTTTTTTTTTAATATTTATTTACTTATTTGGTCGCACCAGGTCTTAGTTGTGGCAGGCGGGCTCCTTAGTTGCAGCTCCAGGGCTCCTTGGTTGTGGCATGCAAAATCCTGCAGCATGCCTGAGGGATCTAGTTCCCCAGCCAGGGACCGAACCCAGGCCTGCTACATTGGGAGCATGGAGTCTTATCCACTGCACCACCAGGGAAGTCCCTTCCTGTACATCTTTACACCCCACCTCTTCTCCCCTCGCAGGATTGCTTTAAAGCAAATCCCAAATTCCACATCATTTCATCTCTAACCATTTTAGTCATAAAGTTTTTAATTCCAATGATTATAGTTTTTCATTTCTAATTCTGTTTGGTTCTTTTAGAGGTCTGCGTGTTCATTTTGAGTGGTTATTTACTTTTTATATTTTGGTTCTCTTTTTTACTTATTTAAACATACTAAATATCACAATTCTGTATTCTGTATTTGATCAACTTCTAATATCTGAATTCCTTGTGTATCTGATGCTGCATTTGCTGTCCTGCTAACTATTGGTTATTGGGCTTTGTTTCATTTTATGATTTCTTTAAAATCGTGAGCTCCTGTTCTTTGAAACTTTATCCCCAGGAAAATTTTGAAGTCCGATTGAGGGTTTGCTCCGCCCAAAGATGGCGTGGGTTGGTTCTGCCGATGACTGGGTGTAGTATGAAGGGATCACTGTTTGTTTAATGTGACCACTTTATTGAACTATAACATACATACAAAAAGATACAAATCGTTAGCGAACAGCTTTTGTGACCAAGAAACAGAAACTGATCAGAACTACAGAATTCCCTCCTCTACTCCTTCTAGTTCCTTCTTCCCCTCAAAGGTCACCACTGTCCTGAGCACAGTTTTGCCAGTTTTCGTATAAACAGAATCATCCAGTCTGTGCTCCTTTTTCGTACCTGGCCTCTTTCACTTAGCATATGTCTGTGAGGTTCATCCAGGTAGTCGCGTGAGCGGCAGGGTTCATTTTGCCTTGTCGTATCGTGTTCCATTTTGGTGATTCCCGTCTATGGCTGGTGAGCACGTGGGTGGTTCCCACTTGTGGGATGATGACGGCGTTTCTACCGATGTCTTGTGCACGTGTTGTGGGAACGTACCATGACTTCCTTTCAGATTCGTTAGTAGGAATGGAACTAAGGGTGGTGGGCAGCCACAGGACACTTCTGCTCTGATACTCACAGTTTTCCAAAATGGTCGTACTAACTTATATTTCCACCAGCAGCACAAGAGTATGGGGTGATTTAAATTAAATCCTCAGCTTGATGCTTTTTTGGCCCATGAAGTTGAGTGAACTAAGGTCCTCAAGCCACATGAAAGCGGTGGCTGCAAATTCAGAGAGGAGACTTTCCCCTCCACTCAGCTAAGGCTGAGACAGATGGGTTTCCTCGCTGTCTCCCCGTCTGTGGGTTGTGTAACTCATCGCTTCTCTAGGAATGCAGCCCTTGAGGGGCCCCGTGCCGTAGGCCAGGCTCTCTGGTCTGACTCCCCATTGCCGTCTGGCCCCGATCGGTTCACCTGGGCTTAGGACAGGCCTTCGGGGCAGCCTGAGCGCCTGTTCCCTCCCTAACTTCCCTGGACTAATACAGCCGATTCACTTTCGGCCCCTGAGGACTTCTCTTAGTGTCTTGCCAGGTCAGTTATGCACTTTGATAAATATTTTAAAGTATTTTATCTGGCATTTTAGGTATATTACGGCGGAAGTGCTTTTAGACCACATAATCTTCCCCAAAATAGTGGTCCCTTTCTGCTTTCCATTTTCCAGAATCTTGCTGACATCTCTCATCTGCTGTGGTCTTCTCCATTCTCTATGACCAATGTATACACACACACACACACACACACACACACACACACACACACACACACACACCTTCCTTTACTGTTGATCTGGTTGCATTTTCAGGAGAGAGCAGAGAGGAATGTGTATGCTTTTAACTGGAAATTCAGCTAAAAGCATTTTTCTTTTTTTTTTTGGCCGTGCCGTGTAACGTGCAAGATCTTAGTTCCCCAACCAGGGATGGAACCCGCTCCCCCTGCAGTGGAAGTGTGGAGTCTTACCCACTGGACACCAGGGAGGTCCTAAAAGCATTTTAAGTAATGTTTTTCTCTGCATTTACTGATAACTCTTCTCTGGTGCTCCTTTCTCTTCTCAAAAGTGTGGTCGTTAGACCAGCAGCTCTGATGTCTCTTGGATTCTCGTTAGAAATCCAGGCCCCTTAGACTTTCAGGCCCCAGACTTTCTGAATCATTTCAAGAGCCCCAGGTGAGGGACTTCCCTGGCGGTCCAGTGGTTAAGACCCCGTGCTTCCAATGCAGGGGGTGCACGTTCGATCCCTGGTCGGGGAACTAAGGTCCTGCATGCTGCGTGGCGCGGTCAAAAAGAAAAAAATGAAAGAAAGAAAACAATAACTGGGAAGGCAAATTTTTAAAAAACTATTGTATATAGAATGGATAAACAACAAGGTCCTACTGTATAGTAGAGGGAACTATATTCAGTTTCCTGGGATACACCATAATGGAAAAGAATGTGAAAAAGAATGTATATATATGTATAACTGAATCACTGTGCTGTACTGTAGAAATTAACACAACATTGCACATCAACTATACGTCAATAAAATAAAATTTTTTAAAAAGAGCCCCAGGTGATTCTTCCACGCAGTGAACTTTGAGAGGCACTGGTTGGCACCGAGGGTCTCACCTGGGCCCCTCCCCCTTCCTGCACCTCCTCCCATCCTGGCTCCCTGCCCCTCTCCACCTTGGGTCCCCGAGAAAGCCGGGAGCTTAGGTGCAGACGTTCTCCACCCGGAAGTTAGAAGCAGCTTCCCGAGCTGACCCTGCCTGGGCAGCAACAGGACTAATCACATCCTTATTTGGGGCTGGGCTCTGGACTTCGTACTGTAAAACCTTCACAGGAGATACCAAGGTATACCCAGGAGAGGCACAGATGGTGAGAAACAGCCCTTGACCTTAAGACATTCTCCGCCTGGATCTGGGAGAACATTCTGGAGAATCAGAAACAGCCCCGGAGGGCAAAGAGAAGATTCCTGCGCATTTAATGTAAATTACACGTTGTTAACACTAGCACTTTATTGTTTTGGAGTCAGACGCCTGGACTTGTCCTAAAAGCCCCAGAACTTTGTTTTCCTGGGATCCTGGATTCAGTTGAAGCTCCCAGTGTTTTGCTGGCCAAGCTCAGGCCTCAGGTGATAATGTCATCCCACTGGACTGCATCCCTTGATCCAGGAGCCGCAGGGGGGACCCAGGGCGGCTGGGAAGAAACACGAGACAAGGTGCCGTCGAACTCCATTCCCTCATGATCTTTCTCCGCAGACGCTCTGGCCTCGCCCTCGGTGGCCTTGTTTGATCTCAAAGGTGGAGGGGCCCACCCTTCCAGAGGTCTCAGGTGATGTGAGTTGGGTCACCCCGGCCCCTCAGGTAAAACAAGACTCTAGCCGCCTGACATTCCATATCCTTCTAACGCCGCATCCTAGTTTTACCTGTTTCTAAGAACCAGGCCTTAACGTGCCCTAACGTTACTAAGTGGAAGACGGGGCACTCTTAGAGTTCCGTTCTCCAGGACCATTGCTTTCTCATCTGCCGGGTGGATGAGTCACCTCTAGTTCCACCGAGATTCTGTGAGTTTTGACTAATGGTGCTATGAGAGTGGTTTGAGATTCCTGGATGCAGCCTGCCGGTGAGTCAGTGCCTAATGTTGATATTTTAAGTAAGAGAGTCTCAATGCCCTTAATTACTTCCCTAGAATCAGAGTGTGGAACCTGCTGCCCACGCAGAGTCACCTGACTCAGCCAGGTGAGGAGGGAGCTGGCCTGGGAGCCACTGCATGCCGAAGGCCCCTGAGCGGGGGGAGTGCTATGGGCTGAATTGTGTCCCCTCCCCAAATTCATGTTAAAGTTCTAACGGTGAGCACCTCTGACTGTAGGTGGAGATGGGTCTTTACAGAGGTGATTAATGTAAAATGAGGTCACTAGGGTGGGTCCTAATCCAGTAGGACTGGTGTCCTTATAAAAAGAGGTCAGGACACAGACACCCTCCCTGGGCGCCAGAAATCATGGTGCAACGTTAAGTACCGCAGCTGGCCGCAGTGCAGCTCCCAGGCTCAGCGGAGACCTTTCTCACATATCTACAGCCCTCGGGTGCCCAGAGCAGAGCAGGAGGGTTGGCTGCAGGAGAAGCATTTAAGGTTCATGCCGTCCCCTCATCCCCCGCTGCCATTCCCGGTATTATGGAGCACCTCGGTGGGCATCGTGCTGAGCTAATTTGTTTTAAATTGGCTCGCCCGACCCTCTGTGGGAGCTTCTGGGAGTTCATTTTAAAGTCAGAGAGAGAAGATGCGGGAGCTGCCCAATTCCCTGGTTCAGTCGCACGCGAAATCTAGTTTGGCATCGTCCCCAAGTGACACGTCTCTTTCATGACACTTGGAAGCAGATGACAGCTCTGGGTGCCCTGCCTCTCTGCACGGAGGGGTCAGGACAAAAGAGTGACCTCGTTACGAGGCCCACCGCCCTCCCTCCAGGCCTGTCTGCCTCTTATTGCAGACTTCCCATTATCCACTCAGAGGCAAAGGGGCACTGGTGACACATGCCCAAGGCCACCTCTGCTAGAGGGCCCTCAAACCACCAGTCAGGTAAGCTTTCTAGACTCAGTGTATGCACTCAGCCCAGCTAGTCACCCAGACACAGGCCCCAGCTGCTCCCACCTGCAGCTCCACCCCAGGGTGTTCCCTGCTCTGCCATCAGCCGGTGCAGAGCCCACCTGTCGTGTGTCTCACTTAAGCCCCGTGAAACCTGTTCTAGCACTGCTGCCTACCTTCTCTGAATTTCCATTGCATTTTGTGATTAAAAAAGAAAGCATGGTGGGAACGTAAAATGGTGCAGGCGCTGTGAAAAAGTCTGGCAGTTCCTCAAAAGGTTAAACACAGAATTCCGATGTGACCCGGCAATTCCACTCCTAGGTAGGTACCCAGAAGAAACAAAAACAGGTTTTCAAACAAATCCTGCACACGGATGTTCATAGCAACACTGTTCACAAAATAGTGGAGAAGCCAAAAGGTGGAAATAACGTAAATACACATTAGCAGATCAATGGATAAACAAAGTGTGGTAAAGCTGTTATTCAGCCATAAAAAGGGATGTTGCAGTGACACAAGCTACAATGAGGAGAAACCGTTACACTCAGTGGAAGAAGCCAGACACAAAAGGCCACTTATTGTAGGATCCCACTTTATGAAATGTGCAGAATTGACAACTCCAAAGAGACAGAAAGCAGACTAGTGGCTGGCAAGGGCTAGGGGGAGGACCTGACTGCCGAATGGGTTTGGGGTCTCCTTTAGGGGTGATGAAATGTTTGGAATTAGGTAAAGATAATGGTTGCACAGCATTGTGAATTTATGAAATGCCACTAAATTGTACACTGAAAGTGGTTAATTTTACGTTGTGTGAATTTCACCTCCATAAGAAGGAAGAAACCGTGGATTCTTAGAGCTGGAAGGAACTTTGATCCAGTCCAACCTTGTAGGGGATGCAGGAAGACACTGTAGGGTGTCCCCGACAGTCTCCCTACCTAGTGACCCGTGATGTATGAGAGGTGACACCTAATGAGAAGGGGCCCAGGCAGGTGACAAGCACTCAGGTGTGGGAAGGTGGCCCTCTCCTCTGTTCCCTCCTTCCCTCCCATGTTCAACAGTCGTGTGGAACATTATCAGTTCTTATTTTAGCCTTTGGTTTCCCAGCAGCGGCAGGCAGAGAAGCAGCGAGACTCAGTGGCTGTGTTTGTTCAACTTTGGGGCTGGACAGGTTCGGTTTAAATCCGGCCTCTGCCAACAGGAGCTCTGTGACAGCGGGCAAATGCCCAACTTCTCTTAGCCCTGGTTCCTCTTCTGTGGAATGGGGGTGTCATCGGGATCTATCAGATACATTTAAGTAAGACATCAGCTCTGTGGGGCTCAGGGCCACGCCTGGCACAAAGCACCCGAGAACAAGGTTAGTCGTCGTTGGTATCTGTGATCCAAGCCCCTCCGCTGTCCTTGTTTGGGTTTTCATATTGATCACCAGCTCCATCTTCTCCTGGGTAGTTAGGGTGACCTTATAACTTACTGTCCAAACCAGTACACTTTTCGTCTTAATTAACAGATAGAGGATTGACTCCCTTTAGTGTGTAGTTCTATGAATTTTGGTGCATGTATGGATTCAAGCGACCACACCACCACAATTCAGATTCAGAACAGCTCCATCACCCCAAATAACTCCCTGAAGCTGCTCCTTGGTAATCCACCCTTCCCTCATCACAGCCCTGGCAACCGCTGAATGGGTTCTGACACTATAGTTTTCTCTTTTTTAAGAATATTGTATAAATGGAATCATTCGGTATGTAGCCTTTTGAGACTAGCTTCATTCATTCGGCATAACGCCTTTGAGATTCATCCGTGTTATCGTGTGTATCGATAGTTTGTTCCTTTGTATTGCTGAGTAGTATCCATGGTATGGATGTACCATGTTTGTTCACTCTTTGGTGGATACTGGGGTAGCTTGGTAATGATAGAGAGCTATTATAAACATCCGTGTACAGGACTTTGTGGGAACATAAGTCTTCATTTTTCTAGGGTGAATATCTAAGAGTGGGATTGCTGGGTAAGTTTATATTTAACTTTATAAGAAACTGCCTAAACAGTTTTCCAGAGTGGCTTGTATGTGCCAGTTTTCAGTCCCATTAGCAACGTGTGAGATTTCGATTTGCTTCACGTCTTCACAGGTACTTGGTACTGTCAGTGATTTTTATTTTAAGGATGCAAAGAGGGGTGTCGTGGTATCGATATCTCATCATGGTTTTAACTTGCATTTCCCTAATGGCTAACAGTATTGATGTCTTATCATGTGCTTATTTGTCACTCATACATCCTTTTCGATAAAATGTCTAAGTCTTTGGACCATTTTAAAAGTGGGTTGTTTTCTCAGTGGTAACTTCTGAGAGTTCCTTCTGTGTTCTGGATCAAGTCCTTTGTCTGAAAGGTGATATGCAAAAATTTTCTCCCAATCTGTAGCTTGTATTTTCATTCTTTTAATAGTGTCTTTTGCAGAGCAAAAGTCCAATTTGTCAATTTTTCCTTCCATGTACTTTGCTTTTGGTGTCTTGTCTAAGAATTCCTTGTCTAACCCATTGTCACAAATATTTTTTGTTTTCTTCTAAAAGTTTTATAGTTGGATGTTTTATAGTTAAACATGTGATCAGTTTTGAGTTAATTTTTATATAGGGGGTAAGGTATCTGTTAAGTTAATTGTTTTGCATAGGGATGTCAGTTATTCCATCACCATTTATTGAAAAGACTGCCTTTCCTCTATTGAGTAGCTTTTGAACTTTTGTCAAAAATCACTTGGCCATATTTCTGTGGGTTTAATTTCTGAACTGTCTTCTGTTCCTTTGATCTGTGTGTCTATACTTTCACCAATACTCTGTTGATGACTATAACTTTATAGTAGCTTCAAAATCAGGTTTTCAAAGCCTTTTTGATTATTCTAGTTTCTTTGCCTTTCCATGTAAGTTTTTATTTTTATTATTATTTTTTATTAATTTATTTATTTATATTTTTGGCTGTGTTGGGCTTTCGTTGCCGGCCGCGGGCTTTCTCTAGTTGCGGCGAGCGGGGGCCACTCTTCACCGCGGTGCGCGGGCCTCTCACTGTCGTGGCCTCTCTTGTTGCGGAGCACAGGCTCCAGACACGCAGGCTCAGTAGTTGTGGTTCACGGGCCCAGTTGCTCCGTGGCATGTGGGATCCTCCCAGACCAGGGCTCGAACCCGTGTCCCCTGCATTGGCAGGCAGATTCTCAACCACTGCACCACCAGGGAAGCCCTCCATGTAAGTTTTTAAAATCAGCTTGTCTTTATCTACAAAAAGTCCTGCTGTGGTTTTTATTGAAATTGGGTTAACTCTGTAGATCAGTTTGGCAAGAACTTACATCTTGACCATGTCAAGTTTTTAAATCCATGAACATGGTATACCTCCCCCTTTATCAAGGCCTTCTTTGATTTCTTTCATCAGTGTTTGTTCAGTAAATAGATCCTGTTCCTGTTTTGGGAGATTTTTACCTAAGTTTTCTATTTTGGGTTTTGGTTGTTTTTTGTTGTTGTTGTTTTGGGTTTTTTGTTTTTTGCGGGGTCTTTTTGGAGCTCCTGTAAATCAAACTTAAGACTAAGAAGAGGCACTATTAATAATTACACCAGGGCAATAGGCACAAACCAGTGTCGTCCTGGGCACATCGGGAATTATTCTGATAGAGCATGATGCTCAGACTGGACACAGAACTCCAGATGTTTTCTGATCTCCCAACACACAGTGAGGCTTTTATCTCAGGACCTGGACACTCTACTCCCACTCTTATGAAGTAGCCAAGATTGCATTGTTGTTTGGGTTTGTTTCATATTTTATTTTTATTTCTAAAAACTCATACATGAAAACATTCTTTTAAATTTTTCAATTAACGTAGACAAAGCTCTTAGGTTTTCCTTTACAAAGCATATCATCGGTGCTGGTACACAGCCTGAGGAGGGCTGTCAGTCTGGCGTGGCACCTTCCAGACCTCTCTCTAGGCATGTGTATGTAGCTACAGAAATACATGTTTTAGTTTTGTGGGGTTTGTTTTCCAAAGTAGCGTCATACAATATTTATTGCCCTGCAGCTTGTTTTCTTCACTTAAAAATACGTCTTGGGTTTCCCCGGTGGCACAGTGGTTGAGAGTCCGCCTGCCGATGCAGGGGACATGGGTTCGTGACCCAGTCTGGGAAGATCCCACGTGCCGCGGAGCGGCTGGGCCCGTGAGCCATGGCCCCTGGGCCTGCGCGTCCGTATCCTGTGCTCCGCAACGCTTTCTCTAGTTGCGGCGAGCGGGGGCCACTCTTCACCGCGGTGCGCGGGCCTCTCACTGTCGTGGCCTCTCTTGTTGCGGAGCACAGGCTCCAGACACGCAGGCTCAGTAGTTGTGGTTCACGGGCCCAGTTGCTCCGTGGCATGTGGGATCCTCCCAGACCAGGGCTCGAACCCGTGTCCCCTGCATTGGCAGGCAGATTCTCAACCACTGCACCACCAGGGAAGCCCTCCATGTAAGTTTTTAAAATCAGCTTGTCTTTATCTACAAAAAGTCCTGCTGTGGTTTTTATTGAAATTGGGTTAACTCTGTAGATCAGTTTGGCAAGAACTTACATCTTGACCATGTCAAGTTTTTAAATCCATGAACATGGTATACCTCCCCCTTTATCAAGGCCTTCTTTGATTTCTTTCATCAGTGTTTGTTCAGTAAATAGATCCTGTTCCTGTTTTGGGAGATTTTTACCTAAGTTTTCTATTTTGGGTTTTGGTTGTTTTTTGTTGTTGTTGTTTTGGGTTTTTTGTTTTTTGCGGGGTCTTTTTGGAGCTCCTGTAAATCAAACTTAAGACTAAGAAGAGGCACTATTAATAATTACACCAGGGCAATAGGCACAAACCAGTGTCGTCCTGGGCACATCGGGAATTATTCTGATAGAGCATGATGCTCAGACTGGACACAGAACTCCAGATGTTTTCTGATCTCCCAACACACAGTGAGGCTTTTATCTCAGGACCTGGACACTCTACTCCCACTCTTATGAAGTAGCCAAGATTGCATTGTTGTTTGGGTTTGTTTCATATTTTATTTTTATTTCTAAAAACTCATACATGAAAACATTCTTTTAAATTTTTCAATTAACGTAGACAAAGCTCTTAGGTTTTCCTTTACAAAGCATATCATCGGTGCTGGTACACAGCCTGAGGAGGGCTGTCAGTCTGGCGTGGCACCTTCCAGACCTCTCTCTAGGCATGTGTATGTAGCTACAGAAATACATGTTTTAGTTTTGTGGGGTTTGTTTTCCAAAGTAGCGTCATACAATATTTATTGCCCTGCAGCTTGTTTTCTTCACTTAAAAATACGTCTTGGGTTTCCCCGGTGGCACAGTGGTTGAGAGTCCGCCTGCCGATGCAGGGGACATGGGTTCGTGACCCAGTCTGGGAAGATCCCACGTGCCGCGGAGCGGCTGGGCCCGTGAGCCATGGCCCCTGGGCCTGCGCGTCCGTATCCTGTGCTCCGCAACGGGAGAGGCCACAACAGTGAGAGGCCCGCGTACTGCAAAAAAAATAAAAATAAAAATAAAAATACGTCTTATAGGGGGCTTCTCTGGTGGCGCAGTGGTTGAGAGTCCGCCTGCCGATGCAGGGCACGTGGGTTCGAGCCCCGGTCCGGGAAGATCCCACATGCCGCGGAGCGGCTGGGCCCGTGAGCCATGGCCCCTGGGCCTGCGCGTCCGTATCCTGTGCTCCGCAACGGGAGAGGTCACAACAGTGACAGGCCCGCGTACCGCAAAAAAAAAAAAAAAAAAATCTCCTTTGTCCCTCCTTAACTTGTGATTTTTTTTTCTCAAAGGTTTTTTTTAAGCTTCTTGCCTTTTGCAGAATAAATCAAATTCTCTTTGTTCTACTTTTTCCTGTAACTGTTTGCTCATCATTGTTTCTTACTGATCATCTGTCTAGTTGTTCTATTCATTATTAAAAGTGGGTTACTGAGGTCTCCAGCTATTACTGTTTCTCCCCTTAATTCTGTCAATTTTTGCTTCATGTATTTTGGGGGCTCTGTTGTTAGATTCATATGTGTTTATAACATATTTAATCGATTGATTGACCCATTTATCAATATATAAAATCCTTCTTTGTCTCTTGTAACATTTTTAACTTAGAATCTATTTTGTTTGATATTAGTATAGTCACCCCAGCTCTCTGGTTACTATTTGGATGGAATGTCTTTTGCCATCCTTATTAGGACCCCATCCTAATGGCCTCATTTTAACTTAATCACCTCTTTAAAGGCCTTATCTTCAAATACACTTACATCCTGAGGTACAAGGGGTTTGGCTGTCAGCATGTAAATTTGGGGGGACACAATTCACATCATATTGGGCAGCTACCATTGTTTCTTATATCCTATTTTTTCCCCTTGGAATTTCTTTCCTCCTTACTAATGTGCATCATTTGGTGATTGTTTAATTAAAGGTATGGGGATGGTAAATATTTTGAGTCCTTGCATATGTGAAAAATATGCTTTTTCCCTATCTTATACTTGAGTCATTGTTTAGCTGAATATAGATTCTAGTTTAAAAATCATTTTTCCTTGGAACTTTAAGGATAATCCCCCCATTATCTTCTTGTATCTGGTATTGCCAATTAAGTCAATCTTATTCTATTTCTTTGTAGGCAGTATATCTCTTCCAGCTTTGTTGTAATTAAGGTATATGCATTTTGTAGACATAATGCCATTGTACACTTAATAGGACATTGTAGTATAGTGTCAGCATAACTTTTTTTTGTTTTTTTTTTTGGTGGTATGCAAGCCTCTCGCTGTTGTGGCCTCTCCCGTTGTGGAGCACAGGCTCCGGACGCACAGCCTCAGCGGCCATGGCTCACGGGCCCAGCCGCTCCGCGGCATGTGGGATCCTCCCAGACCGGGTCACGAACCCGCGTCCCCTGCATCGGCAGGCAGACTCTCAACCACTGCGCCACCAGGGAAGCCCTCTTTCAGCTTTTAGGACTTTTCCTTGTGAGCCTTGTGTTCTGAAACTTCACCAGTGTGAATAGACGTGGTCTTCTCTCTTGGCATCTTCCCTGCACTTTTGTGTGTCCTTTTAGGCCTTTTTCAATTCTGTCTTTTTTCAGTTCTGGCAGTTTTTTTTCTTAGAATGTCTTTGAGTTTATCTTCTCCGTTCTTTTCACTTTCCCCTTCTGAATCACCTATAGGAGAAATGTTGGAACGTCTGGGATTCCATTCTCTTGACTTTTCTTTCATTCTGTCCAGGCTTTTTTTTTTTTCTGGATCCTGGGAGAATTCCTCAGTTCAGTCTTCCAGCTCAGCAAGTCGGTTATGGGCTGTATCCATTCTGCAAATTCAGTCCACCTGCTGGTTTTTGTTCGTGTTCTTTTAAATCTCCATTGGCTGAGCCCATATTGCTTGCATCTTTCTGGGGACGTTAAGTGTGCGTGGTCTAGTGATTTGTTGTGCTGGCTCTGTGAACCACTCCCCTGGTGCAGGCCGTTTGTTGCACGTGGTTGTTCCTCTGTCGTGGTGTTGCCCTGAATGTCTGGTGTTTCTTGGTGAGGGGATTATATTTACATTGGACATTTGTTCTCTATAAGCTGTCTGCCGTGGCTGCATCTGTCCACTGCAGCCTTTGTGTGAGACATGATCCCAGGTGTGTTGTGGGGAGAGATGCTTCAAGAACCCCTTTTCTTGGCTCTGAGACCGCCTGTTCCTCCTGGGTTTTACCTGCACACCCTGTCCCTTACCCCAGATACTGCCTTGCCTCTCTGACCCCCAAGCCCATAGTCACAGCTCTCACCTGCGGGAAGATGGCCCCAAGGTTTGCTGCTGGGCCATGGGAGGTGGAGGGGTTTGCAGGCGGTCAGCCAGCCTGGACGCTCCTGCCCTGGGCTGGGTTCTAACTCGTCACCCTAGGGCCACTGCTGTATCTGGCACTTTCAAGCTTGGAAGTGACCGTTTCTGCTGCCATTTGGACTTAAGTTTTCTCGTTCAGTCTTCTAGTTATCAAGAGATTCTTCATAAGTTCTCATCCACTGGGTTAGGGATGGGAGGAAAGGGAGAAATTCCATCATATACAGAATTTTCCTTCGTTCTACAATCTTACATTATTTTTTAAGTACCCGTTTTACATTATTGTGTCACTTTGAACATTAAGTTAATCAAAAGAGCCCAGGATGTTTTTTGTTTCTTTTTTTCCTTTTTTTCCCACAAGTCTCTGCCATGCCAAATCTCCCTTATCCTGTCCTTGTACACTTTTTCAGGGCAAAATTCAGCACTGTACATCTATTTCTGTTGAATTCCATCTTGTGGTTTGGGCCTCATAGTCCTGCCTGTCAAATCTCTTTGAATATTGATTTATCATATTTATATAATTTATCATATTAACTATCTCTTCCAACTCTGTGTGACCTGCAGAACTGGTAAGATTCTCCTTTATGTGTCCAGTCCCATCATTGCCAAAACTGTTGAACACAGTGGGGCTAGAAATGAGCTCTTTGGTGTCACTGCTTGAGACCTTGCCCAAGGTTTATTTATTTATTCAACAAACATGTATAAAGGCAGAGCTGTTGTCAGTACCCTTTAAGTAATGCTGTTCAACAACTTGTGAGCTCACGTATCAGGAAAAACAGTTGATCCAAATTCTATTATTTCACCCCCAATGTTATCATGAAAAATTAGTCAGAAGCTACCATTGGACTGTACCGGTTGTTAATCCTAGCAGATTAGCATGCAATTGTCTTGCTTTTTCCCAGTTGCTCTGGTGTATTGGTTTGCATTCCCAGATGGAGAACGCATTTCGTGGGGAAGGGTATTGATGTCGTTTCCTGCGGTGGGGGGATGTATAGTTATGCACACACACTCATTCTGACATGGAAGCCATGGCAGCCAACGCTTTCCGACTATTAGTATTAACATTAGTATTAGTATTAATTAATTATCTAATTCACCACACCACGGTCCTGGAGATGTTATGATTTCGATTTTATAGATGGGGAAATACCTTGCGTAAGTTACCCAGCTGGTTATAGTGGAGTTTGTTTGACTGTCTGTCTCCAAGCCCAGGCCTCTGCATTGCACATGCTTCCTCACGATTTGGGAAGAGCTTCAGAAAATACCATCCTCGGAAATTCCACCTGACAAGAATCGAGGTAAAATGAATGAGGTGATCCCCAGCGGGGGTCACTCACCTAAAAGGTCAATTGAGCTGGCTTGCTGGAGTGACTGGCTCCTTCCCCCACCTCACCAACAAGCACCAAGCCAAGTTGTAACTGAATGCAAGGTGATGTCATTCACTGAGCCTGTCCGTTATCAGTACAGCGCCATAACAAAAGAGGGGCACTCTTACCTAAGAGTAAGAATTGGCCACGTGCTTTGTACCTGAGCTGCCCTGGGGAGACCACGGCCTGAGGCTACTGACAAGTTCCCACTTCCCAAACAGACGCAGAAAGGCCTGGGGAGGACCTGAGTTCATCAGTCTTCTCCAGGTTGATCGACGCGTGTCCCGAGATGGTGCCACACAACACTAGCCCTGTGAGTTGTCTCATGAAACAAAGATTCCATGGTCAGACAGCTTGGGGAAGGCTGAACGCTGCGCCTCCCTCAGGGAGATTCACACGCAAAGGCTTTGAAAAGTCCTGCAGTAACCCAGGTTTCCGATCAGTTTGACTGTATCACGTACTGGACTACTCGCCTTTTTCTTTTTTTTTTTTTTGGTTAAACGCACTTTGAGGGACGTCCTGACCTTGAAACCTTCCTTTCTTTACTCTCGTTTGAACTTGTCCATTGGGCAGGTACCCCCCTCCTTTATCCTCTCTCTGGCATAACATTCAGTTTACTTCCTTCTGATCTCTTATCACAGTTTCTTAAGATGGGCTTATTTCTTTCATGCTAGTGCACCACCACTGGACCATAAGCTCCATGAAGGCAAGAATCACACTGTTTTATTCACCACTGTAAACTTAGTGCCAAGCAAAGTGCCGGCACATAGTAGGCCCTCAGAAGGATGTGTTGACAGAATAAACGTGTTGCTGAGTTTCCACGCGGCAGGACCTGAGCTAAGCTCTTCCTACACGTTATCCGTTTACTCCTTGCAGCCGTCCTGTGAAGCTCATACACTGTCCTCACTCCCATTTTACAGGCAGCACCTTCGAGGCTTGGGGAGTTGAAGCCCTTTTCCCCACTCACTCAGCTAACAAGCAGCAGAGCCAGGTTCAGACCCAGGCCTGCCTCACTCCAAACTCCACTGCGTTGTGCTCCCCTAGGGGGAAATGACCACGTATAATGATAATAAATCTAAATTCGTGTTCTGGTTTATGAGTCGGCCCCGTGAGAGCCCAGATGACCCAGAACGAAGAGGAAAGTATTAAATTCCTCAAAACTGAGCCCTACACCCCAAGGGGAAGGTGACCCCACGAAAGCATCACCAGCTTCCTGGTCCCTTTCTGGAGATTTCACTTTCCTCTGTGTGGTCAAATTTTCCTGCCAAAAGAGACCTAGCATGGCACTAGGCATGTTAAAGCACACCGTAGACAGCTGCACAAGCAGCAGCTGAGATTAGCTGGCCTGAGTCCTTCTGTGCGAAGGCCTGTGGGGTCTTCATGGCAGGCTGGGACTTGGAGGGAGCTGCTCACCTCTCTCCCAGCCCATGGTTGTGCTTTACAGTCAGCGTCTGATTTCTTTAGCTGGCCGTCGGTTATCCTCAAAACGCCCAAGGATGCTGCCCTCGGCTGGGCGCGCTCCCAGCAGGTGATCTCAGCTGTTTCTCCTCTTTCGGCCTCTCTTGTAGTTTCTTTCCCAGACCATTTGGAGCTTTGAAATCTCCACTCTAGCTGGTCCCGGGTCTCACAGCCCCTTAACCCATGACACTCATTCACCCGGCAACTCTGTGAATGTCCTGTCCCCGTGGGGACCAGACATCCCATCTCCATAGTAGCCTGCAGAAAGCTCGTGATGGCCTGGGACCTGGAGTCCTTGGATGTGGCCTCTCCCCACAGGGACCCCAGGTGGAGAAGTGATCTGGGGAGTGGGGAGGAGGAGGTCCCAGGCCTTCTGGGGCAGATTGGAGGCATCCTCTCCTGTGCCCTTCCTGACTTTGCGTTCTTACCCAAAACGCATCATGGAGCTGATGTGACACTGGGTTACGGCTAGTGAGAGGCCCTTCAGGCAAAGATTCATTATTAATAGGCCAGGCTGTGATGGTTAGTTAGGCAGACCGCCTGGGGAAGCTCGTGCAATCTGCTTCAGCGCATATGGCCTCCAAAGGACTGGGGGCTCGGAACCAGGTAGGACTCTGCCAGCGCTCGGTGACTGTTTAATGAGGTCTGGGCCAGGCACTAGGGAGACAGAGGTGAGTGAAACGGATGTGGTCTCCAGTATCAGGAGACCTCCGGGGTGGCGACAGCAGTAGCATCTGCGCGCGCGCCACCCGGTACCTTAATGAGGTCCTTTTCTCCTCCATGGAAACGGTCACAGCCCTTCCGTTTCCACTGCCAGCATCCGACGTCCAAGGCAGCTGTCATCCTCTGCCTCCCAGGCTGCCCCCACTCCTCCATTCTTATCTCCCCAGAGTCTGTTCCCCATCGCAGCCTCTTCAATCTGTTTCAAATGCAAGCCACATCCCGTCAGTCTCAGATCCAAAACCCTCCAATAGCTTCTCCAGGGTCCTTCCCAAGACCCTCAGGGCCCCCCTGACCTGGCCCTGCCGCCCAGTTTGATGACACATCACGCCTCCTCTCCGTGTGGTCCCGGCACTCCAGCCCCACTCACCCTCCGACAGGCCCTCCCTCTGCGCCATCCGGCACAGGGGCTGCTCCCCAGCGAGGCTGTTGGGCACCTGAATATGTTCTGTCCAAACCGAGATGCGCCGTACGTGTGAATACACTCCGGGTTTCAGAGTCTTAGGATGAAAAAGAAAAAGGATGCAGAAGGTCTCATCAGTGTTTTTTATACTGATCACATGTCCAAATGATCATATTTTGGTTATATTAGGTAAAATACAATATGTTATTTAAAATTAATTGTACCTATTTTTTTTTTTACTTTCTTTAACGTGGCTGATAAGAAAATTTAAGATGATACCTGTGGCTTGCATTCCTGGCCGACGTCTCCCTATTGGACGCTGTCCTGGACCACTGCAGGCCCTTTTATTCTGTATCTTTGTGCCAGGATCTCTGGCCCCCTGATGTTTCATTTAGTTGGTTCCTCCTCACCATTTGGGTCTTGAATTAAGACTGACACAGGCCTCCCTGACCTCATCTAAGTGCCTGCACCTCTGTCAGCACCTGTTTGTTTCTTTCCTGGCATTAATCACACGAACTGTCGCAATTTATTGTGCCTGTTCCCCCAAACACACGATGTGCCAAGCACTGTTCTAAGTCTTTCGCATGTATTCACTTTCTAAAGCCTCACCACCACCCATTTTACAGATGAGGAAACTGAGGGATCCCCACCCGGGGGTCTGGGCTCAGAGCCTGCTGTTCCGACCCAGCGAGGGCAGGGACCCCGCCTGCCTTGAGTTCCCATTTGGTACATGTTGTGCAAAATAAGTGTTTGTTAACAATCCAAACGTCCAACAACAGATGGACAGACAAGCACACTGTGGTCCATTCACACAATGCAATATTATTCAGCCATACAAGCACTGATGTGTGCTACAGTATGGATGGACTTCGAAAACATTACACTAAGTCAAAGAAGCCAGACACCAAAGGCCACGTATTGTAGGATTGCACTGATGTGAAATGTCCACAGAGGGAGTCCACAGAGACAGAAAGCAGATTAGTAGTTGGCCAGGGGCTGGAGGAGAGAAGGAATGGGGAGTGACTACTAATGGGTATGGGGTTTCCTTTGGGGGTGATGACAGTGTTCTGGAATTAGATGGTAGTGATGGTCGCACAGCCTTGCGAATAGATTAAAACGCACTGAATTATACACTTGAAACGGTGAATTATGACTGTGAGTTAGAGCTCAATTAAAATAAACAGATATATAAATCGTGTGTTGATTGGATGAATCCTCAGAGGCAAATGGGAAAACCCAGGGTTCATCACCTTTCTCATGGAGCCACCAGGAAGCTGCACAGATGCAAAGAAAAGTTGTACCCAAGTCATTACCCATCGGTATTTCTCCTGCATCTGCAAAGATGCCGGGCACTTTGCCAGGCATCACGTGCCCGCTTCGAATAAGACGGATGGGGTTCCTGACCTCTGGGCTCCCGCAGGAAAGACAGGTGGTTCTATGAGTGCTTACAAGGGAATGGGAGGAGTGGGACCCCCGGGGCAGGGTTTCTTAACCTGGAGCTCAGAGGCCCCCCTAGGGATCCACGGATAGAATTCAGAAGGCCCATGAACTTGGATGGAAGAAATTCCATCTTTATGTTCGCTCACTCTAACGAAAATATGCCATTTCCTTCAATTCTGAATTCAGGTGACAAGCCACAGTAGCGTCAGAGGCACTTTTCACTTTGTCGCCGACAGAAATCACAGATATCTTCCTTCATATCCCATTACGGTTTTTGCAGATACCTCGGGATATTGTTTGTCTATCCCTATTTCAAAATCGGGGCAGTTGTTAGGCCTCAGTGCTAGATATTATTTCACGCATTAATAAGGAGGCACACACATTAAAAATTCACAATTCTTCAAGTATTTGATAACTCTTTCAATATACTAATTTGTAATCCTCTGTATGTTATTTCATGTATTTAAAAACATTATTCTGGAAGTGGTTCCAGATTCCCAATGGATTTTCAGAAAGTTAAGCAGCGCTGCCCCTCAGGGACAGGCTCCTTGTTCTGTAATGAAGGGAGTAGGCAGGCCTGAAAAGGCAGAGGACTGACACATGAGGGCCCAGGTGGCCACGCCAGGGCCCAGAGGAGTGATGCTCGCATTCTAAAAGTGGCCGCAGGGCAGAATGGAGCTTGTCGTGTGTGGTCCTCAGTGGGACCCAAAGAATGTGAGTTGTTGTGTGTTGACAAAGGGCAGGATGGCCAGAGAGTTCCGGGGTCCTCAGCCTTCAGAAGGAAATTATTCTTCTAACCAGCCTTGGGTTGTAGGGTTTGGCCTTCGTTGCTTGAAAAACACTTGGAGGAAGTGTAGGTGGAGAAAGCTCCAAGGAGCTTCCTGAGATACACAGTCAGGGTTTGGCACTTACACTTATTCCAGCGTAAGAGGGGAGCCTCCACTTCAGGACGGTGACGAAGCAGTCCCACGTTTCTGTTGCAGGAACGGCAAAGGCAAGGAAGGCGCATTACGAATGGCGCGTCAGCCATGACTCTTGAGTTTCTTGGTTTCATTGGTCTGCGGCATAACCTTAACGTTGCTTAAGCGTAATTTGGTGTTTTTTTTTAGTACAGTTTCCCCTTCTTTTCCTTACGGCCACTAACATCTCCTGTCTCGGGTCCCCCACTCTCCCTTGTCACCATTATCCATTACTGCCACCGCCCTGCCAGGATGTCCTTGGAGGGGACTCTTAATGGAGCAGTCCTGGTTAAAGAAATTCAATGTCATTGAACTGCAGCAAAGAATCAAAATCCAAATATCTGGAAGGGCTGAATAATAACTAGGTATTAAAGCATATTGGTTATTTATTACTAGCAGAAGGCAGGAAAACATTAGCACATGTAAAAAGCTGTAAATTAATCACAGCTGGGGATAGGAGACCTGAAAACGGCACCTCTATCTTTGTTAACTCTGTTCTGTTATTCTTGATGTGTCCCCACTTCTGTCCTTCCGTGATAGATTTTCATCCCAGCTGGCTAGCTGCAGGCACGAAGAGGGGAGATGAAACCCCCAAAGATGGTTAATCTCGTGTCACCTGGTGTTGAGAAGAGGGCGGCCGGGGGAATGTGCGTCTGTGAGCTGACCTAGATTCAGACCGTGGCCACACTGCTCACTAACTGTGACCTCGGACAAGTCACCCACCTGACCTCTCCAGACGTTGGGTCTCCAGTCTGTCAAGTGCGGATGATTCTAAAACCTTCCTCATAGCACTGTCATAGGGATTAAATGAGATCCGGCCTTTATGTGTTTAGTCCCGTGTCTAATGACTGCTGTTGGTGACAAAGAGACAAAGACCTTGCCAACTCAAAATGCTATCAGTGGTCCAGCGTGGCATTAAAATGCAGATTCCCAGGCCCCACCTCTGGCCTCCTGTATTAGAGTCTGCATCCGACAAGATCCCTGGGCGAGACAATTAGACCTTAATGTTTGAGAAGCCCTGACACAAGTGTTCTTGTACATATAAGGAATTTTCTAGTGAACTGGAGAAAGGCTGTTCTGTTTTACGATGAAACCAGGAAAAAGCTTATTCACGTTCAGAGAATGCATTGACTCTTTGAGCTGAAAGGTACGCTGGAAGGCTTTGAATCCTCCTCTCTTTACCGTTGAGGACTCTGAGGTCTGGAGAAGTGAAGCATCTATCCGAGGCCACAGAGTTGGTGTTCTGGTTAAGTGCTGTTGCATAAAAACCACTCCAAAACTGAATGACTTGAAACCACACTGATAATTTATTTCGCTCACGAATCTGCATGGTGGGCTGAGCTTGGCTGGAAAAGCGTGTCTGCTGCATATGTGCCAAAAGTTTGGGGAACCAAGATAGCGCACTCCATGGCCGTGGGCTGGGAGCTGGGTCTGAGGGCTGGGAACCTCCCTTCCTCTCCACGGGGGCCTCTCCCCGGCTGCTTCAGCCCCCTCATAGCGTGGTGGCTGGGTGTTCAGAGTGAGCGTCCCAAGACACAGGCCGTGGGAGCTGCCAGTTTCTTACTGCCTGAGTCCGGGCCCTGGCTGTGCATCACTCCCCCTTTTTTTTTTTTTTTTTTTTTTTCTCTAATGATTAATGATGTTGAGCATTCTTTCATGTGTTTGTTGGCAGTCTGTATATCTTCTTTGGAGAAATGTCTATTTAGGTCTTCTGCCCATTTTTGGATTGGGTTGTTTATTTTTTTGTTATTGAGCTGCATGAGCTGCCTGTAAATTTTAGAGATTAATCCTTTGTCAGTTGATTCATTTGCAAATATTTTCTCCCATTCTGAGGGCTGTCTTTTGGTCTTGTTTATGGTTTCCTTTGCTGTGCAAAAGCTTTGAAGTTTCATTAGGTCCCATTTGTTTATTTTTGTTTTTATCTCCATTACTCTAGGAGATGGGTCAAGAAGGATCTTGCTGTGATTTATGTCATAGAGTGTTCTGCCTATGTTTTCCTCTAAGAGTTTGATAGTTTCTGGCCTTACATTTAGGTCTTTAATCCATTTTGAGCTTATTTTTGTGTATGGTGTTAGGGAGTGATCTAATCTCATACTTTTACATGTACCTGTCCAGTTTTCCCAGCACCACTTATTGAAGGGGCTGTCCTTTCTCCACTGTATATTCCTGCCACCTTTATCAAAGATAAGGTGACCATATGTGCATGGGTTTATCTCTGGGCTTTCTATCCTATTCCATTGATCTATCTTTCTGTTTTTGTGCCAGTACCATACTGTCTTGATTACTGTAGCTTTGTAGTATAGTCTGAAGTCAGGCAGCCTGATTCCTCCAGCTCCATTTTTTGTTCTCAAGATTGCTTTGGCTATTCGGGGTCTTTTGTGTTTCCATACAAATTGTGAAATTTTTTGTTCTAGTTCTGTGAAAAATGCCAGTGGTAGTTTGATAGGGATTGCATTGAATCTATAGATTGCTTTGGGGAGTAGAGTCATTTTCACAATGTTGATTCTTCCAATCCAAGAACATGGTATATCTCTCCATCTGTTTGTATCATCTTTAATTTCTTTCATCAGTGTCTTATAATTTTCTGCATACAGGTCTTTTGTCTCCTTAGGTAGGTTTATTCCTAGATATTTTATTCTTTTTGTTGCAATGGTAAATGGGAGTGTTTTCTTGATTTCACTTTCAGATTTTTCATCGTTAGTATATAGGAATGCCAGAGATTTCTGTGCATTAATTTTGTATCCTGCTACTTTACCAAATTCATTGATTAGCTCTAGTAGTTTTCTGGTAGCATCTTTAGGATTCTCTATGTATAGTATCATGTCATCTGCAAACAGTGACAGCTTTACTTCTTCTTTTCCGATTTGGATTCCTTTTATTTCCTTTTCTTCTCTGATTGCTGTGGCTAAAACTTCCAAAACTATGTTGAATAAGAGTGGTGAGAGTGGGCAACCTTGTCTTGTTCCTGACCTTAGTGGAAATGCTTTCAGTTTTTCGCCATTGAGGATGATGTTGGCTGTGGGCTTGTCATATACGGCCTTTATTATATTGAGGAAAGTTCCCTCTACACCTACTTTCTGCAGGGTTTTTATCATAAATGGGTGTTGAATTTTGTCAAAAGCTTTCTCTGCATCTATTGAGATGATCATATGGTTTTTCTCCTTCAATTTGTTAATATGGTTAATCACATTGATAGATTTGCGTATATTGAAGAATCCTTGCATTCCTGGAATAAACCCCACTTGATCATGGTGTATGATCCTTTTAATGTGCTGTTGGATTCTGTTTGCTAGTATTTTGTTGAGGATTTTTGCATCTATGTTCATCAGTGATATTGGCCTGTAGTTTTCTTTCTTTGTGACATCCTTGTCTGGTTTTGGTATCAAGGTGATGGTGGCCTCGTAGAATGAGTTTGGGAGTGTTCCTCCCTCTGCTATATTTTGGAAGAGTTTGAGAAGGATAGGTGTTAGCTCTTCTCTAAATGTTTGATAGAATTCGCCTGTGAAGCCATCTGGTCCTGGGCTTTTGTTTGTTGGAAGATTTTTAATCACAGTTTCAATTTCAGTGCTTGTGATTGGTCTGTTCATATTTTCTATTTCTTCCTGATTCAGTCTTGGCAGTTTGTGCGTTTCTAAGAATTTGTCCATTTCTTCCAGGTTGTCCATTTTATTGGCATAGAGTTGCTTGTAGTAATCTCCCATGATCCTTTGTATTTCTGCCGTGTCCGTTGTTCCTTCTCCTTTTTCATTTCTGATTCTATTGATTGGAGTCTTCTCCCTTATTTTCTTGATGAGTCTGGCTAATGGTTTATCAATTTTGTTAATCTTCTCAAAGAACCAGCTTTTAGTTTTATTGATCTTTGCTATTGTTTCCTTCATTTCTTTTTCATTTATTTCTGATCTGATTTTTATGATTTCTTTCCTTCTGCTAACTCTGGGGTTTTTTTGTTCTTCTTTCTCTAATTGCTTGAGGTGCAAGGTTAGGTTGTTTATTCGAGATGTTTCCTGCTTCTTAAGGTGGGCTTGTATTGCTATAAACTTCCCTCTTAGAACTGCTTTTGCTGCATCCCATAGGTTTTGGGTCGTTGTATCTCCATTGTCATTTGTTTCTAGGTATTTTTTAATTTCCTCTTTGATTTCTTCAGTGATCACTTCGTTATTAAGTAGTGTATTGTTTAGCCTCCATGTGTTTGTATTTTTTACAGCTCTTTTCCTATAATTGATATCTAGTCTCATGGCGTTGTGGTCGGAAAAGATACTTGATACAATTTCAATTTTCTTAAATTTACCAAGGCTTGATTTGTGACCCAAGATATGATCTATCCTGGAGAATGTTCCATGAGCACTTGAGAAAAATGTGTATTCTGTTGTTTTTGGATGGAGTGTCCTATAAATATCAATTAAGTCCATCTTGTTTAATGTATCATTTAAAGCTTGTGTTTCCTTATTTATTTTCATTCTCTGACTAAAGTGAAATTTCTGGAATTGAATATACTCCAGATTTTTTGGACAGTCCAATTCCAATTGTTGTGTCACATAAGTATGTTTACATCTTCATTTTTGATGGAAAAAGTAGTCCCATACCTACAGTTCTTCCATGCTAACATCTCTAGCAAGTCCTATGCCAACACACAAACATCAGTCCAGGTGAAAATATAACGTGGCAGCTTTGAATTGGAAAGAGCATGGATTTTGGAGTCAGGAAGACCAGTGTTCAAATCCCTACTAGTCCCTGTATTACCTCTGGAATGTTTAGCAAATTCCTCCTCTCTGAGCCTCTATTACCTTGATTATAGTAACGGTTTCACAGGTGTTTGGGTATGTTCAAATCTGTCAAATTGTATGCATTAAGTATGCGCAGTTCTTTGTATATTAACTACACCTCAATAAAGCTGTTTTAAAAAATAGCGTATGGTATAATATACCTACCTCAGAAAGTAGATCTGAGGAATCTATGCAAGGCTATAAAGTGCATGATCCATGAGTAGTCTGGAAGTTATTTTTTGGTAGTAAAGGCTTAACTTTATTTACTCGGATAATTGCAGGGTTCTAAGAAATGCCAAGAGAAAAGAGGAGGAAGTGGAAGTATTAGACAAGAGAGACAGTCTTTCCTTCAAATAACTGCTTTCCTTCAAATAACTTTGCTTTCTTCAAAAGCAATAGAATTTATTTCCTGAGAAACAGAGACTGTTAAGGCAGGCTAACTAAGGGACTGTTTTAGCTTTAGCTCTTTGAGAACAAGGCCTGGATTCCGCCTCCAACCTTTGTAAAGCTGACTTGTTAGGGTTCATACCCATTCTAATGCAAACACTTGAAAACAATTAAACAGCTAAATTCCAGCCTGGCTTCTCAATACTATGGCTTATTAGCTCTTAGCAGGGGATACTGCTGTGGCCAGAAACCTGGTTTACTACAGAGTGATTTCTGCAGAGAATGTAAAATCATATCAGCAGGTTTGTTACAAATCACATCATGACAATAGAATAAAGCTTAAATATTCAACTGGCAGTGTGTGTATGTGTACCTCCTATATGACCATGTCCACCCTAGAAGATTAAAGTGGAAGATTAAAAATAGCCTAGATAGGGCTTCCCTGGTGCAGTGGTTGAGAGTCCGCCTGCCGATGCGGGGGACACGGGTTCCTGCCCCGGTCTGGGAAGATCCCACATGCCACGGAGAGGCTAGGCCCGTGAGCCATGGCTGCTGAGCCTGCGCGTCTGGAGCCTGTGCTCCACAGCGGGAGAGGCCACAACAGTGAGAGGCCCGCGTACTGCAAAAAAAAAAATAGCCTAGATAATTTGGATAAGAGGAACAATAATAAAACTTGCTGTTTATTCATGGGGAAAAATGGTGATGTTTCCAATATCTGAATTACATGAACTCAAAAAATTTGAACTCCCAGCTCTCATTCATATTTACAGATAATTTTGTCAACATATTTAAAGGAAATTTCCTAACTTTCTACTTTCTTTTATCTGTTTGACACAGCTCAGTATTAGAGAATTGGCAGAAGCAAGATCTTCCAAAGACACCATACACTGATGTGAAACCATCACATTTAAATCAAGCTAAAAATGCAGGTAGAATTATTTCAATTTCTATAAACCAAGATACAATCTTTTTTAAAAGGTGCAATAGTTGTAAAATCTTTAGATAATCAAAGTGACTATTTTTAACCATATAAAAATGATGCATTTCACATCCACCTATCATGGAGCAATTGAGAAATTACTCTGAGGTAAAGTCTAACTCCGCAGAAATAATATACTAATATGTCCTAAAGCTCTACATCATATGTGTGATTTTTCATTCACTATAAATATACCTGTGTGATGTAAGTAAAGGCAGTTTGTCTCCAGGTTATGAAAATAATTACTTCATAAAAATAGAAATGGAAGGAATCAAATATTATGAATGTTCAGAAAATCAGTAGGGATTAGGAACCAAGACGGCGGAGTAGAAGGACGTGCTCTCACTCCCTCTTGCAAGAACATCAGAATCACAACTAGCTGCTGGACAATCATCAACAGGAAGACACTGGAACTCACCAAAAAAGATACCCCACATCCAAAGACAAAGGAGAAGCCACAATGAGACAGTAGGAGGGGCATAATCACAATAAAATCAAATCCCATAACCACTGGGTGGGTGACTCACAAACTGGAGAACACTTATACCACAGAAGTCCACCCACTGGAGTGAAGGTTCTGAGCCCCACGTCAGGTTCCCAACCTAGGGGTCCGGCAACGGAAGGGGGAATTCATAGAGAATCAGACTTTGAAGGTTAGTGGGATTTGACTGCAGGACTTTGACAGGACTGGCAGAAACAGAGACTCCACTCTTGGAGGGAACACACAAAGTAGTGTGCGCATCACGACCCAGGGGAAGGAGCAGTGACCCCAGAGGAGACTGAACCAGACCTGGCTGCTAGTGTTGGAGGGTCTCCCTCAGAGGTGGGTAGTGGCTGTGGCTCACCGTGGGGACAAGGACACTGGCAGCAGAAGTTCTGGGAAGTACTCCTTGGCGTGAGCCCTCCCAGAGTCCACCATTAGCCCCACCCACTCCCCTTTTTTGTATGGATCAAGGAGTTGCAGAACCCAGATCCAAGGGAGGAGCCATAGGCCCCACCTGTTAATGGGAAGAATGGCAGAGAATGGGGGGTCATATTTTAAAACTGCCACAAGTAGCCGTTAATAGAACTGGGATCCAGCACGGAGCTCTTCCTACAGTTCCAAGTTCAAACTTCCCTCCTGACCTTTCCTTGGGGAAAAGTAGACCCTGTCAGCTTGATTTTGCACGGAAATAAAAATAACTCCATCTTTTCACTTTACAGTGTGAGCTCAGAGCCCAGGGCCTAGACCATCATCCTGTTCCTAGACGGAGCCCCCAGGAGCGGCCATGGGGGATGTCTCCGCTCTGGGAAGCTTGCTTTTCACGGCACAGGGAGGCGGCGGCGGCGGCAGCTGCCTTCCCTGCCAGGGCCCTGCTGGGCTCAGGACTGACTGAGTTAACACAAGCCCCCAGTAAGGCATGGCATCAAGCTTCAGCTAGCTCTGCCCGCCTGCACCAGCCCAGGGCCTCGCTCCTCCGTCCCACGCGGGTTGGGCTGCAGGGAGCTTCTGGGCTTCCCGACTTTGTTCTCCCTGAGAAATGGCGCATGTCCATCTGCCTGGTTTAAGGTTTGGGGGTGGGGCTTTGTGTGTGTTGTTTGGTTTGAGTCCAGTGAGCCTTTGTTGGAGCTGGGATTTGAGCTCAGCTTCACCTGCCCACAGCTCTGTCTTCCGTTCCAGACGTCATCTGGGTTCCTTCAAAGTGGTCTATGAGACAAGGATTTGCTCTCTTGAACTGGGATCACAGAGCAGGGAAGTGGGACGGGGAAGGGAAGGCAGCTGATCGATGAAGGCCTTGGTTCCACTGGTGAAAAGAAGGGTCTCCTGCCTCAAGGGCAGATCCTTGAACAGAGAAGGCACGTGGGCACAGTACAACCCGATGTGACAAACGCTGTTCTGAAAGTCGGGTTTTGGGAGACACGAGGCAGGGAGCCACACTGCTGCTGCGGGGCGGGCGGTCGGGGCGCGGGTTCAGGCAGTGGTGGCTCTGGGCCCTGACGGGTGTGTAGGAGTCTGCCAAGTGGACACAGCAGAGGCATGGCTAAAATACTTTGGCACGGCTGCTGTGTGGGCTCTATACCTTTTCCAGAGATGATGTCACACGCACAAAATGATTGGAGCCCTCTCCTTTTGCAATTGTTTTTCAAGCTTTGGGACTGTAGCTTGTAGCTCTCTGTAGCTCTCTCACTGTAGCTCTCTCACTGAGAGCGTTTCAAAGGAGTTTCCATCAAATTTGTTGAGCAGTTGCAGCGCTGTTGGAAAGACTGTCTTAAAGGACTGTGTTCATTTGGGTGTCATCAGTGAAGTCTCCTTTGTTTAAAAAAGTCTATTTTCGTTCATACATCCCGTCATGTTGGGGGAAGAGGAGGGATGTTTAGTTACTGCTTAGGGACTGAATTGTGGCCCCCCCCTAAATTCATACCTTCATGCCCTAAGCTCCAACATGACTGTATGTGGAGACGGGGCCTTTGAGGAGGCAGTTAGCGTTACATGAGGTCATAATGGCGGGACCCTGATCCGGTAGGGCTGGCATCCTTATGAGAAGAGGAAAAGACACCAGGGGTAAATGCACCCAGAGAAAAGGCCATGTGAGGACACAGTGGGAACAGCCATCTGCAAGCTAAGAGAGGCCTCCCCAGAAAACAACCCTGCTGGCACCTTGACGTTGGACTTGCAGCCTCCAGAACTGTAAGAAAATCAGTATCTGTTGTCTAAGCTGCCCGGTCCAGGGTGAGCTGACCAATACAGTTACTAACAGAGAACTCAGCATTTTTAAGGTGGGCATCTTTAAACATTCTTGCAGACTTCTGAGTCCTGTCTGGCATTCATGTGTGGACACCATTGCAGCTCAACCCTTTCCACATACGTTTTCTCCTGTGTACACAGTGTTATGTTTTTGAGACCCCTCCTTTTCTGGAAAAGTTCTGCCCCTCCCCCACCGACACACACACTCAGATCCCTGATGTTTGAAAACCCTCAGTCAGACATAGCTATTTTCGTGGTTCCGGAACAGGTGTTCATAGAAGAGATGACCAGCTGCTGAGCCAGACGTACCTGAGCGGGGATGGGGCCTGGCCAGTGCCCTCTATGTTACCTGGGCAGGGAATTCACGTGAATTAATGTGCACAGGAATCTGTGCATCCCGGGGTGGGGGGTGTGAGCCCGCTGCACCTGGAGAAGGCACCTGGTGGCTCTGAGTCTCCCCTCTCCATGCCTTTCCTGAGAGAGGGTCTTGATGGGACAAGATTAAAGAGACATAAGGACTCTTGAGTACTTGGTGGATAGAACGGGGGCCTTCCTGCCTGGAGAAGGAAGAGGGGTGGGGTGTTGGGGTGTGTCAGGGCAGGTTTACTGAGAACCAGCTCTGCAGCCAAACCTGCAGGAGGTTCCCCAGATGAGGATCAATTATTCACCCTGCAAAGGTTAATTCCTCTATGGCGAAAGCAAATGGCCTTAACTCCTTCAAAGAGAAAAGGTGAAGGCAACTCTGACCAGAGCAAAAGGCCCAGCCATTGGCTCTCTCTGTGGATGGGAGCTTCTCCCTAGCACAGCCCACTCCTCTTTCCTTCAGACTTAACAGATGTATGTTTGATGTTATGAGAACTGCCAAATTATGTTCTAAAGTGGCTGTACTATTTTATTTTATTTTTTAAATTTATTATTATTATTATTTTTTGCGGTACCCGGGCCTCTCACTGCTGTGGCCTCTCCCGTTGCGGAGCACAGGCTCCGCACGCGCAGGCTCAGCGGCCATGGCTCACGGGCCCAGCCGCTCCGCGGCACGTGGGATCTTCCCGGACCGGGGCACGAACCCGCGTCCCCTGCATCGGCAGGCGGACCCCCAACCACTGCGCCACCAGGGAAGCCCGGCTGTACTATTTTAAAGCGCCACCAGCTGTGTTTTGAGAGTTCCGGTTGCTCCACGTCCTCACCACATTTGATGTCGTCAGTTTAAAAATTTTAGCCATTCCGCTGGCTGTTTGGGGGTATCGCATTCTAACTTGCGCTCTTCCCTGATGACTAATGATCGTGAGCTCTTCTTTGCGTGCTTACTAGCCATTTGTATTTCTTCCCTTCTGAAATGCTCATTCAGGTCTTCTGTCCTCTTTTTATTAACTTGTTGCTTTTAGTTTTTATTTATGTTCTTTATATGTTGTGGGTACAAGTCCTTTATCAAACATTTATATTGTGAATAGTTCTTCTATGACTGACCTGTTCATTTTCTTACTAGTGTTTTTGATGAGCAGTTTTTCATTTTTTAAGTTGTTTTGTTTTCATGAAGTCCAATTTACTCTTTTTTTTTTTTTCAGTTTTGTATTTAGTACTTTCTGGCTCTTGTCTAGGAAATCTTTGCCTAGACAAAGGCAAAGCTTGTAAAAGTAGTCTTTTTTCTTCTAGAAACATTGTAATTTTGGATTTTATGTTTAAATCTGTGACCTACTTTGAATTAATGTTAGTGTCCCGTGTGACATAGGAGTTGAGGTTTATTTTTTCCCATGAAATGGATATCCAGTTGTTACAGCACCAACTATTGAAAAGACTTTCCTGGCACCTTTGAATTGTTTGGGTGACTTTGTCAAAAATTAATTGACTCTATAGCTGTAGATCTATTTCTGGACTCACTCTTCTGTTTCATTGATTTATTACTTATCTTTACACAAAAACCACAGTGTCTTGATGATTGTAGTTTTACAGTAAACCTTGAAATTGGGTACTTATATTTATCTATAAAATATTTATAATATACAAATAATACAATATATGATATATAAATATATATAATTAATAAATATATTAATATGTATTCCTCCAGTTCTTTTTTCAAAATTGTTCTAGCTATCAAAGTCCCTTTCCTTTCTATATAAATATTGGAATTAGTTTGTTTATACTATACTAAAAAAGCTTGTTGATATTTGATTGGAATTTATTGAATTTCTAGGTCAATTTGGACCTAACTGGCAGTAATATTTAGGAGTCTTCCAATCCATGAACATGATATATCCCTCCGTTTGATTTAGGGCTTCTTTAACTTTTTTTAGCAATTCTTTGTAGTTTTCAAGGTAGATATTTTACACCTCTTTCATTATATTTAAATCCTAAGGTGGTTTTTTTTTTTGATATTAGGTTTTTAAAAATTTTTTGTATATTGACCTTGTATCCTGTGTCCTTGGTAAATTATTGTATGGTAATTAGTAGTTATTGATTATTACTGATTCTGATAGTAGGTTTCTTTTTTTTATAGATTCCTTTGGATTACTTTTCTATACACAATCATGTTGTCTACAAATAATGACAGTTTTACATCTTGCTTTCCGATCTTTGTTCCCTTTAATTCTTTTTCTTGCCTTATTGCACTATCTAGAAACCCTAACACAGTGTTGAGTACAAGTGCTTAGAATGAATATCCTTGCTTCATTCCAAATCTTAGAGGGAAAGCATTTAGCCTTTCATCACAAAGTATGAGGATAGTTGTTATCAGGTTGAGGGCAATCTATTCCAGTTTGCTGAGAGATTTTAAATATGAATAGATGTTGAATTTTGCCAAATGATTTCTGCATCTATTGAAATAATCATATGTTGTTTTCTTCTTTATTCTCATAATATGATGCATTATACTGGTTGATTTTCGAATGTTGAACCAGTCTTGCATTCCTGGAATCAGTCCCACTTAGTCATGATCTTTTCTCTATACTTCTGAAACTTTGTGCTGAAATTATGTTAAGGATTCTTTTGCATCTATCTTTATGAGGGGTACTGGTCATACTTCTCTTTTCCTGTAATGCCTTTGTTTGGTTTTGGAATCAGCATAATGTTGGCCACATAAAATGAGATGGGAAGTATTTCTTCTCCCTCTATTTTATGTAAGAGTTCATGTAAAATTGGTGTTATTTCTTCCTTAAATGTTTGATAGAATTCACCAATGAAGCCATATGAGTCTAGAGCTTTCTTTGTGGAAGGGTTTCTGATAATAACTTCAAATTCTTTAACAGAAAAAGGGCTAACTTCAGATTTTTCTGTTTCTTCTTAGGTCAGTTTTGAGAATTTGTGTCTTTTGAGTAATTTTTGTGCTTATCGTCAGTGTTGTAGAATTTATGGTCATAAGGTTTTTCATGATATTTCCATAATATCCTCTCAATCCCTGGTGGATCTGTAGTTATAGCTCATCTCTCATTTCTGATATTGGTGATTTTGTTTTCTCTGTTTTTTAATCAGACTAGCTAGAGGTTTATCAGTTCTGTTGATCTTTTCAAAGCTTTTGATTTCACTGGTTTTTCCACATTGCTCTTATATTTTCTAGTTTATTGTTTTCCGCTCTTATCTTTATTATCTCTTTTCTCTAGTTACTTTGGCTTTTCAGGCCTCTTAATGTAGAAACTTAGATGATTCATTTTAAATCATTCTTCGTTTCTAATATTAGCATTTAAAATTATAAATTTCCCTAAAAGCATTGCTTCAGCTGCATGCCAGAAAGTTTGATATTTTGTTTTTATTTGTATTCAGTTCAAACAATATTCAAATTTTCCTTTTGGTTTCTTTGATCAATGGGTTATTTAGGACTGTATCATTTAATCTGCAATTATCCAAGGATTTTCCAGATACTGACATTTAATTGTGAATTTCTGATTTAACTCCCTTTTGTCAAGAGAACATATTTTATACAATTTTTATCCTTTTAAAGTTATTGAAACTCATTTTATGGCCCAACCAAAAGTCTTGGTGACTGTCCCATATTCACTTGAAAAGCATATGTATTCTGCCGGTATCCTCCAGTTGTTAGCTGGAGTGTTTTATAACTGTCAGTTCAAGCTGGTTGCTAGTGTTGTTCAAATCTTCTGTATTCTTAATTTTTATCTACCTGTCCTAACAATTACTAAGAATGTTGAAATCTACAACTGTAATTATGGATTTATCTCATTCTTTCTGTTTTATCCATTTTTGCCTTATGTGTTTTGAAGCTCTGTGATTAGGTGCATTCAGAATTGTTAGATTTTCTTGATGAATTGACTCCATTATCATTATAAAATGTCCCTCTTTATCTCTGATAATACTCTTTTTCCTGAAGTCTGCTTTTCTGGTATTAATGCATCCATCCATTCCAGTTTTTATGAATAGTGCTTCCTTATCTTACTTCACCTGTGTCTTTATATTTAAAGTGAGTCTCTTATAAACAGCATATAGTTGAATAATGTTTTAATCCACTCTCATAATCTCTGCCTTTTAATTGAAGTGTTTAATCCATTTACATTTACCATCTAAGTGTTTTCTTTTCGATGCGTCCATTCTTTGTTTTATTTGTTCCTCCTTTTCTGCCTTCCTTTGGATGAATCAAGGTCTTTTTTGATATTTCATTTTACCTCGTCTGTTGACTTGTTAGCCTATTTCTTTGTTTTATTTGTGTACATGTGCAGTTGTGCTATGGTTTATACAATGCACCTTTAACTTACCACCGCCTACCTTGTATTAATATTACATCACTTTGCATATAGTGTCAAGACTTACGGCAGTATACGTTCACTTAACCCTCTCTCATCCCTTGTGTGATTATTGATCGTCATGTATTTTATTTCTACATATGTTATAAACTGCACAATAGATTGTTGTTAGTTTTGCTTCAAGCCATTAATTATGTTTTTAAGAAAGTGCAAATGGGAGAAATTTTATCTTTATTCACGTACTTACCATTGTGGCACTCTTCAGTCCTTTGTGCAGATCCAAGTTTCCATCTGGCTCCATATTTCTTTAGTCTGAAAAATATCATTTAACATTCCTTATACTGCAGGTCTGCTGATGATGGATTTTTTTCAGCTCCTGATTTATCAAACAAAGAGCCTTTATGTCATCTTATTTTTGCAAGGTATTTTGCTGGATAAAGAATTCCAAGTTGCCCTTTTGTTTCAGCGGTTTAAAGATGTGGTTCCATTGTCTTCTTTCTGGCATTGTTCATTATGAGGAGTGACCAGTATTTTTTTCCCTATTTCACTGTATGTAATGTGTCTTTTTTTCTCTGTCTGCTTTTAAGATTTTCTTTTTGTATTTCATTTTCACCAGTTTATGATATGCTTATGTATGATTTCATGTTTATTTTGCTTAGAGTTCATTGAATTTCTTGGATCTGTGGGTCGATATTTTTCATTAAATTTGGGCAAAAAAATTAAAGTGATTTTTCTTCCACGACTTCTCTTTTTCCTCTCCTTCTAGGACTCTAGCTACGTGAATGTTAGACCACTTGATATTATTCCTCACTTCACTGATTTTCTGCTCATCCTTTTTAGTCTTTTTTTCCCCCTCCATGCCTTAGGTGTGTAGTTTCTATTGCCCTTTTTTCAATTTCACTGATTTTTTTCTTCTGCGATGTCCAAATGGTTGTTAAGCCCATCTATTGAATTTGTAATTCGTATATCCTAACTTTTAGATTTAGAATTTCCATTTGGTTATTTGTTTCACATCTTTTTCCTTATTCCGTTCATATTTCCTTTAAATCTTTGGCATACTTACAATAGCTGTTTTAAGGTCTTTGTATGCAAAGTTCAACATTTCTGTAATTTCTGGGTCCATTTCTACTGACTGGTTTTTCTCCTTGTAATTTGTTGGCTTATGCACATGTATCGCAAAATTTTTTTATTGAATTCTGGTCAGTGTGGATGCCAAGTTTCTGGATTTTGTTGCCCATAAGTTGTGATAAATTTTGATCTGGCAAATAGTTATGTGTCAATAGGCTTGATTCTTTTGGAACTTACTTTTAAACTTTGTTGGTTACATCTAGAGTGGTCCATATTCTGGAGTTAAGAGTAGCCCTGCTTTTCAGGCATGGACTTTTCTAGGACTCTGAATTCTCAGGGGACCCAGTGAGGTCTTCCAAATCTGGCTAATTGGAACCCCAGCATTTGTCTGTCTTGTGTCATATGAAATCTCTCGGTCCTTGTTCTCTGTTCAGCTCATGGCGTCTTACTTGCGCATGTGCAGTTTAGTATTTAGCCAAACACTGTTTCTCCGTGTACTTTACCCCTCCTCCCAAATTGCAGACCTCAGCAGCCCTGTATTCTGGACTGCCACCTCAGTTTGGGCTCCACCCCACTGCCCCGTGGTATGTAAAGTGCACCCAGGCAAAGAGCCAGTGATCACGAGGCTTACGGCATCAGTTTACCTTCCGTCAGGGTTATCCTGAGCCCCCTGTTGTTCAATGTCTACAAACAGTTGTTTCAAATATGTTGCTCCATTTTATAACTGTTCAGTGTTTTCACCGTTGTTCATAACATGTCACTTTCCACAAACCTCACAACTGATCTGAGTTCACCAGGCCAGATAAGAGGCTATCATAAAAGATGGGCAATAAAGTAGGTCTTGTTGTGTGAAATATTAGATTTTTAGAAGAAATAATTGTGGGGCGTAACTTTTACTTTACAGAAGCCTTCACTTTACAGAAGGGCTAGCTGCAAGTAAACAGTGTTCTTCCTTAGCCCATTTAAGAGATTGGAAAATGACTGTTGGAAGCAGAGCTAGGTGATGGGCAGCAGAGCCCTCAAGCCTGTCCCAGGTGAAGCCGTCAGTCAGGAGCGGAGTTAACGTACCATTGAAGTGTCAGTGTGTCCAGGGATCTGGGGCCCACTAGCAAGGCCAAAGCAAAGTGAGGGGCACTGCTGGATGAAGTGTGAAGACCTGGTCCAACTTGGGGCTCAGTTACCCCCAAGTGTGTAGAGCCAAAATGGGAAACACCATCAAAGACCGGGCAGGGTGTGAGCCAGGAGAGACCAGCATGTGTCTAGAAGGTTCTAGGAGCTTAGAAGGGGGTGAGCATCTAAGTCAACAACCACTGTCTCTGCCAACAGTGAGGAATGAGAGCAGCGCTTCTGCGTGTGTGGTCAACCACCGGGAGAGCTTGTTAAAATGCACGCTCTGACTGAGAAGGTCCAAGGTGAGGCCTGGAATACTGCAGGTCCAACAAGCTCCAGGTGGTGCTGAGGCTGTGGGCCCGCAGACAACACTCCCGTCAGTGAGGACTTTGAATCTGTGAGCCAGGGCTCACCCAGGACAGCTCCTCCCTGAGGAATCAGCTGATGCTTGTGGCACAGGGGAGACCCCGGTGCTAAACCCAGTTAAGTGGAGAGAAGAGGGTTGGATTTACACAAACTTAGTTTATCTGTAACATTTCACCCTTGAAATTGCCTGCACCTGCTGGGGCTGACCGTCATATGGGAGGGGCATCATGCGTCCCAGAAATCTTAGCCGTGACCCTAGGAGAATTCCCCATAGAGCCACAAGGAGCCAAAACATGTGCTCTTCTTTCTTGTTCAGGAACCCAAATGCCAGCAGAATGGCAATAATCTTCCATTTTAAAAAAAAGAAAGAAAGAAAAAAGTAAGCAAGAAAAGAACCCTCAAACTCTCTTACCTTCTGCCATAAACTTTTTTCTAGAGTGTAATCTCATGTGCCTCGAGTACAGAGGAGGTCTAAAGTTTGATGCTGCAGACTCCATCAGGAGAGGGCGTGGCCCTTTCTCACATCTAACAGGTACTGGTGTTTGGTAGTCCGTGCACCTGCTCCCGTGTCCTGTAAAGGACACATGTCACACCATCCACACATGCTTGGATTTTAGACGCTGTAATGCAGAACACACTTTTGTTGATGTTAGCATCATCTCACCAGCAACCATACGGACTGGGTTTTTTTCCCCATCATGTTTAGGAAATTAACAATCACGTTTTAACCTCAGCTTCTTGGATAATGCTTGCAATAGTCCATTTCTTCTTAATAGGACGTCAGATGTTAGTGAGTTCTCGACTTCGGGTTTAACTAATGAACTCGTACACGGATGATAATGATGAAAGCTCCCATTAATTGAGCATCTACTATATTCCAGGCAGTTGCTTTAGAAACGTGTTTAATCATCACTAAAATTCTGCCAGCTATGGGCATTATTATTTCCGTTTTATAGATAAACTGTTTATACTTTATTTATGGGTTCCTATTTATAGAGGAACCAAGGAGGGGCAGTTGGAGGAACGAGGTGGGTGTCGGGTCTGGCGTGTTTTGTAAAGTGTGGGCACCGTGAAGTCACTCACCCACCAGTGTTCAGCGTCAA
>NW_006795096.1:809090-810276 GCF_000442215.2 Lipotes vexillifer | reverse complement strand
AGCTCTTCCGAAGCTCTAGTGGCTTTTCCTTCAGCTTCTTGGTAAAGACTCCACTTTCTTCCCAGCCCCTTCGTTCTGCCGGGCAGACAGAGCCGGGCCTCTGACCAGGCGAGCGTGCCTGGGAACTTCTCACCAACCCACGGAGGAGACACCTGAGCCCACGGCCACATCCAGTTCTCTGCCTGAGTGAGCTCCTGGCCCCCGTCCTTTCTGGCTGAGACGACCTCTCTGCTCTCCAGGCCTTGCAGGGGGTGAGGGGCAGAGGGAGAGGCAAGAGTTAACGGGAGGCCGGCTCTGTTTTACACGGGATATGCTCTCTTCCCCTCTCTGTTTCCACGGCAACTGCTAATTAGCAAGCTGCTAATTAAAGTTCATATTTATGATCAGAAAATAAAATCATTGGACCTTTCCGAAATAGGATTTTATGAGTTTTGGCTCCAGCAACTGAGTCAGCAGTGAAGGGCCTGTGCTGTTCAGGACAGCGGTTTCAAGGCGGAGATAAATAAGCAAACAGCGCGGGGAGGAGGCTGAACCCAAGTCCTTGGGCAGAACTGGGCCTCAGCGGGACCGCCGGCGGGAAAGATGGGACGAGGTTCCTACGCCGAAGCCACGAGTCCACGTCGCCCATGTTTCGTCTCCGGGGTCACCGAGCTCCCCTGAGGCGGTTTTCTGTTGCAGAGCCAGCTGTTTTTATTCTTTTCTGCTCTCGCCATACTAGAAAAATCATCACCCACAAGCTCAGACTCGAACCTCCCCAGGTGTGTGTGCAGGAAACTCTCAATGCCAGTTCCTTTCACGTGTCACTGGGTCACTGCTGCTTCTCTGAGGGGTCTCTGGGCACCCTGTCCACCGTGGCCTCGAGTAACCCCTCTTCCTGGAAGAATTCAGCTTCTTGGGCCCTTGGATGTTGGCTCCATCCCTTTTGTGGGCCCTTGAAGAGCCCAGTGGGAATCTCCTCACCCAGTCGTGGAAAAATTCTGCCATCTACGTTTGGTCTCTCCGACGGGGCGTTTTTCAGAATCCCAGAGTTGGAAGGAACTTCAAGGGCATCTGGTCCCCCCCCGGGAACATGGCTGAACGTCCTTTCCCCTGAAATCTCCCCCAAGAGTGGGCAGCTTCCCTCCGCTTGCCTTTGGCAATGTCATCCTTGCTGCCTGTCCTGCCCGGGCTTGGAAGGATCAGCTTT
>NW_006795096.1:800228-809051 GCF_000442215.2 Lipotes vexillifer | reverse complement strand
GGGAGGGGGTGGCGGGGGGGCTGATGGAAGGTCAGTGTGCCGGGCTGGGAAGACCACCGTCAGTCCCTGCTCCTCCCTTCACCCCTTTGGGGGGTCCCAGGCCCGGCGTTCGACGCCTCCACCTGCGGACCGTCTTCTGCAACACGGAGGGCAGACGGCCCTGTCCCATTGGGGTGGGCGGCAGGAGAGAACACGGACGGGGGGCCCACCAGGCACGGAGCCGTTCTCGCAGGGCGGTAACTCAGCCGGTCCTTCAGCTCACCATTTCTCCTTCGGCCCCTGGAGTGTGCGAGGCCGTGCTGGTGCCTGAAACGGCCCCCGAGAACCCTGCCAGCTCTGAAACTCCATTAGCCTGGGTTCTGACCGTGTAAGACTGAACCTTCACGCTGTGTTTACCTCCCATTGATTGGCTCAGGGAGTCGTCACTCCGTTGACGAAGTCCCAGTAATGCTCACAGCACAGCAGGTAACGAGGGGGCCCTGAGCCCACGGGAGGTACAGCAAGACCCTCCTCGTCCCGTGCGGAGCCAAACCGGCAGCACTTCCCGCCGCTTCTCACAGGCTGTGGGCTGCACGCTGGGCCCCCGAGTTCACACGATGAAGCCCAAACCCACAACAGGATGGTACTTGGGGGCGGGGCCTTCGGGAGCGATTAAGGTTAGATGAGGTCTGGGCGGGGGAACTCTCGTGATGGGATTAGTGGTCTTAGAAGAAGAGAGACAGCAGAGCTCCCCTGCCCTCCACGATCTCGGGAAACGTGAGGACAGAGCGAGAAGGCGGCTGCCTGTGAACCAGGAAGGGGTCCCTCACCAGACACCCACCTGCCAGCGACCGCTGGTGGGAAGGCAGGGTGACAGGGCCACTTTTTCGGGAAACAGAGTGGGGACTTCGTACAGAGTTCAGCATGCACCTCCCAGACGACCCATCAAAAGACATGACAACATGTGCCCCCACGAAGATGCATACAGGAATGTCCCAATAGACAAATCGGGCCAACAACCTAAATGTCCGTCAGCAGATAAATGGATAAACCGTGATCCACACATCAGTGGACAGAAAGGGACAAGCCAGACCCTAGAGAGCTGGCCGTGCTGATCCATTTTCCTGAGTTCCAGAAAAAGGTAAAACTGAGAAAGCACAGTCGTGGTTGCCTCTGGGGTGGACGTGGGGAATAGGATGAAAAGGGCCGTGAAGGCACTTGCTCGGCCGTGCCCTGTTTCTTGATCGGGGTCTTGGTGACGGGGTGTCTTCTTTGCAAAACTCATTAAATTTAAGATGCATGCAGCTTACTGGTCATACTGCAATTTTTAAGAAAAGGAAAGGGAACAGAAAGGCTACAGACTGGGAAATAGAGGAATTAGGCAGAACTGGTAGGTCTGGGCTCTGTTGTGTAGGGCCGCGGAGAACAGGGTGAGAAGCTCCTGTCTAGCTGTGTGGGACCAGAGGGGCCTCGCAGGCTTCTGGGAAAGGGGGAGGGCCAACCTTTAGGAGTCACCTACTTGTGCAGGATGCTCGGACAGGCCAGGCAGGCAGGCGACTGTCACCCGTCACCTCAATCTAACTTGCACTCTCGCTGAGAGTTTGCCAACCCGTGCTCCTCCAGGCATCTATACTGCAGGGCCTGCCCGGGGTTGGCGGGGTGGGGGGGGGGGGGGGGGAGGAATAGGTGGGGCGCAGGGGAATTTTAGGGCAGTGAAGCTATTCTGTATAATAGTGTAAAGGTAGGTACAGGACCTTATACATTTGTTAAAACCCGTAGAACCATACAACAAAAAAGAGTGAATCTTAATGGGCTTTAGTTAATAAAAAGAGGCCAATATTGAGTCACCGATTGTCACAAAGGTACTGCTCTAGTGCAAGATGTTAATAACAAGGGAGGCTGTGATGAGAAGACAGGGTAGGTGGTGCACTCTCTGTACTTTTGCTCTATTTCCTCTAACCCTAAAACTGCCCTATATAATAGCTTTTTAATTTTTAACAAATGCCTTCTCTACCTAAGGAGTCTGGGTTTGAATTCTGCCTCTGCCACCGACTCCACACGTCACCTCTAGTCATTACTTGGACAAGTTACTTAGCCTCTCTGAGCCTCAGTTTCCTTGTCTGTAAGATGGGGATCATAATAGCATCTACCACATAGGGCTGTTGTTAGAACTGAGTGGGCTGGTATGTGAAAAGCACCTAGAACAGTGGTTGGTGCAGAAGCGTCCTGTAAGTGCTACATAAGTGTTAGCTGATTTTATTATCATTATTATTATTGCCATCATCACATGGATACGCTAGAAGCGTCAATGGTAATGGTAACTTGAGTTAATTAGAGGAAGAACAGAGCTGGTTGGGGCACCACTGATCAGCACCCGCCCAAGCAGACAGAACCCCAGGACACTGGCTGTCGACAGTGCCAAGTTCTCTCCACCTGAAAAATGATTAAACGTGCGCAATGCCAATTTCCTTCCAGGCTAAGCCAGTTGGGAAACCACTGGTGTCTGGTTCTCTTCACCAAGAGAGTAAAGCTTTTTCAGTCCTCCTGGGGAGGAGGTCTGAGGTTAGGAAGGTTGGCGGGGTGGGGGGGGGGGAGGGGGTGGTCCCAGCCCTGCTGCAGCCCGCGGTGGAGGTCCAGCTGGACTGGACAGAGAGAAGACACGGTTGTCAGAGGAGCCGGGTCAGTGGCCAAGGCGGATGCGTGCAGGGCAGTACGAGATGTTGGAGAAAAGAGGGTGGTGGTGTATTTGGCTCTGGGAAGCCCCGTGTGAGGCCCACAGGAGCATCCTCCCTGGAATGTTCTAGGCCCCGCACTTCCCATCAGCTGGCCTTCCTCCTCGGTGCAGTTCAAAGTCAGGAGCGACCGTGGTCTCTGGGGTGAGGGCCGGCACAGCGGCGGGGGCAGCAGGAAGGGCGGGGCTGAGCTCCTGCCCTCCCATCCTCACCTTCCCGCAGGGCAGACACAGCTCCCGCTCTGTGCAGCGCGGCCCCCGCCCGAGAGAACACAGTCACCTCCGCCATCTCCCAGCCTCCCCCCTGCAGAAAGCCACCCGCAGCCTCTGCTCACAACAAAAATAAAAAGGGAAGTATGGCAGCCCACCCCAGCCCACACCTCTGCCCCTGCTAAAAACAGAGGCAGCCTGTGAGTGGGGTGCTGCGCCAGCTTCCGGGGGGGAGGGGGCATCGCTCCCTGCAGCATCAGCGCTTTCTGGGGGCCTGGCAGCCACTGTGCTGGAGGAGGGGGGATTTGAGAGGACCACGGAGAGAGCCCCTAGCCAGACCTGGGGCCGAGCTAGTTTGCAAACACGTGAGTATACTTTCCAACCAGCCGGTCCTCTTTACTCTGACACATGTGTGCCCAGCTGGCGAACCCACATCCTTGGTCAGGGAGCGTCTTCTGTGGCAGGTCTGGGGGCTGCCGTGGAGCTCGCCACCCCCGTCGCCGATCGGTCGTGCTGTCCTCCGAAGCATGAGCTCTCATGACTGCACGCGTGTTCTTTTCCCATCTTAATTTCCTAAACAACACGGGAGGCTCGACAGTGGGTGCTGGGGCAGCTATTTTATGCTGTAGCTTTGATTGCACAGAGCGTGGACTTGAGCCCAGAGAAGCCTTTCAATAAATGCCTGATGACCTATTTGGACCAGAACGCTCTCATTTTTATGTGCTGGGTTTTTTTTTTAACTTTCTTCTGAGGAAGGACGGTGCAGAGGGCCAAGGAGTGAGGGTGGGTGCCCGGCGTGTGTTCCTGTTGAAGGAGTGAGATGCCCGCAGCCCAGCTGGGTGGAGGGGAAGTGTGTGTGCATCTGTTCCCAGAAGCTGGGGCCCTTGCCTTTATCGGCAGCTCGCAGCCTCACAGTCTTGCCCTCTCTGGGGTTCCTGCCCTCCCCAGGGAGCACCTTTCAATCAGTTCCTCCGAGGTTTCTCGAGGTTCCATATGCAGAGAAACGAGCCAGTTGCTAAACGTTGTCCAACAGCTAACGCAGGCCCAGGCCCTGCCCGCAAACAGAATGGCACGAGAGAGAGAGATTGCAGAGCCAGGCCAGGCAGGAGACGTTTGATCCTGAATCCGGGGAGGAAGGGCGCAGTGCGGGCCGAGCGGCTTACCAAGCAGGCAGAAAGACCAGGCCTCCAGGGGGACGTCGCCCCTGCGGTACCTCGTGGAGGCACATCTGAGAAGGTTCCTCATTTCCTAACGACATGCTTCAGGAATCCAGTGAGTCCCGAGAGGCTGAAGAAACTTTTGCAGCAGCCCCGGGGGTCTTTTGCTTATCAGAGACCGGAGTCTACTTTTTTTCTTGGGGTGTGGGGGGGATCAAACTGACGTCACTGGTTTGAGGAAGTCAGCTGGGGCGTGGAAGCGTCCTGTGCAGACATGTCACCGCCTGCCGGGTGAAACCTGGGCCGGCTCACAAGCCTGGCTTCCTGCGTGGACTCCTTCAACGATCACAAAAGCGGCGGCGTCCCCCGACTCCCTTGCTACGCAGCGTCTCTAACGGCCTCAAGTCAGTAACCGTCCACAGCGTCTGGGTGCCGTTTCGATGGGTGCCTTAATTACTGGTGATTGTGTCATTTGGCGCACGCCAAAAAAAAAAGTCTTTCCAGATTGCACCGTGATCCATAAGCTTTCGCTCACATGGCAAGAAGCCAGAGGTGATGTCTGAGCATAAAGGTTCCCGCATTCCCATCACTGTTACTTTCAGAGACTGGTCAAGTTATTTCCATCCCAACTGTGTGGGAAGGATACAGCATCAGAAAAACACGGGCTCATATTTGCTGGTGCCTGGTGGGAGAGAAAGTGAAAGAAACGCCCACCAGCCTTCAACCCCGACCAAGTTCAATCAAAGACACCTTGTCACAGCAGACCATTCGGAGAGAGGCGGGCGACAGCAGCCCTCCTCGGAAGGAAAGTCCGCGTGTTTGGAGACGTTCTGCGACGTTGCCTTCTCTTCCTGACTCCCCTGATCGCGCACAGCTACGTGGAAAATGTGAGTCTCGGTGTTCGTATGTTTCGAGCTCGCGTGTGGCTTCCAAACAGGTGAGCCGGATTACAGGAAATTGGTCAGGTTCACGTGCGCGGCGCTGGGCAGCTTCCAGAGGAGGGATGTGACTGACACGGATGCAGAGACAGGGGCAGCCCTCCCGGCGCCCGGCCCCCAACACTCCTCCCTTCACTGCGGCGTCTTGCTTCATTTCTCTGCCCTTTACTCGGCCCCGCACCTGCGGGCACTAAATAAAGGCCTGAGTTCCGGTTCCCTTTTCTCTGTCCCCAGCCACGAAAAGCCTCACCCCACCTCCCTCTGCTGCCCCCTCTTCTCTCTCGCCGTTTCCTGGACACCGAGGCCCTCAGGAGCCCCTCGCAGGATTCCCAGTCTTCCGGGAACCGGAGGTTTAAAAGCCGGCGGAGAAAGCCTCGACGAGCACGTGGCTCCCGACTCCCTTCCCCCACCCCCACCCCACCCCCCCCGGGGTGTCCCCTCCGCCGGCCGCGATTTCCTGACTTTTCTTCATTAGAACTGATGGTTTGAAGGGTTCGGGTTAGTCTTGGTTGGCGACCCATCGTAGCTCTTTTTATTGAGGCGATGTGATTTGATTTGAGGTGACATTTGCATAACAAAATACACCGTTTGAAAGTGAACAGTTCCTTGGTGTTTAGCACATTCACAGTGTCGTGCAGCCGCCACTTCTGTCTAGCTCCAAACCATTCTCGTCACCCCCATACCCGTCAGCGGTCACCCCCTGCGTTCCTCCACCGCAGCCCCTGGCCACCGCCAGTCGGTGGATTTGTGTCTGCGTGCGTTGCCCTGTCCGGCACATTTCATATCAGCGGAATCCTACAGTACGTGGCCTTTGGAGTCCGGCTTCTCTCGCTCAGCATAATGCTTTCGATGTTTCCGTCCGTGTTGCAGCGTGGGTCAGTACATAGTTCCTTTTTTACGGCCTAATAGTCTTCCACTGTGTGTGTAAGATGGCTTTGTGCTTAGGGTCTCTGGTGCTGAGGGTTCGCAGCTGGCAGGACTGGAAGCGGGGCTGGGCAGATGGAGGTGGGAGAAGCGGGAACCTGGCCCGTGGCCCCCGCCCACCCCCAGGGCGGTTCCATCCTGTGGCCGTGACAGCGCCGAGCTGCCCCTTTGAGGGGCACGGGGCAGGAAGGTGCAGCTCTGGCCAGCCTTCCCGAGCTGCGGTTCGGCTCTGCTCCTGAGGACATTGTAACGGTTAATTACAGCCAGCCCTTGATTATCCGAAGGGTTAGCCCGTTGAAATGTGGGGCCGCACGGGTGGAAGCAAGGGAGGGGGCCCCGTTCCGTGAGAGTGCCGTGTATTTCAGAGTTAATTTTGAGTAGGGAGACCCTTTCTGAGTCTCTCTTCCACCTCCTCCCCCTCCCCCTCCCCCTCCCCCTCTCCCTCTCCGACGCTTAATCGAATGCGCAAGCCTGTTTCGCTCCCAGTGTAGCGGATGCTCCACGAACGCGTTTGAACTAGCCTACTCCCTTGCCATCTCTTTGGCAGAGCATCTCAGGACAGAAAATCTGGTTTGGATTTCACTTCCCTCGCAGGGAAACGCTTATTGTTGTAATAGCAGTGGCAAAGAGAGCACTGTATTCTTCTAAAAGTGCCTCCAGTAAGTGAGGGTGCTGCCGCAAGACGCAGAGACGAAGGCGAAATAGAAAAAAATCGGGCGTCTGGAGCCGCCCCCAGGCTGGGCCATCGGTCCCAGAGGGATTGGGAGACGGTCGTTGTCGCTATTCGCAGCTTAGCCTGTGTGTCCTTTTCCGAACCAGCGGATGTGCTGGGTAGTGAGGTGCCTCTCTTGTTTTCCTGCCCAGTTAAAAACTAAAACTCGCTGCTGTGTCCTGCAGTTTTCCATCGCCGGCGTCTTGATTGTCCCTTTCCTGCTGGGAAGCAGGCCCGCGCCGTCTGGAGTCGTCCTAGATGAGGTGCCAGCGCACCCCGCGATCTCGTGGAGGGCAGGCCCGCCAGCCCTTCACCCTACAGCATCTGCCTGCTCCGTCCGCCGGGGGTTTTGTTCCTGAGTCACTCTGTGCCCTCCTCAGATCTGGAGCCAGTGCCCACTGGGTGTCAGGCACCCACGGCAGAGCAGGCCTTGTGCCTGAGGTCCAGCAGTGTTTCTTCTGAAGGTCTGCTGGGGACACAGTTTCTGTAAACTTCCTGTCACCTCCCACAGCGAGGGGTGACGCGTGAGGCCTACTCCCCAAAATGCCGGCTGGTGTCGGGTTATCCATTTTCAAAGAATTGGGATTCCACAAACAGAACCCCAGCGCCCCAGTGGCTAGAGCTGGGTCTCCTTGAAAATGCGGCAGGTGCTTTAGACTCCAGGAGTGCCCCACCGGAAGGAGCACGTTGCAAAAAACCGGTGGTTGCCATAACGCTGACACGATGTGTTGGGGAGAGTGAAGGCAGGTGGAGGTTCTCCCCAACGGAATGGAGGATCTATCCACGCGGGCGTTTCTGCGTTTCACGCGGTGGAGATGGTTCGTGACAAGATGGCTCTGTCCCTGTAGGTCAGAAGCTGGAGGGATGGGTATTCTATTTTATTTACTTATTATTTTACTGGAGTGTAGTTGCTTTACAATGTTGTGTTAGTTTCAGGCGTACAGCAGGTGAATCAGTCATACATATACGTGTATCCACTCTTTTTTAGGTTCTTTTCCTGTACAGGCCATTACAGGGTATTGAGTAGAGTTCCCTGTGCTGTACAGTAGGTCCTTATTAGTTATCTGTTTTATATATAGTAGTGTGTACATGTCAATCCCAGTCACCCAGTTTATCCCTCCCCTCCCACCCCCTGGTAACCATGAGTTTGTTTTCTACATCTGTAACTCTATTTCTGTTTTGTAGATAAGTTCATTTGTACCCTTTTTTTTTAGATTCCCCATGTAAGCGATATATGGTATTTGCCTCTCTCTGTCTGAGGGATGGGTATTCTAGACTCTCCAAGTCCACCGCTGACTGACACTACAAGATAGATTGGCACTTAGATCTGAATTGCAGGCACAGCAAAACCAGTTCGGTGTGACTGAAGGTCATACGATCCTGTCAGCCAGCTGTCATGTGAAAACCCTCCCCACAGCCGCCGAGAGAAAGGTCTCATCCACCGAAGAGAGGAAACTATAACAAGAGAGCCAGCACTTATCCACTGGAAATCAATCACTTTATAAATATTAAGCGCCTATTTGTGAAAGATACTTGCTAGACCACAGGGTGTACAAGGAAGCAGGAGATGGTCCTGCCCAGAGTATCGTAAGCAACATGGTAGACAGACGCTCACAGCACCAGGTGGGAGAGTCGCAAATCAGAAGCCCAGACAGAAGGGTTGAGGATAGACCTTTGTAAAGTTTTTCTCTAAAATCTGTTTGGTGTGGAGATAATTATACAGAGACTTCTCTCCATCTTGAGTTTGCCACGGGCTTCCGAAAGGGTGGACCAAGTGGTAATTGATTAAGTGCCTCCCTGTGTGCACTGCAGCAACCCTAAGAGGTAGGTGCTCCGTATCCAATTTTACAGAACGATAAATGGGGGCTCAGAGAGGTTAAGCAACATGCTCGAGGCCACACAGCTGAAAAATGGCAGAATCCAGGACCATATCCTTTCCTCTAGAACACAGGGAAGCAGAAGCTGCTGGTTTTCTCTCTTGAGGCAAAGATTTTTTGGTTCGATTCTTTTTGTTTGGTTAGAGTAGAATTCCTGCAGGCCTTCTCCCAGGGCCCCCATCTTTTTTTTTTCACGGGGAAGTGGGGAAATCCATGTCACTTCCCACCCACAAACACGATGTATTTTAACCTCTGGAGGGCAGGAGTTACATCTTGTTGGGGGGGGGGGGGGGGG
>NW_006795096.1:782823-800092 GCF_000442215.2 Lipotes vexillifer | reverse complement strand
GGGTGCTTCACTTGGAACCTCAGTCCCCCAACTCTCTAAGCCGACAGCGGCAGGAGTCTTCCTAGAATCATTCTCCCCCAGCCTTCACCACCTCCTGCTTTCTTTTCTTCTGCTGCCCGGAAATCTGCCCAGGGGACTGTGGTCTGAGAAAGTACAGTTCTGACCTCAAGCCTTGCACACCTCGGGGTGTTCACGGAAGTCTGAGATCTACATAAAAGCCTGGTCTGCTGCTTCCTGCACCGGTGTTTTGACCGGCCCCAAAGGCTTTTCTAGAAAGAGGCTCTGGCAGCCCCGTGCAGCCCGGGAAAGCCAGAGCCTCAGGCCTCCTCCTTGGCTTCCCTGCTGCGGCCGGGGTGACCTCCCTGATTTCAGCAGTTGGTATTCTCCCCGGATGGTGATGGGAGAATCAGAAACACCCCACCCTCCAACACGACCACCCTGTGCCCATATAAGAAAACCTGGAATGTGCCTTTTCCTAGATACTAGGCTAGTTGATTGAAGTCATTGGCAGCATTGTGTTCAAACACATGGAAATGTGTTTAGGAGTATTACCGCGTTCACCTGTCCCCGTGACATTTCAAAAAATAGACGGCCCCATGACTAGAAATGCATTTTAAATCGATCGCCATATCGATCCTAAGTAGATCCTCAGTGTGTCTTATAAACGCAGAAGGGAGAGAGTGGTGTTTGTTCTGTGTTCAGCCTGCTCGCCCCGAGGCCTCAAAGGATGCAGCTCTGGGCCCTGGAGATAACTCCGTCTGAGCTGCAGGGGGTAACTCGACTGACCTGCATTCCCCAGCCCTCCCCCAACGTGCTGCACTGTGCTCTGATTTGCATTCTCAGAGCTAATGCTCACCTTTAAAATAAGGGCCACGCCCGGCTGTCGTCCAGGCCCCTCATCCTTTTTTCCCTTCTCGCCAGTCACTGCTCCCATCTTCCTCTCACCACTTCTTCCGATGAATCTGCGGGGCTTTCTTACCTTTGTTCCTTCAAGTTTCTTTCTCTGCCTCCTTTGCTCTGCTCTGAACATCCCTAAATGTGTCACTTGTGTCTTATCCTCACCTGTCTTTTTTTTTTTCTCCTGAACATTCTCATAGTCTCTCTCTTTTTCTTACACTTCTGTCGTTCTCTGCTAGTAATGCTTGTTGAACCCAGTGGATGGATGGATGTGTGGATGGATGGATGGGTGTGTGGATGGATGGATGGATGGGTGGGTGGATGGATGGATGGATGGATGGATGTGTGGATGGATGGATGGATGGGTGGATGGATGTGTGGATGGATGGGTAGATGGATGGATGGATGGGTGGGTGGATGGGTGGATGGGTGTGTGGATGGAAGGGTGTGTGGATGGATGGATGGATGGATGGATGGTGTGGATGGATGGGTGGATGGGTGTGTGGATGGAAGGGTGTGTGGATGGATGGGTGGATGGATGTGTGGATGGATGGGTGTGTGGATGGAAGGGTGTGCAGATGGATGGATGGATGGATGTGTGGATGGATGGGTGGATGGATGGCTGAATGAGTGAGGCTCCCACTCTCCTGCTTCAAGTCTACTCTGACGTGTCCTCGTTACCAGACTCTGCAGACATGCCCCCGTAGACGTCCAAAGGCCTTGGGCCCCTGCCTGGTTTCCTTTTTTAACCTTGTCCCAGGCTCCCATGGGACCCCTGTGCAGCCAAGCGAGACAAGCAGGAGATAAAGGGGGAGGTTTAAATCTGCACGTGGCTCCCACAGCAACTTCCAGCCCTCATTCTTGGCTGCTCTCAGAGTGGGCTTCTTATTTGATGACGCTGGTGACCTTTCCTACGAAATGCAAGGACCCAACCTTTTCACTTAGAAGATTCTCGGGGCCGCTGGGCTCAGCCCACACTCACGTGCCAGCCCCCAGCCTCCCAGGAGCAGGACTTTGCTTGTCAGTGCTCACGTTTAGGGCTGTGCCTGCCCCATGTCCAGTTTTGTCCCTTCCAAACTGCCTTACCCAGACCCCAACCCAGAAAGGAACTCATGGTTTCCACCCACCTCTCCTGTGCTAGAATTTAGCTTAGATGAAGCCAACGGTCTCTCTTTGAAAGCACAGAGGGCTCCAGAATTGGAACCAACTGGTGGTCTCGGTGACTTGACAGCCCCCGTGGCCAAGGCGGGCTTGCTGACCAGTCCTGGAAGGCACCCGCAGGAGAAAACAGTGTTTCATTACCATCAGGGCTGGCCCGGAGCAAAGCTGCCCTTCCGGGAGTGAGAGAGGGTGACCTCACGCTGGGCTTTGGGTTTGGCCAAGGGGTGTCCAGCCACGGCTCACGGAGACCATCGGAGCTGTCAGTTTGCTGTGTGCGCAGCTCCGGAATCTAGACGGAGCGAATGCTTGTAAAGAGCCAACGTGATAAATTGATACACATTTCAGAACAATTTAAGTCTGTCGTTCCTAATTCTGCTTTTCACAAAAGCTTCTCTGCAGTAGTGGTAGAAAAATGAGAGCTGGAGTGGGTAGACGGCAGAGCAATAACCTTTGGTCATGCAAGAGGTGTACGCCCTTCCAAACTTCTCTGCCCTGATGGGTGCAAGTCAGAAGCCACTACAGGAGATGTCTGGATATGTGGCAGGGCCTGGGGAGAGGGAGGGCTGGTGTTTGCCATGTCCCCCAACCACCCCCAAATCCTGACTACCCATGGATGCTTCCTCTTTTCCCAAAAGCTATCAAGTTGAGACATTTTCATGCCACAGAAGCCATTGGCCCTTTGCCCGGGTCACCTGGAAGTGGATGGGGGGGAGCACCTTGAGGAGTGTCACCTGGTGGCCTGCTGCCCAAGGAGATGCCCCGGGGGTGGTGGGCAGTGCCCTAGGCTGAAGGGCAGGACGTGCCTCGGATGATGGCTGAGAAGTTTGGCTGTAACTCGAGTTGGGGGGAGGATTGCATGTGGAATAAAGAGGAGTAAAGAGAAGAGATGGATTCCAGTGGATGTGATGGGGGCTGGAGACGTGACCAGAGACTGGCTGAAAAGTGAGGGGCACAGCTCCAGATTTGAGGCAGGACCCAGCGGGCAGGATAAATCATCCGGCGTATGCGTTGGACAATGGCGTGGTGTTAGTTATCACTTCCTGGGCAGTGCCCCATCTCCCTCAGAGTCATGCTGTTTGTTTCTGTCCCCTGCAGGCCTTTGTACATGGGCAGTACTTAGTCCTTATTGATTGCTTACTCTGGTTTTGTATCTAGAAAAAAAGGAACAGGAAGAAATAGATAAGGAAGTTGCTGAGATTGTAGGGCTTAAGAGTGTGTGGCTGGGACCAATGTGATTTTCTCAAAAGGCTTAGATCTTGTTTGTAATGTGTATCTTCTGGGATGATTTTCGGCTGCAAGTTATAGAAACAAAATCACAGTTTTATACATACTAGGGATTTTATTCTTCTCGTGAACCAAGAACTCAAAGGTTAGCTTGGACCCGAAGTCCGTGAAGCATCCTATGCAGCCATACTTAGAGTGTGGACTTTGTCTTCATGCTCACAAGATTGCTGCTCCTCTTCCAAGCATTGCATTCCACATAGGAAGACAGGGACAAACTAAAGGTGCTTCTCACCTGATTCCTCCTTCTCTACAGACCCTTCCTAGATGTCTCACCCAGAAACTTTCACTTACATCTCATTGGCCAGAATTGTGTCACACACCCGCAATTCTAGCTGCAAGGGAGGCTAGAAATACAGTTGTTTTTTTTTGTTTTTTGTTTTTTTTAAGGTGGGTACAGTAATGCTCCAAACAGAATTGGGGCTCTGTTGATAAGTAAGAGAGAATGGATATTGGGTCGGCAGCTGGCAGTGTCTGCCCCTACACTGTGAATTTAAAATGATAATTGCTGCTTTCAAAATATGTATCAGCGAAGCTCTCCTGATTGCTATACACGTTAATTCATGGAAAATATTATCATCTCAATATTTCAGTTGAATGAGGTGGGATAGACAGAGGTTAAAAAGTTAACTGGGATGCCAGAGAAGAATTTTGCAGGAGGAATTTTCTAGCTGCTTCTCTAAGTGTCCTTTTCGTAGGAATGAAACGGATTGTAGGGCAGGAGACACACAGGAAGGGCTGCATCTGGTCCTTTCCCACTAAGCTTTCATTTCAGAGCTGTAAACACAGTAGACGTTGCTGGTGTGTACCGGTGTCTCCACATCCTTCTCAATAATCTTTCACCCGTTTTTATGCCAGAAGTCCTTTCAATTAAGCGGAGGTTTCATTGGAATAATTAAACCCTCCATCTCAAGCCTCTCACTCCAATCATCCAGGCAGATCAATTAACCAGAGACGCATTTATCTAACTGATAAATCTAACTGACCCCCTTCTCATTCCAGAGCTTTTGCGCTGGGGCAGCCCACGGAGAGGAGAGATGTCTGTCCCACAGAGACATCTCGTTTCCAAAGGGCTTGGCACTCCCTGGATCTGAAGTCATTGCAGCCTCCTTGTTTATTTTACTCAGGTTCTGACTTTTATGTATTCACCCAACAAATATATATTGAGCACCTCCTAAGAGTCAGGCCCCGTGCTGAATTTTACCGGGGAGGTGGGAGTGAGGGGGGGATGGAAAGATGAAGCAGACATGTGACAGGTAGCTGAACCCCTCTGAACCCATTTCCTCTTCCATAAGTTGGGGATTGTAGTGGTATCTACCTCATAGGGTTGTTGTAGTAAACAAGATAATCCACATGGAGCATTTAGCCCAGTGTCTGCTTACAGCAACTACCATGTCCCTTTTCCTAGACAGCTATTAGAGGATATGCTCCTGCAAAATGAGGGAATAAAGCAAAAAAAGAGAGAGAGAGATGGAGCCCAGGAAGCAAGGAATCTGATTGTTAGATTAGATGCTGTGCTTTGTCAGTGTTAGCTGTGACGATGGCGAGCTTTAGACCAGGTGATGCTGAGTCGGTGAGGGTTGAGTTGGAATCTCTGCTCTGCCACTTAGTGGCTGCGGGATCTCACCCTGTTATTTAACTCTGATCTGACCTCCTCGTCATAAAGTGGGAATCCTAAAACCGACCTTCTCAGGCTCCTGTGAGTGTTGAGCGAGGCAGCATCTGTGATGTGCCCAGCACATAGTCAGCGCTTCTGGTTTATGAAGGGGTGAGCTGTCTGACAAGTTTTACAAAAAGTAGAATATGGTACATGTTCAGAGAATGGAGATAACTGATTGCTTCTTTATACTGAAATGCCTTAAATGATTCCAACTATTGACATAGGTAATTTTTTTTTACCATGATAATATGTACGTCATGCAGAGATAAAAAGTAAAGTAGGCTTGTCATGAAAAACATCCACCCCCAGCCCTGATCCCCAGAGGCAGTACTTCTAACTCTTTTTCTCCATGTCGTTTTCTTCTGTTATTTACCTCCTTATTTCTAAATAATATGCTTACGTTGCTATTTATCTATACGTCGGTTTTAAGACATTATTTATTGACACGCCTTTAGGTGGATGATAATTTAGCTCCCTTTTCCTAGTTCCCCACTCCATGCACTTCGCCCTCCCCTCCCCGCCATCATCTCGGTACATTTAGATCAGTTTTACCTGTTACATCATCGTGACCAGGTAAATATTGTTCGTGTTGGAGCAAGTTGTATGCTGAGATTATGTTTCCTTTCCTATCTTTTTGTTTTTTCCAAAGTTAACACCGCCTCTCTTTTTGTTTCACTTGCTGAGGTTTTTTTTAATGTACCTATCCTCAATTTTTTCTTTCTGACTCTCAGACCTGTCATTTGCCTAATAATAATATTTCCTAAATTATGAAATATATCAGATAATGGTTCATTATCTTCCCCCTGGCAGTCTGCATCTAGTGGGCCCTCCACGATCCTGCCAGAATCTTAGCCAGCTGCTTGTTACTGCATCCCTCTCATCCTGCAACTTTCCTTGCTGCTCTGCTTCCTGGCCTTCATACCTTCTTCTTTATCGTTTTATTCCCTCATTTTACTGGAGCATAGCCTGCAGTAGCTTCCTAAGAAAGGGTGCGTGGGATCTAAATGTTTAGAGTCCTCACCTTTCTGGAAATAGCATCATTCTCTTTTCACAGGTAATAGTTTGGGTAGGTATAGGATCCTAGGTTTGGAAGTATCTTCCATTGGAAATGTGAAGGCATCACCCAGCTTCCAGCATTACTGTCGAAAGATCAGATGCCAGACTTACTTCTAGTCCTATGCACATGACCTAATGCTTTCTCCCAGGAGGATTTTAGGGTCTTCTCTTATCCCCTGGTGCCCTGAAATTTCAGAGTGATATTCTGAGAAGGTTATTTTCCACTGAGTGTACTGAGCACTCAAAGGACCCTTTAAAACTGAAGACTCGGGACTTTTCCTGGTGGCGCAGTGGATGAGACTCCGCGCTCCCAATGCGGGGGGCCCGGTTTCGATCCCCAGTCAGGGAACTAGATCCCACATGCATGCCACAACTAAGAGTTCACATGCCACAACTAAGGAGCCCGCCTGCCGCAACTAAGACCTGGTGCAACTAAATAAATATTTTTAAAAATAATAATAATAAATTAAAAGTAAATAAAACCAAAGACTCATGTTTTTACATTTGGAGAATCCTCTAATACTATTTTCTCTGATAGTTTCATCCTATAATTGATATTGTATCCCCACAAGATATACAGGAAAGGAAGCATGATTTCTATTTATTGGATATTAGACCTTCTAAATTGACTTCATTTCCCTCCCTTCTTATTTTCCTTCTCTTAACTTTTTGTTAACTTTCAGGGCAATTTCCTCAACTTTATCTTCCAAACTTTCTATCGATTATAAACTTCAGCTACTTTATTTTAATCATGAAGAACTCTTTCTTGTCCTTTGCTCCCTTGTCAAAGCACCCTACTATTGTTTTATGACTGCAATATCTCATCTAATCTCTTAATGGATTTTAATTATTGGATTGTGTTTTTTCCATTTTCTCTTAAGGCACTGTCTGCTTTCTGCCGTTTCCCTGTATCAGTTTGTCTATTTCAATCTCTTCCTTTCATGTGGGGACTTTGCTTAAACATTAAGTGCCCCTTGCCTCTCTGTTTATTCTTATGTGGGAGGGAGCAAAAACTGTGCATGCAAGTTCTGCTTGCATAATGGGCTTCCCTGGACCGTGAATAATCACTGGCTGACTGTGCTTTGAATAACACCAATGACTGGGAGCTCATAACTCACCAAGCAATTGACTCCTCCTTTGAGAAGGAGGAGTTATTCTTTTGAACCCTGAGCCAATATCTGCCATCTTAGAACTTGGTTTTAGTTCTGTCTTAAGTTTGTGTGTTAAAGTGATATTTCAGGGAGATTTTGTACGTACACTTTCTGGTTTGAGTCATTTAAAAGGTAAACTTTTTTTAAAAAGGCAATTCTAGGGGCTGTATGGTAGTGATTAAGTCCAAATCCAGCCTTCCATGCTAACCATATGACTTTGAACCTCTCCCAGGTTTGATTTTCTTGGCTATACTGTGGTGATGACGGTGATGATGATGGTGGTGGTGGTGATAAAACCACCTGTCTCAAAGAGTTCTTGAGCAGTTAGGCTTAGCCAAGTGCCTGGCAGACTAAGTCGTCTATAAACACAGGGATGATGTTTGCACCAGTTGAATGTCATACCTATGAGTCAATCGCCCAGGAGACGTAGCCGATACATTTTCCCCGACCTTAGGACCAAGTTTTCAAGGGTGAACTCAAAATTCAAAGGGCAGAAATAGAAAGTTCAGCCTCATTACTGGGTGTCTTGTGCCTCAGTTTTCCCAAACTACATTGACACATCATCGGATAGTACAAACCTGCTTTCCCTTTCCTGCAATTAAAACGTCTCCGACTATGAATTTTCTTACAGGTTTTTCTTCTGATTATAAAAGAGGAAAATGCAAATGCATACTTGTTTAATGCAAATACAGAGAAGCATCATTTCCCTGGGCCTCCCTGGGCCTTGGTTTGTTGGGCTGAGGACGGCCCCGCCGATCTTGGCTAGGGCCGCTGGCCTGCCCGTAGATTTCCTGCTCCCCCAGCCCTCGCCCGGGGCCCCACAGCCTAGGAGACCAAGGAGACAGCGTCCTCCAGAGAAGCATGTCGCCGCCACCTCCCCGGGGCTGAGGGGCTGAGGCAGCTGACTCCGATCCAAGCTGACACGCAACCAGAAGAGCTGCTGTCAGCCCTGGGAGATCTGGTGTCATCTATGATTAATCCTCAAAGCCAAAACCCAACAAGTTTCTGATTAAACGATGGCATCCCAGGTCCCTGTCACCCCTGAGTGGAGCTGTGGGTTTGGAACAGCCTTCTGGAACCCCTGCCAAGGGACCCTGGCAGCTGTCAAGACAGGTGTCGGGGACTTCCCTGGTGGCGCAGTGGTTGAGAATCCGCCTGCCAATGCAGGGCACACGGGTTCGAGCCCTGGTCTGGGAAGATCCCACATGCCGCGGAGCAACTAAGCACGTGCGCCACGACTACCGAGCCTGCGCTCTAGAGCCCATGAGCCGCAACTGCTGAGCCCCCGAGCCACAGCTACTGAAGCCCACACACCTAGAGCCCGTGCTCTGCAACAAGAGAAGCCACTGCAATGAGAAGGCCGCGCACCACAACGAAGAGTAGCCCCCTCTCTCACCACAACTAGAGAAAGCCCGCGTGCAGCAACGAAGACCCAACACAGCCAAAAATAAAGAAATAAATCAATAAAATTGCCATCTCTCAAACCCCTAAAAAAAAAAAAGTTAAAAAAAAACTCCCCCTCCTGACCTTCTCAGGGTCTGACCTTCTCCCCCTCCTGACCTTCTCAGGGTCTGACCTTCTCAGGGTCTGCGCCTCCCCCCACCGCCCTCTCCTCTACTGCCCTTTCTCCAGGAGAGCCGGCCCTTTCCCTCAAAAGCCACAGCCCCAGCTGGGCTCCTGGAGGGACTGGCTGGGCATGACGGCCTTGCCAGTCACCATAAGGAACGCCGCCCTGGGGAAGTGATGGCGCGTTCCTGCCCAAAACCACGGCGAGCAGAGCTGAGACGTCACTCACAGTGAAGGGAACGCTTCTGGACTCAGGAGCGTGGTTTGCTGCTTTTGACCTGATGAATTACTAGCTGATTAGAGCCTCTACACTCTGCAAATGCTTGTCAAAGGCTTCTAGCGAGCTTCCACCCGGCCATGAGCAGCCCCACGGTTACCATGTGGCCTTCTCTCCACTCCCAGAGTCTTGGGACCTGGGGCCAGTGGCCTTTCCGGCTGTCCATCGGTGGGAACAAAAGCCCTTCTCCCCCAGCAGCTCCAGGCCGTAGTCCACTGCGTCCCCGTCACCCGAAGAGATGCGGGCCCTGGGATAGTGTGGCCTTTGCTTCCAAAGCAGCGGGCCCCTTCGCTGCTTGAACGGTTCTGTCTCCAACCTGTGGCCTTGTTTCAAGTCATATTATCTTTCCTCTTACAGATTGTGCCCATCAGACCTCCACATCCAGAGGAAACTGGCGCAGGGAAGGACCAGCCCCAGCCAGAAGGAGTAAAAGGAATAAAAGTCACCTCCTGTCTGTTGGGTGCCGACTCTATGCCAGGTACTTTACGTGTGTCTACTTTATGTAAAATAAATAGAAAGTGAGGTTACCTGAGACTTGCCAGGGGAGCGGGGGGGTGGGGAGGGTTCCAGGCCAAGGGAGGTGCAGGAAGCAGGTTCTGAGCAAGCGGGCACCTGGTGGAGAATCAGAGACCGTCAGGCGAGGTGCGACCGTGGGCGCTGGTGGGGGCCACCCTCCGCTCGGAGGTCAAGACAGAGATGCTGAACTGTAACATAGCAGCAGCTGGGGCCACACGGTCCGTGTTTCCAACGAATGGCGGAGGGACGTGAGACCAGCAGCTGCCATGGAGTTTGTCCACCGGCAGGTAGTCTCCTTGGCCTGTAAGAACTTGAGCAAAATAGCCCTTCCTGCAGAATGTGGCCCAGGAGCCTTGAACCTGCTTTTTCTGGCTGTGTGTAGAAAGACAGATGTGGTCTAGGGTTTGACTCAAGACCAAGCCAGACCCTGCTGAGGGTACTGTCCGAGTTGCCATCAACTCTGGCTACAGTTGAGGGGAGGGAGGACCGTCCAGCCTGATAGGCTGTTAAAGCTCAGGGCCTCAGTGTCTAAGAGTGTGTTTCTGAGCAGGTGTTTCATCCAGGTTCCTCCAGGTGACGGGGCCGAGTCAGGCTGAGTTACAGGGAAGCGATTGAGAAGAGAAATACATTTGAAATTGTGGTCAAGGTGGGTTTGTTTTCTTTTGAGCCTAGCTACACTATCCAGAGTTCCTGCCCATGAAATAGTTCATACGTTTTTATACATACACACACGCACACATAAAAATATGTACGTGTATCTAATGAAACAAAGAACAGTAAAATGGACACGCGCGTCCCAGCTGAAGCGGTATTTCCCAGGGTCACCCACGTCACCTGTGTGTCCCACCACGTCACAGCCGTCCTGCTGCCCTCACCCTTCTGGCGTGTGTCAGACCCCTGCTCTTCAGTATACTTTGGCAGTATATCCTCAACCATATAGCTGAGTTGCGTATGTGTGGGAAATTTCGTGGGCGCTCCCCTATCGCACGTAATCTTTCGCGACTTGCTTTTACACTCAGCGTCACCTCCCCGAGGTCCGTCCGTGTTGACGCATAAGCCGTAGGTCTTTTCCCCTGCCCTGCCGTAGGGTAGGCCATCGTTGAATATGCACATTATTTACTCCCTCTACTTGTGTCGGGACGTCTGTATGGTGTCCAGGTTTTTTGGATACGTGATGCCTCTGTTGAATATTCATGCACGAGTCTCCAGCTCAAATTAATGGGGGAGATTCTTGAAGGTCTGGAGCAAGGACCAGACATCACATGTGGCCAAGGCTTACGGGGCTGGGAAGTCGAGTTATACACCCAGAGAGAAGACTCTTGCCACTTCTCAGGGGCCCTCGGGGTCTCTCACTGCAGCTCCACCTGGCAGAGCAGCTCCCTCCACCTCCATAGCCTCGACCTGCCTGGGGCTCTGCTTTACAGTGGCCAAGTTCTAGCCTCCACTGTGGCCACCCTGATGCCACCTTCTAGCTAATTCCCCGCAGCACATTCACCCGCCCCACTGTCTCTTTGGCCCATAGGAAATTCCCAGGTCAAGGGATTGGACTAGTGCACCCAGCCTCGGGTCCTCTTTGGAGCAGGTCAGTCGGCTGTGGCTGGAGGGTTTATTTGGTACAAACAGGGTATCAGGGCTGTGGCCATCTGAGGGCGTGGGCAGGAAGGCAGATATTACATATCGGCGTATCTATTTCCCTAGACTTGGCTGTCATCTTTGTTCATTTTTCTTTTTCTCCTTTTTCAAACTATACACATAATACATTGATAGGTGTGTGTGTTGTAAACACTAAAACAGTATAGGTAACGTCCAAGTCCTCCTGGCCGATAACCTCAGAATTCCTCCCTCTTCTTAGGTAGAATCAGGATAATCAGATCCTCTCAAACTCCCCCCCCCCGCCACTTCTTTCCGTCCCCTCCCCTCTCCCTATTTCTCTCTCTCCTTCTCTCTCTTTCACACACACACACACACACACACACACACACCCCTACCTATATAATTATAGGTATTGCATTACATGAATGAGTTTATACCGTGTTGTGATATTTTTTCTGACACCAAATGTACAGGGTTTTCTTGACACCAGATACGTGTCATTGTTTCACACATCCACCAATTCTCTAACACCAACTGGGTGTCCAGCAATCCAGTTCAATTCTGACACTAACTGTCCAGAGGCAGCAAAGATGCCACAGGCTAAGGGCTCAATCCCACAAGCCTGCCCCCGCCTCGGATGCTGGCCCCAAACCCAGGGCCACCTGCCCTCTGCCTGAGCAGCTCCAAATCAGGGTCTCCCACAGCCTCCTCACCAGGTGCAATAATTTGCTGGAATGGCTCACAGAACTCAGGAAAACACTATACTTATTATAACAGTTGATTTTAAAGGATACAAATGAAAACACATATGAGGAGGTCCGGAAGTGTCCCGAGCACAGGAGCCTCTGTTCCCACGGAGTTGAGATGAGCCACTCGCCCAGCATGTGCTTGAATTCAGAAACTTGGAAGCTCCTTGCCCCCCATCATTGAGGGATTTTCATCAAGGTGCTATTACGTGTGTGATTGATTAAATCATTCTCTGTTGGTGATTGAGTTCAAACTGTAGCCTCTCTCACCTCCCCTGAGGCAGGAATGTGGGGCTGAAAGTTACAACCTTCTAATCACTTGCCTGGTTCTTCTGGCATTCAGCTCCCATCCTAAAGCTACTAGGGGCCCCTTACCCAAGAGTTATCTTGTTACCATACAAAAAGCATTCACACTCTTGTCACTCTGGAGATCCCACTCTGTGCTGGGAACCAGGGGCAAAGACCAAATATATTTTTTAATTATACCACATGTATGTGTGTACGTATTTACTTTTATGTGTTTTTTTTTTAACATCTTTATTGGAGTATAATTGCTTTACAATGGTGTGTTCGTTTCTGCTTTATGACAAAGTGAATCAGCTATACATATACATATATCCCCATATCTCTTCCCTCTTGCGTCTCCCTCCCTCCCTTTACCTTTTTAAATAAACGATGTCTTGGGATCTTTTTATGTCACCACATACTTTCAAAATGTTATTCTATAGTGCAAAAGGATCATGGAGTATCTGCTGAAGAATGTTTGGATTGTCTACATTTTTTTCCTATTATAAATAGTGCTAAATTTTCAAGTAAAAAACTGGGGGGAAATTAAATATCCATTATAGGGAAATGAAGAAATAAATTATGGTATGTTCTTGCAATGGAATAATACATCCAACAGTTAAAAATGAATAAACCAATAAAAATTAAGGGATTGCCAGATTAGACTGAAACAACGAGATCACGTGTATACTATCTACAGGAGAAAAACCTTACATCCAAAGGTACAAAGAGGTTGAAAGTAAAAGGATAGAAATATAGACTATGCTGAAAAGAATCATAAAAGAGCTAGAGTGGCTTATATCAGACAAAATAGACGTTAAAACAAAAGTGTTACTAGAAATAAAGAAGAGATTTCATGATGAAAAAAGTGTCAACCACCAGGAAGTTATAACAGTTATAAATACAACCTAACCCAAACAACAGAGCCTCAAAATACATGAAGCAAAAACTGACAGAATTGGGGCTTCCCTGGTGGTACAGTGGTTGAGAGTCCGCCTGCCGGTGCAGGGGACGCGGGGTCGTACCCCGGTCAGGGAAGATCCCACGTGCCGCGGAGCGGCTGGGCCCGTGAGCCATGGCCGCTGAGCCTGCGCGTCCGGAGCCTGTGCTCCGCAACGGGAGAGGCCACAACAGTGAGAGGGCCGCGTACCAAAAAAAATAATAATAATAAAACCTGACAGCATTGAAGGGAGAAATGTAAAATTCAACGATAATAGATGGATGGATATTTTTAATACTCTACTTTCAATAATGGATAGAACAATAGAAGATCAACGAGGAAATAGGAGACTTGAACTTGGGTTTGTCTATAGTACATGCCACCTAACAGCAGAATACGTACTCTTCTCAAGCCCCCACCTGGAATGTTCTCCATACGCTGGTCCATACAACAAACTTCAGTAAGTTTAAAAGGATTGAAGTGATCCAAAGTATGTTTACCAACCACAATGGAATTAAATTAAAAATCAATAACAGAAAGTAATTTGGGAAGTTAACAAATACGGGAGATTAAACGTGGCACTTGTAAATAACCAATAGGTCAAAGAAATCACACAAGAAAATAGAATATTTACTTTGAGACAAACGGAAATGAAAATGCAACATACTGAAACTTAAGTTGTGTCACTAAAGCAGTGCTCAGAAGGGAATTTATAGCTAGAAGTGTTAATACTTTTAAAAGATCTCAAATCCGTAACCTAACCTTCCACTTTTATGAAACTAGAAAAAGAAAAGCAAACTGAAACCGAAGCAAGCGTAAGAAGGGAAGTAACACTATTAGGACAAAAATAAATGAGTTAGAGGAGAGCAGTAGAGAAAATGAATGAAACCAAACGCTGGTTCTTTGAAATTTCAACAGAATTGACAAACCCTTAGCTAGACTGACCCAGAGGAAAAGAGAGATGATCCAAATTACTAGAATCAGAAATAAAAGAAGGGACGTTACTACCAACCTTACAGAAATAAAAGGCAAAATAAAAATAAAGGAATAATGTGAACAGTTGTTTCTAATAAATTAGGTTTTACTTACACGAAATGGACAAATTCCTAGAAAGACACGAATTTACTGAAACTTACTCAAGAAAAACAGGAACCTACAACAAGTAAAGAATTAGCAATCAAAAACCTACCTACTGGGGCTTCCCTGGTGGCACAGTGGTTGAGAGTCCGCCTGCCGACGCAGGGGACACGGGTTCGTGCCCCGGTCCGGGAAGATCCCACGTGCCGCGGAGCGGCTGGGCCCGTGAGCCATGGCCGCTGAGCCTGCGCGTCTGGAGCCTGTGCTCCACAACGGGAGAGGCCACAGCAGTAAGAGGCCCGCGTACCGCAAAAAAAAAAAAAAAGAACAAGAACAAGAAAAGGATGTGCATTCTTGCCTCTTCTATGTAACATTGTGTTAGAAGTTCTAGCCTGGGAAATTAGAGGGGAAGAAAAAAGAGAGAAGAAAAGAAAAGAAAAGCCATCCAGATTGAAAAGACAGAGGTAGAACAATGTAATTGCAGATGACATTATCTTATATATAGGAAAATCATATAGAAAACATCCTATCATAAGGAATCCACTAACAAACTATTAGCACCAATAAATGATTTCAGTAAATTTGCTGGATGGAAGAGCAATATACAAAAGTCATTTATTGCATATCCATATGTTAGCAATGAATTTTATTCAACAAATAAAATTAAGAATACAGTTCACATTTACAGTGCCATCAAAAAGAATTTAAATACTTAGGAATAAATTTAGCAAAAGAAGCGAACACTGAAAACTACAACACATTGCTGAAAGAAATGAAAGAAAATCTAAATTAATAGAAACACGTCCCATATTCTTGGAGCGTGACACTTAATTGTTAGATAGTAATACTGTTCAAATTGATCCTACAGATTCAACAGATTCACTATCAGAATCGCAACTACTTTTTTTTTGCAAGTATTGACCAGTTGATCCCTAAAATTCGTATGGAATTGCAAGGGGACCGGAATAGCCAAAACAATCTGAAATGGGAAGAACAAGGTTGGAAGACTCATACGTCCCAATTGCAAAACTTACTGCACATTTACAGTAATGAAGACAGTGTGGTACTGGCATAAGGATAGACATATAGGTCAATGGAATAGAATTGAGAGTCCAGAAATGAACACTCACATTTGTGGTAAATTGATTTTTGACAAAGGTGCCAAGACCATTCAATAAGGAAAGAAGAATCTTTTCAACAAATTGTGCTGGAACAACTCAATATCCACATGTAAAAAACAGTTGGACCCTTACCTCACACCATATACAAAAATTAATTCAAAATGCATCATAGGCCTAAATGTGAGAGTTCAAAGTATAAAACTCTTAGAAAAATAAATAGAAGTAAATTTTTATAACCTTGAATTAAGTAATGGTTTCTTAGATACACACCAAAAGCACAAGTGAAAAAAGAAATTGGACTACATCAAAATTAAAAACTTCTGTGCTGCAAATAATACCTTTAAGAAAGTGAAAAGCGGGCTTCCCTGGTGGCGCAGTGGTTGGGAGTCTGCCTGCCGGTGCAGGGGATGCGGGTTCGTGCCCTGGTCCGGGAAGATCCCACATGCCACGGAGCAGCTGGGCCCGTGAGCCGTGGCCACTGGGCCTGCGCATCCAGAGCCTGTGCTCCGTAGTGGGAGAGGCCACAACAGTGAGAGGCCTGCGTACTGCAAAAAAAAAAAAAACGAAAAGAAAGTGAAAAGGTAACCAACAGAATAGGAAAAAATATGTGCAAATCATATATCTGACTTGTATCCAGAACACATAAAAATTCCATGTTAAAGACAAAGATCCAATTTTAAAATGGGCAGAGGATTTGAATAAGCATTTCTCATGCACAAATGGCCAATGTGCACATGAAAAGATGCTCAATGTCATTAGTTAGTAGGGAAATACAAATCAAAACCACAGTGAAATACCACTTCCCGCCCATTCAGATGGCTGTACTAAAAACGATGGACAAGAATAATTGTTGACAATTAGAACCTCATACATTGCTAGCAGAAATGTAAAATGGTGCAGCCACTTTGGAAAACAGTTTAGCAGTTCCTCAAAATGTTAAACCTAGAGTTACCATATGGCTCATCAGTTCCATTTCTGCATATCTACTCAAGGAAAATAAAAACATGTGTTGACAAAAAAAACGTGTACGTGAATCTTCATAGTAGCATAATTCATAATAACCAAACAACCCAAAGTCATCAATGGATGAATAAACAAGATGGGATATATCCATACAATGAAAAAGTATTCCTCAATAAAAAGAAGTAATGAAACATACTACATACAACATGGATGAACCTTGAAAAGAAGCCAGTCACAAAAGGCCACATGTTGTACGATCCCATTTAAGTGACATGTCCAGAACAGGCAAGTCTACAGAGACAGAAAATAGATTAGTGGTTGCCTGAGGTCGGAGGAGCAGGTATCGGAGGGGAGTGACTACTAAAGGGTATGAAGTTTCCTTGGGAGGTGATGAAAATGTTCTAAAATTAATTGTGCTGATGGTTGTACAACTCTGTGAATATACTAAAAAGCATTGAATTGTACACTTCTAAAAGGTGAATTGTATGGTACATGAATCATATCTCAACAAAGCTGTTTTTAAAAATGAACGAATTAGGTCTGTATGTATCAACCTAGATAAATATCAATAAATGCAAAGAGAAAAAAGCAAGTTGAAAAAGGAAACAGGAAAGCATATAGTATGATGCCATTTCTGTGGAACTGTAAAACAAAAAGTATAGCATATATTGTTTTTGGAAATATAAATTCTTAGTAAGATATAAAAACTTGGAAGGAAAGGATATACTCCAACTACAAAATTCTCCCTCTCTCCCTATAATTTTTGTTTTAATTTTATGGCTTATCCATCCATTGTTTGTGTTTAGTACATAAAGAAATATATGTCTATTCATATCCCTTCCTTTCTCAAATAAAAGGTAGAATAGGGGCTTCCCTGGTGGCGCAGTGTTGAGAGTCCTGCCTGCCAATGCAGACGACACAGGTTCGAGCCCTGGTCTGGGAAGATCCCACATGCCATGGAGCAACTGGGCCCGTGAGC
>NW_006795096.1:778628-782741 GCF_000442215.2 Lipotes vexillifer | reverse complement strand
ACAAAAAAAAAAAAAAAAAAAAAAAGTAGAATATATATGCTTTTCTCTACTTTTTTTTCACTTGACAGTGGATACTGGAGATCTCTCCAAAGTTTATAGAGCTGTTCCAGTGAGGCCGTTTCATTAACCTTGTTGGGGTTTATGTCTAAAAGGAGGGGCGCCAGAGATGGATGACTATATGCAGACACTAAAGGATGAAGACGATGCCTTGTGGGAGAATGTGGAGTGCAACCGGCACATGCTGAGCCGCTACATCAACCCAGCCAAGCTCACCCCCTACCTGCGCCAGTGCAAGGTCATTGATGAACAAGATGAAGATGAGGTGCTTAATGCTCCCATGCTGCCGTCCAAGATCAACCGGGCAGGTAACCTCAGGGAATACCTTACAGTTTGCTGCCGTCCAAGATCAACCGGGCAGGTAACCTCAGGGACTACCTTACAGTTTGCTGCCATCCAAGATCAACCGGGCAGGTAACCTCAGGGAATACCGTACAGTTAGATGTAGCAAAGTGAAGTTTCTCTCAGTCAGGGATGTTTAACTAGAGTCTATAGACCTCTACCCACCCCTGGTCCCCCACCAAACTGTCCATGGGTAGAGAGGGTCTATTAACCTGGCCAAGGGGAAATTACATCTTTATTTTACCAACCTAAGACTTAGCATTCCCTTCAATTATGGATGCAGGTAGGCAACAAATCACAATGATTAGCAATACTTGTGTCTTTGTCAGCAGTGAACATTACAGATATCTTCTTATCACATTACAGCTATTACAGATTTCCAAAATATCATTTATACTCATCTTTCCCTTGAAATTATAGTAGTTATTAGACCTGCCAAGAGATTGGGTTATTTAATGCATTAATAAAGAAGCACGGGCTTCCCTGGTGGCGCAGTGATTGGGAGTCCGCCTGCCGATGCAGGGGACACGGGTTCATGCCCCGGTCCGGGAGGATCCCACGTGCCGTGGAGCGGCTGGGCCTGTGGGCCATGGCCGCTGAGCCTGCGCTCCGCAACGGGAGAGGCCACAGCGGTGGGAGGCCCACGTAACGCAAAAAAAAAAAAAAAAAAAAAATTTTAAATAGATAAATAAATAAAGAAGCACATTTATTACTGAGTTGCAAATTTAATATTTGTTAATGTATCTTATTATGATTGATTCCCTTTGTAATCCAGTGCATTTTACCTGTTTGAAAATGTTATTCTGATAAAGGGTCAATAGGCTTTTCCAGACTGCCTAGGGGTCCATGACACTTTATCACATTCATTAAAGGTAGGTAGTAAGTGTGGTTTGTGAACACTGTTTTAGTTTTATATACATCTGTGTGTGTATTCACATATATGTTTGTAGCAAAATATGTCTTTGTGTGTAAGCATGAGGTCACAATGTAAAATACATTTCTTTCTGTGGTTCACAGCTTAAGAGGTCTGAAACTCACTTGCCCACAGTATGACTGGTGATAAGTAGCTCATATGCCATGACTCTCTTTTGCATACATGACAAACATCACTAATCGCAGCATGTTTTCCTACTGAGCTTGGATGTAACTTTAGAATCCAGGCAGCTGTGACAAACAATCAGTTGACACAAGATGAAATTTATTTATTATGTCTACCCTAGGGGAAGGATTGAGTTTTAGGACCTCAAGGGAAGAAACAGCTGAAAATAAAATGTTTAAGGAAGGGGCAAGAAATGTAGACAATAAGTGGAACCAGTAGGATAAAAACTGAAAACTGCCACGGAAATTACACTTAGATTAAAAACGTACCCAGACTATGTGATAATCCCATTGAAGAACATGGAGCTATTCCTGCTTCCTATGACTTTTCCTAGCTCCCCACCCAAATACTTATCTTCCTGGTCTGAATCCCAGAGAACCATATATTATTCTGTAACCACTGCTGTACATCCATCCTCCTTCAATCACAGATGCCTGTATGGTTAATTTTAGCCCTGGTCAATTGGGAAGCTCTTTAAGACTATTGGTTTCCTATGGCTGCTTCTGGTTCTACCAGTCTTTTGGAGAAAGGAAACTAACACTCACAATCCCTGCTGAGGGCCTGGCACTTTGATTTACATTAGCTGGGCTGTAAGATATAACTCAGGAGTGACAGGATGTGGTGAGACTGTCTTCTTAAGAGTGTACTGACTGGATGTGAGCCCAGCATAAGACTGGATTTGGAGACATGGACGCTTCTGCCCACCGAGTGATTTGGCCTTTCCTCTAGGCCGACTGCTGGACATTCTACATACGAAGGGGCAAAGGGGCTATGTGGCCTTCTTGGAGAGTCTGGAATTTTACTACCCAGAATTGTACAAACTGGTGACTGGAAGGGAACCCACTCGTAGATTCTCCACCATTGTGGGTAAGTGGCTTTACCGTCAGCATTCGGACTGTGATGGGAGGGGTGTGTGTGTGTGTGTGTGTGTGTGTGTCCGTCCGTCCGGTGGTGGGACAGTTCTAAGGTTATGGATCTGTGACATCAGGACAGTGCCCCAGTGGCACTTATGAACTGTCAACCACTTATTTCTGCCTGATGATGAAATGTAGGTCACAGAGGAACAAACCCAATCAACAGCCAAGAGAAGTGGGTGTTTACTGAACACCCCCCATGAGTGTTGGGGGGGTGCCGCTCCCCCTACCCTCTGCATCTTGTCCTTTCCTTTGCCTACCCTCCTGCCAGTATCCCGTGAACCAGAGCCTGTGGTCATCTTGTCACCTTAATTTTCCTTCCTAAATATTCTTAAATCAGTCTTTTCTCCATATACACCACTATCCTAGTCAAGACCCATACAACCCTATCAGCTCTTTATATCCACTCCTGCTCTGATCCAATGAGTTCTCTACTCCTCATTGTCACCCTCCCCTACTTAAAACCTTTCAGTGGCTTTCCATTGTTGCCATCTAAAGACCCCAGTGCAGCCCACAAGGACCCTACATGGCCCAGCCCCTGATGATACTCCCAGCCTCACCTTTCTGCCTCTCCCTCTCTCTAAGCTCCAGTCACTTTGGTCTTCCTTCAGTTTCTGAAATGTGCCACGTTCCTCTTGCCTTCCCATAGGACCTTGGCAATGTTGTCCCACCTTCCTAGAATGTGTTTTCTCTCCTCAGTACTTGAGCTCATCCATCAGGAGCCTTCTCTAATGCCTCTGTCCACTCAGCTGGATCTGGTCCCCCCCCACCCCATTACACACTCTCACAGTCCCCTATACCTTTACTTTGTGCAGTCCTCTCAATCTGTGGTTATATTTGCGTTTGATCACTTGCTTTTCTGATGTCTGTCTCCCTTACCAGACATAAGCTCTACCGGGACCAAGGCTGTCTTGCGCACCCTGAATCCCCGGTGCCTGATGGGTAGTAAGAGCTCAGTAAAATGTTGGTGAGTGAATGAGTGAACGAATGACACCTGCCCCACGTCTGGAACCCCCTTCTTCCGCTCCCCAGTCCTCAGGCCTGACTGGGTGCCCCCCTCTCCACAGTGGAGGAGGGCCACGAGGGCCTCACGCACTTCCTGATGAACGAGGTCATCAAGCTGCAGCAGCAGATGAAGGCCAAGGACCTGCAGCGGTGTGAGCTTCTGGCCAAATCACGACAGCTGGAGGACGACAGGAAGCAGCTGACGCTGACACAGGTGGAGCTGCTGACCTTCCGGGATCGGTACTACAAGATGAAGGAGGAGCGGGACAGCTACAACGACGAGCTGGTCAAGGTGAAGGATGACAACTACAACTTGGCCATGCGCTACGCCCAGCTCAGCGAAGAGAAAAACATGGCGGTCATGCGGAGCCGGGACCTGCAACTCGAGGTGAGGGGCACGTGGCGGGAGCTGCTGCGCCACAGTGAGTGAGCGGGAAGCGAAGGCCACTGGGGCAAAGACCACCAGGCAGGCAGGGGCAGGGTTTAACACCTGGCCAGGTGAGGGAGAAAGGAAGACACGGGAGTTCCGGCAGCCTAGATCGACTGTGCGCATGCGCACGCCAACCCAGCGAGGCTCGGCGCCGCAGTTTAGCGCCCAGGTCCACTGCGCATGTGTGCACATGCGCACAGACCCAGTTTGACGTCCTTCCTGCTCAGGAGCTCCCCCCCCCCCCGGGCCCCATTGCGCAGAGCGGA
>NW_006795096.1:764996-778147 GCF_000442215.2 Lipotes vexillifer | reverse complement strand
CCCCCCCCCCCCCGGGCCTCTGTGCGCATGTGCAGACTTGCGCACCTGGACCCGGCGGAGCTTCCCACTTGCTCCGGAGCGAGGACCCACCAGGCACATGAATCAGAGATGCGCACATGGGCCCAGCTCATGGGCCCTGCACCCGTGCTGGGTGAGGGGGAAGATGGAGGATTCAGGGGCCTGCCCAGCTCTATGGCCCTCGGGAAAATCAGCGAGGAGGTGGGCACAGCACCTGTCCCGTGGATTCATGAGATCCTTGAGGCCAGGACTCGGCCCTTCACAGCTGTATCCACAAAGCGCAGCATGACACAGTGGAATAGTCACTTATCAGTGAACAATCCAGCAGCCAAATGATAGACATCATTAGTGAGTTTACTTGCAAAAGGGAGATGGAGAAGGGAATTGCTTAACTCATTCATTCCTTTTATTGTGCACCGCCTTGCACCAGGCTCTCTTCCAGGGATACATAACTCAAAACCAAAGCCCTGCTGTCATGGAGCTCACATTCTAATCAGGAAAAAAAATGCATCACTAGCTGGTAGTAATAAGTGCTATTAAGAAGAGGAAGAAAAGAGTTTAGGGATAGTGAGTGAGGGGTGCTGTTTTAAATAGGATGGTCAGGAAGCGTTCCTGAAAAGGAGACACAGGAGCAGAGATCTGAGGAAAGGGAGGAGCCAGCCCTGCAAGTCTCAGGGGAAGAGCAAAGAGCAAGTGCAAAGGCCCCAGGTAGCGGCCATGCTTGGTGTTTTTGAGAAACAGCAGGAGAGCCAGTGGGGCTGGAGCCGAATGAGCAAATGGGAGACGGCCAGGGTGCAGATCCGGGGGGCTTGGTAAGAACTTTGGAATTTATTCCAGTAGTGATGGAAGCCACTGAGGGATTGAGAGCTGCGAGTGACAACTGATTTATATCTAGGAAGATCACTCTGGCTGCCGGGTGGAAAATAGACTCTCAGAATATTTATTAAGCACCTGCCATGTGTAAGGCACGGTGCTAAGCACTGTGGGGGACATAGGCATAAATAACCTGATTTGTGCTCAGGTCACTTACAATTTAGTTGAGCCAGACAGATCAGTAAACAATCCACTAGAATTCAGGTGAATTGAGTCAGTGGCATAGCAGGCAAAAAGCAGGAGCTTTTAAATCCTTTGGATTTGACTTCAAATCTGGCTTCTGGCTTTACCACTTAGTTGGTTCTTGGCCTCAGTTTCCCCATTCGTAAATGCCAGTTACGTGGAAATGAAAATAATACCTACGCCCTAGGGTTGCTGAGATGCTGAAATATGTCTTTGGCAAGATGGCTGACCCAGTAAGCACCCACTTTGTGTCCACTTGGATGGGACTGGGGATCTAGACCCAGAACAAGTCCCTTGGGTTCATCTTCCAAGACTCTAAGGAGGATTTTGTGTGTGTGTGTGTGTGTGTGTGTGTGTGTGTGAGAGAGACCAGGAAGCAAGGTTTCTGTGCTGTCTCATCTAGGATTTGGAGGTGTTAACCTGTGGCAGAGCTTTGAAACTTTCTATCCTAGAACTTTCTCCTGTTTTATGTTTTTCTGGCCATATAGTAACAGTGAGAAACCACATCTAGAACTTGAAAGAACATCTGGCCGGCTGAGTCCTAGGCCATTTCTCAGGCCCAGGCTGCTTCCCTGCATTCCTCTTTGTTCCTTCCCTCAGACCACAGGCGTACAGCCGAGGTCCCTTCCTTGCTGAAGCCACCACCCTCTACCTGCCAGATTTCTTGAGATGTTCCGCCCATAAGCTTAGAATTGAAAAAGGACACTCACCCGTTTGGTACCCTCTTCCTTGCAGACCTTGAAAACAATCTTCTAGGTGTTTTGCCAAGGCTGATCAGTTTGGGGAAGCAGCCAGGCTAAGTCACAGAGGTTTAAGAAGCTTCCTCCTGGTCTCAGTTCCTCACACTCGCCTCCTGGGGGAAGCTCAGCACAGCTGGAGAAGTCCCATTTCCAGGGGTAGTAACTGCCTTCTCCAGGAAGCCACTCTTTCTCACACACTAAGTCTGGGCAGGTCCTTTAGGCCAGAGATTCTGTTAATGGCAGCAATGCCATTTGTTCAACTAAAATCTTGTGTGAAACACAAGAGGCCAAAACACGTGCATACGCAGAACTGCTGTGGGGTGTGAAGTCAGGGTGGGGCCCGGATCTCCCCCCTCCCCATCTCTTAGCTCCCTTCGATAACACGAGGGTTCTTGAGGGAATCTTGACTTCTGAGGATCAGAGTTTGAAACCCATCCTAGAAGACCTTGAAAATGGATAACATACCTCAGGGAAACACCAGGTTGGGTACCTTTTATCCTAGTCTGTAATCTGTTCCACTCCACAAAAGTTGCCTGAGGGAGTCTTCCAGGGGACATAACTGCTTTAGAACTGTTCTGAATTAATGGACCCGGACCCTCTTCCTCAACAAGGAGGCGGTGGTTTGTTTCACTGGGAGAGGTTTCTTTGAGGCCTTCTCTGTCACCAACTGGAGGAAGGAGAGAGCGGGGCAGAGCACAGCTCATGCTGGAAGTCCAGTAGGATCTGGGAGACACTGCCTTTTCTGAATGTTTCCTGCCCAACTGCGTTCTCCCCTCGGCACCCTGTGGGTGTCTCAGATCGACCAGCTCAAGCACCGATTGAATAAGATGGAGGAGGAATGCAAGCTGGAGAGGAATCAGTCGCTGAAACTAAAGAACGACATCGAGAACCGGCCCAAGAAGGAGCAAGTTCTGGAGCTGGAGCGGGAGAATGAGATGCTGAAGACCAAAATCCAGGAGCTGCAGTCCATCATCCAGGTGAGGGCCAGTGCGGGCACAGTTGGCGCAAGGGAGGATGAGGGTTGGGGACGGACATGCCTGCCTGGGTGTGAGTCCCAAAGCCACCACTTGCTGACCGCAGGACCACAGAGAATTCATGTCATCCTTGGGCACCTTAGTCCCTCCTCTGTCAGCGGGGGTGACCACACCACCCACTTCTCAGAGACACGACATTATGTGAGGTAAACCTTGTGGCGGTGTTCCCTTGGCTGAATCACTCCGTGAAAATCACCATTCACACAAAATCACTGCCCTGGGTGCTGTGAGAAAAGTACAGCCGAGAAATCTTCTTGCCTTAAAGATTCCAAGAAACTCAATTCTCAGCTCTGTGTGATTTGTTAAAACTTCAAGGGCCTCCCCCCGCTTCGCCATCTCAGAATCATCTCAGAATCACGGAGGAATAATATCCCAAAATACATATGCAGGGAAAGAAAAAAGGCACCCGCCCCTTCCTCCGGAATGATTCCCCCCGCCCCCCAGGATTGGCTGCCTGGCGTGGAAGGCTCTAGTTCAGAGCAGAGGATGCACACCGGTTTAGTCGGAGAGATTAACTGGTATTTCAGGGGAGGCATCTGGAAGGCAGATCAGCCCTCTCTTTGTCGTCACCTGTGAAGTGTGTGGAGCAGCAGCAAGTGCTCCTCTGAGCTCTGATAAGAGCTGGGCCAGAACAATAGGCGTCGGGATATTTCTGAGCAGAAGTGGGTTTTATGCTTCTTTCCAGGTGATAAAATTCGTCAATAATAAGCTGCTTAGGGACCCCAAGAGACAGTGACCCTTGAGTTTCTCTGCTTCCCTGGCACAAAACCTTCTGCTTGCTCAGTGTGTCGCCGGCGCTTTTGTCTGCCGCCTTCCCGGGCCCCACGCTCCCTGCCCTTCCCCTGCCCCCAGCACCGTTAAACATTCCCCCGCTTCCGCACTCCCCGCCCGCCCAGGCCGGGAAGCGCAGCCTGCCGGACTCGGACAAGGCCATCCTGGACATCCTGGAGCATGATCGCAAGGAGGCCCTGGAGGACCGACAGGAGCTCGTCAACAAGATCTACAACCTGCAGGAGGAGGTCCGCCAGGCGGAGGAGCTGAGGGACAAGGTGGGCCCCATGGGTGGTCGGGGCAGCACCCACCCAGCTGGCGCCCTCGGGCCGGGAGCCCCTGTGCACGGATGTGTGTCAGTGGAACCTCCAGGGACCAGGTCTGGCCCCTGGTGTAAATTCCCTGTGCGTCAGCACCTGCAGTTGCTCGTGAATTACTAAGCGTCAGCACGGCACCTGTCTCCCCCCTGGCTGAAGGCCACAGGAGGGCGCACGTGGCGTCCACCCTGTCTCCCGCTCATTCCCTGGCACGTAGTAGGTCCACAGCAAATCTCCATTGATGGACTGGCCTTTTACCTTGGTCCCTTCTGGTCAGAGAGCTGACTCTCACAAGGTCAGGCCCTGTGGGGAGGGGCAGGCCGGCTCTGGGAAGACGCAGCCAGAAAATGGCCCTCAGCCCCGATTGATGACCGCGTGATGCGTGTGTTGATTTCCCCCTGTGCTCACAGTACCTGGAGGAGAAAGAGGACCTGCAGCTTAAGTGCTCGACCCTGGGGAAGGACTGCGAGATGTACAAGCACCGCATGAACACCCTCATGCTGCAGCTGGAGGAGGTAGAGCGGGAGCGCGACCAGGTACAGGCTGCCCGGGGCGGCTGCGCGGCAGGCCTGCGGGCTCCGGGCCGTGGGGTCCAGCAGGAGGTTTTGTCCGGGGCAGTGTCATTAACTCCGCCGGAATCACTCGTGAATCCATCTTTCCTGCTTCCGTTCCCAAAGTGAATTCTATCCCAGTTCGTTTGAATAGCATGGGGGCCTGAGCTGGAGACCGGCGGCCTGGGCTTTAGAGTAAGATGGCCAGGTCCAGACCCTGTCGCTCTTCAGACGCGTGGCTGCAGGCGAGCTGCCACTCCCTGGAAGCCTCGTCTGTGAAATGGGAATAATAATAATGGCGCCACTCGCTAGGGCGGAGGGTGGGCTCCAAGAGACACAGCCGGGGCTGGACAGACGGGGGCTGTGGCGTGTCGTTCAGGACGGTATCGACCGAAACGCCCAAGCGTCAGGGTCCAGAAAAGGGCCAGAGGCCGTGGGACTGACACGTGGGCTGGGGAGCGGGCGTCTGGGCCTGACTTGGGAGCGTCGGGGCGAGGCGCCAACCGGCCCCCTCCCTCTCCGCCTCCGGGCAGGCCTTCCATTCCCGGGACGAGGCACAGACCCAGTACTCCCAGTGCTTAATCGAAAAGGACAAGTACCGGAAACAGATCCGCGAGCTGGAGGAGAAAAACGACGAGATGAGGATTGAGATGGTCCGGCGGGAAGCCTGCATCGTAAACCTGGAGAGCAAAGTCCGGCGCCTCTCCAAGGACAGCGGCAGCCTCGAGCAGGTGGGGCTGGCTGGGCGCGTGCGCTCCCGCGGGGACGCACACCCTTCCCTCCCACACCCAGAGCGGCCGTGCCCCTGAACCGCCGTGTGTCTGGGTCGCGATGAGTAGAAGCCGCTCATTTTGAAGTTAGAAGAGGCAGGACGAAAGCCTGGCCTGGCCGCTTGCTGGCCGGGTGATCTCGGGCAAATCACTCCCGCGTTAGAACTGCAGCTCCTTCCTCAGGGGACCTCTGTCGGCCGTTAGCCCGCCACTGGGTTTCCTTAAAGCCCTCTGGACGGTCATCGGGTGTAAGACGCCCTGCTCCCATTAAAGTCGGTAGGGCCTGTAAGGAAACCGTCATTTATCTCGATATGAAGCTCAAGCACGTGTCACAGCAGGGCCCCAGGCGCTCCGAAGTGAGCGATGCCATGATGCAGGCAGATGATGCTATCACTCTCGTAGCTGTGGGCTTGGGTGCCTGTGTTTGCAGGTACTGTGCTAAGTGCCCTCTGTGCTGCAGGACTGCCCGCCAGGACGGTAAGATCGCCGTCTTCCTTTGCCAAGGGTAGAATCCAGACACAAGCAGCTGAGTAACTTGCCCGAGGGCATCGCTAGTCAGTCACCCGGGGAAACCAGGATAGGGCCCACCCTCCCAGCCCCTCGCCCAGAGGACTCAGATCTAGTGCTGGACGCAGATCCGGGAGCGTGACATTTCAACGCAAGTGTTGTAAATTACGCCTTGAAGGGGCGCTGTAGGCGCCCAGGGGAGGAGGCCTCCATCCTGTCAGGGTTCCGGGAAAGACTCCCCACAGGAGAAGCCAGCCTCGGGACCTCCATTTGGAATGCTGTCCCCGGACTTCACCTGGCCAAGTTCTGACCCCCTTCTGGGCTTGGCTGACGTGTCAACTTCCTTAGCTAGGCCTTCACTGGTTCCTAATGGAAACCAGGAGCCTCTGTGTTATGCCCTCAACTTTTGCGCGTTTCCCACAGTTTGTAATGACGCAGGAGCTCCGTGTAGGCCCCTCTGTTTGTCCAACATGTAGCATAGTGCCAGGCACGGGGTGGACCCTCGGGGAACATCTGCTGAATTTATGAACGAAAGCTGTGACGGCGCCTGGCTAGGTGAGGAAAGATGGGGCTGTATTCCAGCCCACGGGGACACCACGAGCAAAGGCCTGGAGGTGTGACACCCATGGCATGCCGTCGGCAGGCCGCGCTTGGCAGGTCTGTCATCCATGGAGTGGGAGGCGGGGACAGGCAGGAGGTGGGCTGGAGCGGGTAGCAGGAGGGAGCAGAGTGGGCCTGTCGGCTAAGGAGCTTGGTCGTGAGTTATTCTTGAACGTGAAGGATTTTGTGCGGGGAAGCAAGGCCAAAAGCTTTGGGTTTGGAGGCAACGTAGCACGAGGGTGTTATGTGGCTTTGAGGGGATCAACGAGAATTTACTTAATATTCTTGCCCCTCAGCTTCAAGTAATGGCTATAAATTACTTCGGACAGTACCTGGCACTGTTGTTATCATTATCCAGTCATTCGGCAGCATTTCTTATATTTGTAGCTTAGGCCTAGGGCCTGAAATTGTGGATGTGATGGTGGTGTATCAGATAAGGCGCCAAGACCATCTGGGAGGCAGTCCCTCTACTACTGTGAAGAGCACAGTGCGAGGGTCTGCGCCAGGGCCCCGGCGGGAGGGAGATGGGGGCGCGGGTCTTGTGAGGAGCAGAGTGGAGCTAGCATGATCGGTCTTGGCATCGGGCTGGACGCGGGGGTCAGGAAGGAGGAAGAGGCCATCCGGAGCTTCCAGCTTGGGTGCCCGAGGGAGTGATGGCGCCATTAGTGCTCGTTCCCGCGCGTGGCGGCAGCTCCTCCGTGCTCCGTCACGGACACGGCCTCCCCTTGTCTCCAGAGTTTGCCCAGGAACCTACCAGTGACCATCATCTCTCAGAACTTCGGGGACACCAGCCCCAGGACCAACGGTCAGGAGGCTGACGATTCTTCAACCTCAGAGGATTCGCCAGAGGACAGTCGCTTCTTTCTGCCCTACCACCCGCCCAAGCGCAGGGTGAACCTGAAGGGCATCCAGGTGCTTGCACGCGGCCGGGGAGGCGCCTTGTCGGGCCGTCCTGGGGCGGGGGTGGGGGCCCCCTGCAGGCGGGGGAGGAGGCAGCAGGGCCTCACGTGGTCCTGGGGCGGGTCTCAGACCCCTGATGCGACTTGACCGCCGTCAGCCCTGTGAACAGAAACCGTGCCAGCTTTGTGCTTTTTGCTTGTTTGTTTCGGCTAATTCTTTCACCTCTTACGAATGTAGTGCAAGTTAAGAGAGAGGAGAGAGAATGAAATAAGCACGATCTCCAAATTCATTTGTTTATTCAACGAATAGGTATTGAGTGCCTATCGCGTGTTTACTGACGTCAGTGGCTTGTGATGGAGCTGGAATTACAGCACTCATCCTATGTGCTTTGCTCTGTCTCTAGCGCACTCCATCAGCTGAGGAATGAATGAATGTGACTGAGTGAATGAGACGGTCTCACACGCGGGGCCTGGCGGTGCCTCTGCTCTCCCCGCCCTCGCACACAGGGAGCGGGAAGGCCTAGGGCAGCACCTCGGAGGCCAGCCTGGAACCGCCAGCACCTAATGCCAGGGGTGGCCGGGGCAGCTGCCCAAAAGCCTCGTCTGTTCCTGAAAATCCCCCCATGCCGTGTAGCCAGTTCTGCTCAGATTCACGGTGCCACCCCACCTCCACCCTTGGCCCTTGTACCATCCGAGCCACGTGGCACCGCCTCCCGTGGGGCGAGCGTGTCTGTACCAGCGGCTGCCTGCGCTGGGCCGGGGGAGCCACGGCTGTGGAGCATCTGTGGGCATCCTGCGCCCTCCGTGGTTCCTGTGGCCACGTGACGAGGGCGGCGTGGGCTCGCCTGTTTCTTTCTTTCCTTAGCGCCGGTGACGTGGGTCTCAGGCCTTGTTTGATTTGTGTCCTCTGTCTCCTTTCTTCCCCTCCCCTCTCTTTCAGCTGCAGAGAGCCAAATCCCCCATCAGCCTGAAACGAACATCAGATTTTCAAGGTTAGTGAGACGCCCGGATCCCTCTCCTGTCTGTCACTCTGACCCTTGGTCCATCTGTTTCTCCCATCGTAGGCATCGATCCTGCAAGGTTAACCCGGGAGGGGTCTCGGGGGCCCTGGGGCCCCGGGGCGGCAGGGTATCCAGATGGTGATTACCGTTTGCTGTCATCGGAGAGGGCGGGAGCCCCGACCACAGAAACGTCACATCTGAGGTCCGCTCCCCGTGGGTCCGTCCGGAGCCCCGATACTTGGCCTCCCTCCCAGACTTCCAGCCAGGCAGTCCCCGGCGTGGGAGGCCACCAGTTCACCCCTAAACCACGGGTTCTCTGAGACACACTGTCCTCCGAATTCCTCTCACTCATCCTCAGCGCCACTCTGGAGCGACAGCTGGCTAGCGAGGGTTTGCCTGGGTGAACCGCGCACCTACTGTGTGCCAGGTGCTGGCAGGTCCACGTAGATGCTTCCAGAGCCCAGGTACTCGGGCAGGGCCATCGGTGAGGAGGTGGAATGTGGCTCTGGACACCCAAGAGAGCGGCTGGAAGAAGGCTGGAGAAGGAACTGTCAAGAAGGGCGCGTGCAGACGGGGTCTAGGAAAGGGAGAATTGAGGCCGCTGGGCACGGCCTCCGGAAGGGCCCCCCGGGGTGGAGCAGGAAGCAGAGACGCGGACGTGCAGCCTGGAAAGCGTGTGATACAGAAAAGCTGTGCTGCCTCCTGGCGTCAGAGCAGGACGGCGCCAGGAACGAGTCCGCAGAGGTGGACGGCCAGGCCCGAGTTCACGGGCTTCATCCCTCCGAGGAGAGCAGGGAAGCCAGGGGTGCAGATCTGGGCTGCGCCTGGTGGGGACACAGGGGGAAGGGGAGCCCTAAGGTGGGGGCCGAGCCACTTCCCTGGTGGCCAGACCAGGTGTTTTAGGGACCTTGTACAGAAGGGAGGTGTAAAGGGCCTGGGGCCAGCAGAAGTGGAGAGGGCGTTTGTGCCAAGGAGAGGGAAAGGGGTGCAGCGGAGATGGAGCCTTGCCGGCTGCCTGACGTGGGGCGCTGGGCCAGGGAGGGAACTGTGGTTCGTCCCCTCGAGGGCGCCACGGACCGGGGTGCACGTGTGCGGCTGGCTGTGCACGTAGACGCACACACGCCAGCGCGTGGGGCTGTGGATGGGGAAGCTGACCGCTTCCCTGCAGCAAGATGAGGGCCGAAAGGAGTGTGCAAAAGCCCCCAGGCAGCCTCGAAGGAGCACAGGGGCGCCAGGGGCTGCGCGGGAGGCGGCACACCCAGCCCATCGGCCCCGGTCCCCAGTCGGCTTGTTCAGTGGGGACGTTCCGGCCCCACTTCCCGCTGTTCCACACGGAGTGCCAGCCGGGATGCCCACCTTGGCCCTCAAGACAGAGGGCGTCGTCCAGCCTTGACGAGGCCGCCCCGGGCCTGTGTGGGGGGAGGGACATGGTGGTGAAAAGACCCGGCTCTTCCTCAAGCGGAGGGGAGAGGAGGCCGCCCCCCCGCACAGGACGGCCGCAGGGGCGCAGTGCCCCAGGGGCTCTCACTGACCCTGCCCTCCCCGTTCCCCCCCGCCCCTTCCGCCTGCGCCTCCTGCCCGATTCGCCGAGGACAGGGAGGGGACACGAAGAAGACGTCACGGACGCCAGCCCCAGCTCCTCCGGGTCGCTGCCCGTCACCACCTCCTTCCCCAAGATGGTGAGCAGCGCCCTCACCGCCGCTCCCCGTTCTGGCTCGGAGCTTGGGCCAGGCCCACCACCCCGGCGTCGCCCGCCCCGCGGGCCCGGCCCGCTTGCTTTCCTCGCCCGGGGTTGCAGCCCAGGCCCTGCTCGATGTCTCCTGGCCTCGCGATGTATTCACACCTTCTTGCCGCCTCCTTTCCCGATTTAACACTCGGTGGGAGGAAGAGACGGGCCTCCGCAGGGCTGAGGCGAGTTGCACAGGCGGCTGACCGTCCTGCTGCCGCTTCTCAGCCCCTGGCGACTCCGGCAGCTGGAGGGGGGGGCAGCCGGCGGGGGCCGGAGCGGCAGAGCAAGGCCCGCCCAGCACCCGAGCGCCTCCCTCCAGCCCACCTGGGCGGAGCGGTGTCACTCCCCCTAGCCAGGCAGCAGGAGGCGTGGGATTAGAAATTCTAACCCCGAGGGGAAGCCCTGGGAAGCTGGTCAGCTCCGCTCCAGCATCAGGCCCTGGAAGAGAGAGACGTGATAAGGAATGGCTCCTGTCTGAGCCCAGCTCTGGGAGGCGAAATCCCAGGCACTCAGTTCAGGCAGCCCTTGCCGGGAGCCAGCGGGCCTCGTCTCAAAGGGCCACCCTCCAGCAGCCGAGCTGTCTGCGTGGGCATCCGCCAGCCCCAAAGGTCTTCCTCTCGTCCAGAGCAGGTGCCCAAGGCTGGGCAGTTCTGGGGACAGAGAACTCCGCCTGTGCTGGGCACAAACAAGGACCGCCTCTCGGGTTCCCACCCGCCTCCCCACTTCCTGTTCCCGGGGCGAGCAGATGTGCACCAGGCTTGGTGGCTTCGGCCGCCGCGGGCTGAGCACGAGCCTTCGTCGGCCAAGGTCACCGCTGAGAACCAGCTTGCGGGCCCACACTGCCTGTGTATGTGTAGCAGGCGGGGACGCATCTGATTTAAATTTAGTCCACGTGTATATAATATTTATGCCCGTGGAGGCGCAGCGTATACATACCCAGCTCCCCGTAACACATCTGTGTGTGTGTGTTTGAAGCAGCCCCATCGAAGCCGTTCCAGCATCATGTCAATCACGGCCGAGCCCCCAGGAAACGACTCCATCGTCAGACGCTGTAAGGAAGATGCGCCTCATCGGAGGTGGGTGACAGGTGGAAGGAGGGGGTGGGACATTTTCCTGGTGCCTGTTGTGCCGCTCGACACTTAACTAACTCGGCAGTGCTTAAGGGAAGCTTGGAATGTAGGCAGGATGGTGCACATTTTACAGATGAGGAAACTGAGGCTCAGAGAAGGGACATGGCTTTCCCAGGGCCCCCCAGCTAGCTAGCAAATGATGAACCCAACATCGCTTTGCCCCCTGCTACCTAGAAATCGGGTTTCTCCATCCCAGGGTTCCAGAGCTTGGCTTTTTCTGCCAAAGAGTGAGAGACCCTGTGAATGTCCCCCTCATTCCTACTGCCTCTCCCCTTTCCTCACCTCTTGGAGGCCATCAGTGTCCCCATTGTGGAGACCACAGTAGAGATATGCCTGGGCATCCAGATGTTTCCAGTCAGCCAGATACTTAGCATCGTACGTTCAGAGTCAGAGGTTGGTGGTGGTTCCTAGAAGGGCCAGACCGAGGAGTGGCCGGCGGGGCTGGATCTCCATCTTGGTTCCTGCCAGCCACCTGGCTTGGGCCTCATTACTGCATCACAGGGACCACACGGGAACAGCTTAGAACTCTTGGAACACGGGCCTCAGTCCCGTCCAGTCCTGTCCGAGGGAGGCTCAGCTGTTTGGGCCCGTCACGCAATGCAGCCCGTCCGAGTACAAACGCTATTAAGCGCTCTGCGTCCAGGGAGAGGAATGCGTGGGGAGTAGCAGGTGGGGCTGTCGGGGACTCTGCTCACCAGCTCTTCGTGTCCGTCCTCACAGCAGCTAATGCGGCCTCTGCAGGCTCTGGGGCCGCCCTGCCCTCCCAGCAAAGCACCCAGCCTCGTGCAGCCCTCCCATGGCCCACAGCCCTCCACCCACCTGCTGACCTTCCTGTCCCGCCCATCCTGCCCTCTCAGAACCACAGCCTCTTGGACAGCCAGCACGTTCCGGAAGCCTCGCTCTCCCTTGTGCACCTGCACACACAGTCAGGAGAGCTCTCCTGTCCCCCCTTATGTCTTGCAGCACAGTTGAAGACGACAATGACAGCGGTGGCTTCGATGCCTTAGATCTTGACGGTGGGTACCCAGCAGGTCTGAGAGGCGATACAGGTGTGGCAGCCACGTCGGCCCCATCCTGATCTTCGAGCAGGGCCTGCCTGGGGCGAAGCCTTGCACACAGTAGGTCCTCAGGAAACGTGTGCAGAGTGGATTCCGAGAGGGCTGTCTGTGCACAAGGAAGACAGGCCTCCGCCCGTTGAGTGGCTCGGGCCGGGAAGCGCCTGAGGAGCCTGTCCTTTGTTCCGCAGACAGTAGGAACCATCCCGATGCTGAGCGTAGAATCAGAGTCAGGTCTGGGCTTTTCAGAAAGCAAAGCTCTCGTGGCTGTAGCCGAGCACTGTGATCCAGTTCCAGCGACTCTCAGCAGGCGTTTTCAGGGATGCTACTGTCCTTGTTTTGCAGATGAAGAAACAGTCTTAGGGAGACTAAGAGGGAGAGTGGCGGAGGCAGGGGCACCGAGAAGCCAGGTGTTAATTAAGCTGTTAACCAACCTCGGCGAGATGAGTGGCAGGCATGGGGCTGGGGCCCTGGGATGGAGATGGGGCGGCAATTAAGGTTGGTTTTCATCCCCTGAAACTGTAGGTGTGGGGCAGGCAGGCACTGGGGAGACTGCAGGGGGTGTGGTAGCCCTGAACCCGCCCCACGGGCAGAGCTGGTATGATGGAGGGGATATTCCCTTGGCCCAGCACGTTGCCACGCAGAGCCAGAAACGAAGGCTCCGTCTCCAGGGAGTAAGCACGCACGCAGCACCTGCCAGTCACCACCCCTTACAGCCGCGAGGCCCTGCACACGTTGAGTTCCTGCACCTCACCAGGCCCTGTTACAGCTGCATGGGACACAGAAACCTGTGTCCCTGAGTTCTTGCTGTGGCAGAGACTGTGGTGGCACAGTTGAGGACCGGTGGGGAGACCAATGCAGATTTGCAGACCTGATCTGCTGCTGTATTTTTTTTGTTTTTTTTTTGTTTTTTTTTTTTGCGGTACGTGGGCCTCTCACTGTTGTGGCCTCTCCCGTTGCGGAGCACAGGCTC
>NW_006795096.1:748688-764382 GCF_000442215.2 Lipotes vexillifer | reverse complement strand
GATCTTCCCGGACCGGGGCACGAACCCGCGTCCCCCGCATCGGCAGGCGGACTCTCAACCACTGCGCCACCAGGGAAGCCCCTATTTATTTATTTTATCATTTATTTATTTTGGCCGCGCTGGGCCTTAGTTGCGGCATGTGGGATCATTTAGTTGCGGCACGCAGACTCTTAGTTGCAGCATGTGGGTTGTAGTTCCCAGACCAGGGATCAAACCTGGGCCCGCTGCACTGGGAGAGTAGGGTCTTACCCACTGGTCCACCAGGGAAGTCCCCAGACCTGAGCTTCTGACCGGATGGACAGGAGGGAGAACAGGAAGGGTTCCGGCTTCTCGGGAGGTGGCTCGGCGCCTTGGGATGGTGGCAGCGTCCTCGGGCCCCGTGGAGCTGGCAGCATGGAGCCGGGCTCAGAGTCCTCCGGGTGTGGCCCGCCAGCCCCCTCGGTTCCAGGGCTCCCGCCAGCCTGCCTCCACCCCTCGCCAGCTCAGGCTGCCAACAGATAAAATGAAAGATTAGTGGCTCTCCTTAATTGGTGACCAGCAGCAGCTTTCAAGTGTTAAAGAGAGGTCGGCACCTAATCGAGGCTGGGTGATGGGAAGAGCTCCAGGAGTTTGGAAAGGGGAGAGCTGGGAAGAGAATTCTGGGCAGCCGTCCAGAGCGTTTTGCAGTGTCGGGACAAATTCTCTCTGCAGAGAAGCCTTTGTTATCGGCCCAGAGCAGGGCTTGCAGGTCTCGCGTCCCAGCGGCCTGAGCTGTGCAGGGTGGGCGTCTTTCCCTGGGGGGCTCGGGGTTCCGCCGAGTTGGGAGGAGAGGGGGCTCCCTTACTCCGTCCACACGCTGGTCCTGCAGCCCCGCCCCAGACCCACAGAGGCCGGTAGATGGTGGTTAGACCTGAGGTCCCCAGATGAAAATTGGGACCCCGATTCCAAAGCAGAGCAAGTGCCTGCTAATGGCGGCCCCTTTCCAGATTCCCCCCTGGAGGTGGGGGAATGGCTCTGATGGAGAGGATGCCATGCCGGGACCGGACCCTATACCCCCAGGGCCCCCGGGACCCGCTGGCTGAGGCTGCTCCCTCGTCCGGGGAGCGGGGAGGATTTGCCGGGAGGCAGAAAGGGAGGAGCCGCCTCGGCCGTGTCGGGAAGGCCGCGTGCCGCCCTCCCCGCTGCGCCGGCCGCTCGGGGGCCTGAAGCATCCGTTGCGCCTTCACAGATGACAGCCACGAGCGGTTCCCCTTTGGGCCGCCCTCCACCCATTCCTCCTCTTCCTCGCACCAGTCCGAGGGCCTGGACGCCTACGACCTGGAGCAGGTCAACCTCGTGTTCAGGAAGTTCTCTCTAGAAAGGTACCGAGGCCACGAGAGAGGGGAGGCTGGGCTGAGGGGCAGGGATGAGGCGAAGGCTGCTCTCCGCTCGATCCCCTGCAAAGGGGATCGTCCACGGCACCCGGGTTCTAGCATCAAAGTCTGGGAATCATAGTGTCCCAAAGTCAGAAATCACTGCCCCTGGCTCCCAGTCAGGCCCACGTAGGAAGGGGCCTGCCCGTGGCCACACAGCCCGGCAGAGGCAAGGAACGGGCTTCTCATGGCGGACCGGCCCTGGGCCCCGCCCGTGACTCCCCGAAGCCCGGTGGGCTGTGCCCACGCAGCCTTCCCGGTGTGCGAGGAGGGGCCGGCAGCCCTTGCACCCGATGCAAGCAGCCGGGGCGTGTGTGACCTCCGTCTCCCGGTGGCAGCGTGTCCCGGGGCCCCTGCTGCTGGTGTGTGCTGTGACAGCAGGAGCCGGTCGCCAGCTCTCTCCTAGGTGGCTGCTGCTGTGACTCCCCGGGGACGCTGCAGCCCAGGCCCCGCTCTCTGGGTGTCCCGGCCGGGAGTCCTAGATACAGCTGCCTAACCCCCGTCTTATCTCCCGACCCAGACCCTTCCGGCCGTCTGTCACGTCCGTGGGGCACGTGCGGGGCCCTGGGCCCTCGGTGCAGCACACCACGCTGAGCAGTGACAGCCTCATCTCCCAGCTCACGCTGCTCGGGGGCAACGCGCGCGGGAGCTTCGTCCACGCGGTCAAGCCGGGCTCCCTGGCCGAGAAGGCCGGCCTCCGCGAGGGCCACCAGCTGCTGCTGGTGAGGGCCTGGGGGCTGGGGGAGGCAGCAGTTCTGGTTCCTCTGCACATCTGCTGCTGACAGCGCAGGGACCCCCCCACCCCCAAGCCTGCATTAAGCTGCGGATTCCCGGCCAGGAGGAGGGGTTGCCAGGGGGCGGGCCTGTCAGCTCCTCTCTGGAAGCCCCTCCCCGGGCCCTTCTCTCCACGACTCTTCGCTCGTGTTCCTAGAGCCTGTGCACGCGCGCGCACACGTGCTCCGGGCGGTGGGCGGGAGGCATGTGAACCCCATTTAAGTGCGATGCTTTCTTCCCTCAGCAGCGCTGAGCTGGTCTTTGTTGAGGAGAGGTGCTTTTGTTCCCTGGCGGGGCAGTCTCACCCCCGCAGCTCCGCTCGCCTCGCCGTGGAGCCCAAGCAGGACAATGTGTCTTTGATATCTAGCTAGAAGGCTGCATCAAAGGCGAGAAGCAGAGCGTCCCCTTGGAGACGTGCACGAAGGAGGAGGTGCACTGGACCATCCAGAGGTGCAGTGGTCCCGTCACACTGCACTACAAGCTCAACCAGGAAGGTGAAGACCCCAGGCGGGGCGGGCGGTCCCTCCCCTTGCTCATCTGCTCATCAGGAGGACTGAGGGGGCAGGTGTGGGGCGGGAAGGGCAGACGCGCTGACACACGCGGGCACACACCTGCCCTGGCATGCCTCGGGCCTGTGCCCCACTCGCGGTGGAGGCGGCACGTCCAGCCACGAGCAGACTGCCTGGCCAGCTCCCCCCTCTCTCTGCGAGGCTGAGGTTTGTTTCTTCTCTCTCGGGCTTCCTGGCCCTGACGTAGGCAGTGACTCTGGGGTGACCGCGCCTGCACCCGCAGGGCCACTGAGCCACACCGCGGCCAGGCCATCTGCTGCAGGACAGCCGGGCCTCACCCCCTTCTCATCTGGCCCCCCGGCAGCTTTTTCAGGGTGTCTCCTCTTTCTCGGCCCAGACTCCTAGGCAGCGTCTTCCTTCTCCCAAACTCTTGAGTTCTCGTTCTCACCTCTGGGTGTTTTCTTGCCTGATTATCTCTGCAGCTGGATCTTATTTTTAACCACCAGGGGCTCATGAATGTTTCAGCAGAGCATAAATAGCCGCTGTCTCTCTAGCGGTCCCCCACTGCCGCCTGCTTGCCGCGTGCTCCCTCCCAGCAGTGCCCGGTCAGTGCAGAAGACAATGATGCTCTGTCCCCAAATACGGGGCCCAGCCATCTCCTCCTGCAGGCGGGCTCCTCCCCTCTGCCAGGCCGGCCTCCCAGCCCAGCAGTAAGTCTCCAGGCACTGCCCCGCTCACCAGCCCCGGTGCCACAGAACCCAGTACGAGCAGAGCCCCCTGGCTCTGTGTAGCAGCAGCCCTGCGTCTGGAATTCAGTGGAAGAAGGGCTCCCTCTGGCAGGATCCTGTTTCCTCCCGGGTGGTGGAGCCGTCAGATGGTGATTGGTGTTAACTCCGCCTAGGTGGGTGGGAAGGGCCCAACCGGGAACCCCGTCTCTCCATGGTCAGACAGGCCTGCTGGCCCAAGTCTCCCTGGCGTGTGAGGTGTGGCCTGTGAGACATAGCATTTGAGGAACTGTTTCTGGGCCTGGCAATTAGGACTGTTTTAGCTTCCACTGTGTTATGGCTGTCTGCATGTGGGGCTGATTTCAGGATTTGTATTATGGATTTACGTCTTGGACGTTTGCTGAAAGTTACTGCATTTATTGTATTCATAGTTTTATGCCCTGCTTCCTTCCAAAGGGAGTCATAAAATTTCACACTAAAGGGCAATGGTGTTAACTAAGGTTAAAACGTGTGCCGTGGTCCTACCACTTTGGAAAACCATTTGGCAGTATCTCCCAAAGCTGAATGTATACACAATCAGTGACCTAGTAATTCCAGTTCTGTGAATACATCCAAGAGAAATGAGTACCTACGTCCACAAAGGTGTAAGAGTGTTCATAGCAGAGGTATCCATAGTAGCCGGAAACTGGAAACGGGCTAAATGTGCACACCAGAGAAAGGATAAATCAGCGCCACGTGGAATACCCTACAGCGATGAAAAAGAACACACCGGACTTTCCGGTGGTTGGGACTTCTCCTTCTAGTGTGGCGGGGTGTGGGTTCGATCCCTGGTTGGGGAGCTGGGATCCCACATGCCTCGTGGCCAAGGAGCGGAAACATGAAACAGAGGCAATATTCAATGGGGACTCTGAAAACGGTCCACACCAAAAAAAAAAAAAGCACACACGATGCTACGATGCAGCATCGCGGCTGAAGCTCACAGGCATGACGTGCAGTGGATGTCAGACACGTTCTGGCGGATGAGCACGTACCGTCTGCTTCCACTTACATGAAGCGAGGCAGAGCTTACCTGTGCTGCTGGCAGTCGGCACAGAGGTTACCCCTGCAGGGCTCTGACGTGGGCATGAAGGAAGGTTCTAAGTGGTGGTTACCCAGGTCTAGACACTCGTGAACATCCGTCGTGCAGAATGCTTAAGGATGATGGGGTTTACTGCACGTAAGTTACCTATCAAAGATAAAAATGGTAGAACACAAGCGCCGTGTGTCGGTAGGGAGGGACATGGAGATCGCAGCAGAGGTCCTAGATTTGCTGCAGCTTGGCACAAAATTTCGCTCTGAGCTTCTTGGCAGCCAAGACAGAGAGAGAAAGCCATCCGTAACTCAGCTGCTCACCGGGGAGGACAGACGTTTCCCTAACCACACCCCCGTGATGAGAGGACCGCATCACGGGGGTGTCATCCGCGGGGAGCCCAGCAGCGGGAGGCCCTTCACCGATGGCTTTTGCGTCTCCTCCTTCCACAGGGTACCGGAAGCTGCTGAAGGACATGGAGGAGGGCCTGATCACGTCGGGGGATTCCTTCTACATCCGGCTCAACCTGAACATCTCCAGCCAGCTGGACGCCTGCTCCATGTCCCTGAAGTGCGATGACATCGTGCACGTCCGCGACACCATGTACCAGGACAAGCACGAGTGGCTGTGTGCGCGGGTCGACCCCTTCACGGACCACGACCTGGACATGGGCACCATCCCCAGCTACAGCCGGTGAGGCCGATGGGGCCGTGCAGCTCGGCAGAGGGGCTCACGGCGGGGAGCCTTTGCCTGCCAACCAGTGACCGCCCCCCATTCCCTCCTCCTCTTTGAAGCCCCCCAGGAATGTTGCTCTCTTAGATCCCGTTGCTTCACAAAATCCCAGAGTGCCGTCTTTCCATCATTACTGGACAGCTTAGAGCCTGAGTTTATGCTCCCTGTGTTCGACAGTCACCTTTTCCGTAGCCCACCTCCCCAACACCGTTCTGTAATTATATAGCAGTAGCCGCCAAGGGCTGAGCATCAGCCTGCCCCTGGTTAGCCGCCATGGGCATCTATACAGCATCCACAGACTCTGACTCTGCTGCCCAGGCCAGCCCTGCAAGGCTGGCCAGCCTCAGTAGACCAGATTTACAGATGAGGAAACCGAGGCTCAGAGAAGTTAAGCGACTTTGCCCCAGTACCAAGATGAGTCAGTGCCAGAGGCAGGATTCAAGCCAGATGCTCAGTGCCCAGTCCCTCCCTGGTGTACCTCTGGGGCTCAGAGCTCACACACTGTGTAGAGCCCCCTGCCCGGGCCAGGCCCCCGCCGGCTTCCCCAGGCTCGGCCCTGGGGTCTCTCCAACCCCTGAGGCTCCGCCCTCCCCTCTCACCTCCCCAGAGCCCAGCAGCTCCTCCTGGTCAAGCTGCAGCGCCTGGTGCACCGGGGCAGCCGGGAGGAGGTGGACACGGCCCACCACACCCTGAGGGCCCTCCGGGTAGGTCACCCAGCACCCCGCCGGCTTCACACCACCTCCCGGGCCCTTTTTGGAGGGGATCCCAAGTGGGAGCCATCCGTCTCTGTGGGATGGTGGATTGCAGGGAGCCGGGCTCCTTAGGGCCGCCCCCTCCAGAAGGAGCCCCACCTCTGCACCCTCCCCAGCTGCAGTGCACGGTCCCCTCTGCCGGCTCCGGTCGTTGCTGGAACAAGTCCCGAGGCTCCTCTCACCCCCTGAGCTTGCTCCCCTGTCAGGAGTGCTTTGATCCACGACGGGTGTTCTCCCGCCGCGAGCACGGAGCGGGGCTGGGAGCCGTCTCCCGTTCTCCGCGGCATCAGTGTGCCAGCGGGTCTGACCGGTTGCTAAACTGATTTCAGAACACCCTGCAGCCCGAAGAACCGCTTCCCACTGCGGACCCCCGGGTCAGCCCCCGCCTCTCACGCGCGAGTTTCCTTTTCGGCCAGCTCCTTCAGGTAAAGCTCTCGGAGCGCCTGCTGACCTTCAGCCACGTTTTGCCGCAGCCCTGCCCTCTCCCTACCGAGAAGAGGAGGCTGTATCAGAACAGCAGTGCTCTGTGTTTGTCCCCCACTTGCAGCTTTTCACGGCACCTTACATCTTCCGTCCCATTTTATCCTCACAGTGACGGGTCGGTAGACAGTCTGCACCTGTTGGAAGCAAACCTCGCTTTCATAAAAGATTTGAGCAAACTTAGGGCTAAAAGAAACTTAAACATCTTAGCTGCTCAAATATTAATGGAAAAGTGAGGAGAGGAAAACAAACATTCCAGATATCCAGGTCCACAGATTGAGCGTTAATTTATCTCTGAGCATCCTAGCAGCCAGGGAAGAAAGGGAAACCCAACAGAGTCTTTATATCTTACCTGGTGCCAAAACGTTTTAGGTCTTTGGAACCAGGAAAAATTTTTCCCTTTTACTGGATTCTAAGAGGGTTTTTTTTTTTTTTTTTTTTTTTTTTTTGGCATGGATTATTGTACGAGGAACATTGAACAGCCTCATGGGTGATGTGTTCAGAAGTGATTTCACATAAACGCAGAAGCATTCCATGCAGACTTTTTCTCTATCACCAGTTCACAAAAGCTGAGAGTACTGTTAAGATGTAGCCCCGCAAGGATGTTCCCGTGTTGGCTCTGTGCTAATTAGGCCCCAGCAGAGCTAGTGTGTCACTCCATGGCTCCATCCTAATGTCGGAACATAGGAAACCCAGAGAAATGGTCCACAGTGTGACCCTAAAACCCAGGTGGAGGCAAACAGGTAGCAGAAAGACACTTACGGAGGTGGAAGGGAACCCTGGTGAAGTCCGAGGCACCCCTGAAGGAGGACCACGTGAGACCACACTTTTTTGTGCCCGCACGTCATGCATGAGTCCAAAACCCTGAGTTTTTGGGTGACTCACTCGAAGGCCGGTTAACAACAGAGCAGGGCTGACATCCCAGCTCCCTGGACTTTCCTCCCTGCAGAGGGAGGGTGTAGAGAGGCTCAAAGTAGCCCAGGGAGTATGGTGTCCACCGCTGGGCATCCCTTTCCGCCCTCCAGGACTCAACTCTGAATGGTAGAAGGGCTCAGGCACTCCCCCGGAAGACTCGGGGATGCCGAGGCAGGGGGTGAAGTCACCTGCACCCCCCCGCCGGGTGGGCCGTTTTGGGGGCGGCCAGGGGTCTTCCACAGCCGGTGCGCTCCAGGCCTCACAGTGCCCGCGGATCCCCTAGATGTGGGTGGGATTGCAGGGGGGCGCCGTTGAGGGCCTGCTTGGGACCAGCCGGGGAAGAGAGTGTGAGCATCTGTTCGCTTACTTGCCTACTGACGGCGCCCAGGCAGCTAAAGAACTTGCGCCACCTGCTAGGTGTCCCCTGCGTTGAGAGGGGGCGTGACTGACCCAGGCACCCGGGGCAGAGCCCGGATCTGAACGGAGGTCTCCGGAGCCCGGGTTACGCCTTCCTCCACCCCTTCCCCTCTGTCCGCAGTTCGTCAGCAGGTCCGAGAACAAGTACAAGCGGATGAACAGCCACGAGCGCGTGCGCATCGTCGCGGGGAGCCCGCGGGGGAGCCTGGCCCGGACCTCGCTGGACGCCGCGAAGCTCCTGACCGAGAAGCAAGAAGGTGTGGTGCCGACCACCCAGCCCCTCCCCGCCCCATGCCTGCCCGGCGGCCTCAGGGGTCTGGGTGGGCCGCGGGGGCCCCCGAGAGTGGGGCTGGGACGTCTGCTCCCTCCAAAGCAAGGGTACCGCCTGGGGAGGAGCTGCCCGGCCCTGGCCGGGAGGACCGACAGCCGCCGGGCGCATCCTGCGAAGTTCCCCCGACCGACGCCCGCCGTACTTGGTTTGAGCCCGGACACCCGTGTTATTTGGAGCTGTTTGCTCTGGAGCGTTTACGTATTGATTCTCTCCCCGCTGAGCACCGACCGCCATTTATCGTGAAGCCAGCGAGGGGCCTCCCGGTGTGCAGTCCCCTGTGGAAGGCCCTGCCGGCGGCGAGCAAGCCCTCCCAGGGCCACGCTGGCCCCGGCGCTGATGGTGACGAGGGCCAGGGGCGCCTCTCCGCTCCAGCCTCAGCCCAGGCCCTCCCTGGACAGCTTAGCACCTGGAGTGTGTTACGCGCTTCTTGCCGGCGCCTCCTGGCCTGTGAGCAGGGCCGTCTCGTTGGCCCAGCTCCCAAAACAGAGCCCGGTCCACAGGTCACTCCGTAAACTTGCCTGGATGGCAGAAGGGCGTCCTGGGCCGCCGGCTTGCGTCGATTTGTGCGGCGGGTTTTGAGAACTAGCCCCCGGTGTCTCATCCCCACTCCCAAATGGTTTTCAAGGCTCCATGGAGCCAAGAGGGCACCTGGGCTGCCCCTGCCCCAGGCAGTACCAGCCCTTCCCTGTCCCCTCCCAGAGCTGGACCCCGAGAGCGAGCTCGGCAAGAACCTCAGCCTGATCCCCTATAGCCTGGTGCGTGCCTTCTACTGCGAGCGCCGCCGGCCCGTCCTCTTCACGCCCACCATGCTGGCCAAGGCTCTGGTCCAGAAGCTGCTCAACTCCGGGGGCGCGATGGAGTTCACCATGTGCAAGCCGGGTGAGCTCCCCGCTGCAGGCTGCCCTCCTTTCCCCTCCCCCGCCTCCTGCATCAGGGCCTCAGGAGCCGACGGAAGGGTGTGGATGGCTGGCTGCCGTGGGGCCTGTAAAGTGGGACCCTGACCTCGCCCTCAGTTGAGAAGCCTCGGGGTCTAGTGGATGAGGCGAGATTCACTTCCATGCGGCCAGAAAGGGATCAGACACGCAGCACTGTCGAGCCCAGGAAGCAGGGCGGAGCCTGGACGGGACAGTCGGCCCGAGACCACCTGTGCTGCCCTCAGGACTGGCTCCTCTCCCCACAGATGTTGTCACGAGAGACGAGTTCCTCAGAAAGCAGAAGACAGAGACCATCATCTACTCCCGAGAGAAGAACCCCAACTCCTTTGAATGTGTCGTTCCCGCCCACATCGAGGCTGTGGCGGCCAAGGTGAGGCCGGCGGGAGGCTGACAGGGCTTGTGAGCCACCTGCGCCATGGAGAGGGCGATGCTCTCACCTCCCCACGGGTGAACCTTCCTCTCTCCCTCTGCCACGTGCTAACGTCTCCAAGCCCTGTCCTGCGGCTCCGACGTGCATTTATATCGGGAACCTCCTCTGTGTCTGATGGCTTCCTGGTGGTGGTCCTCTGGTCCGCGTTGTTCAGGCATGTGTGTGCGCCTGGCTGTGATAACAGGGGCCAGAGATAGCGAGCAAGCGGGCGACAGGCACCGTGTTCGCCGAGTGGGGGAAGTGGACCGTCAGAAGGGCTCTTGGCAGTGACGCAGAAAAGGCGTCTGCACGCAGTTTGGAGTCTGCTGGAGCCAGGCTTTGAGACCCTGGCCGGCTCTGAGCGTGGAGTTCTTCCTCGCTCCAGGGCCGGATGAAGGCGGGGCTCTCGGCCCACGAGGATGACCACGGCCCCAGAGTCTGGGACGGTGACCTGGGGGGTGGCAAGGACAGGAGTCCAGCCGGAGATTCCGAACTTGCCGCCCAGCCGATGGTCACTCCCGCCCCCTCCCGCATCGTCACACGGGTCGAAGCATGGGCAGAGCTGTCAGCCAGCCTTGAAGGGTCTGTTGGGTATTAAAGCTTAGGGAATTGTGACAGCCGGAGCCGATGGACAGTGAGTGGGCAGGGCTGGAGCTGAGAACATTCTGGCTGCGAAGGGGTTCCCATCCCGGAATCCGTGCTGTTAGAAATCCAGCAGTGGCTCTGCTGGAGAGACAGAGGAGTGGTGACCGGGGGTGCAGGGGCCTGGGGCTGGCCCTCTCTGCCACTGGACCTGGACTTTGTGAAAATCCACTGAGCTGCAGGCTTAGGAGCGCGTGCACTTTTCTATATTCAAGTTTCAGTGCAGAGGCTTAAGTGGCACCTTCAGCAAAGCAGGGATCGCCCTTCAGAAACGACGCGCTCTCCGGCCCCAGGGAGTCGTGCTTGAGAGCCCTTGCATCCTCCCGGGACCGTCCAGCCGCCTCACCTTCCCTGTGTTTTCCACCCACCCCGTCCTAGTACCAAGAGCGCCTCCGCCGGCAAAATAGAGGAGCAGGTGTTCTCCACACTGACTTGGGTTTTTATTAAGACTCACGCACACTGCCTGATTGACCCCGGGCTGGGCGCCGGGGCTCTGCCAGCACCCATCCCTGTGCAGCGGGAGCCAGGTGTCCGGACGGGGGGGGCCTTGTCTCTCAGAGGTTGGGTTCTGCCTGGCTCGTTCTCTGGTTCAGCGGGGGGCACGCGGGGCTGTCTCGCCCCTGGCTCTGTCCCGTGGAGCCAGACCCTGCCCGGTGGACCCGCCCCAGGCACCCACACAGGCCGAGGAGGCAACGGGCCCCCGCCGACCGCCGGCCACTGTGTTCACAGAACAAGCACTGTCTGCTGGAGGCCGGGATCAGCTGCGCCAGGGACCTGATCAAGTCCCGCATCTACCCCATCGTGCTCTTCGTCCGGGTGTCAGAGAAGAACATCAAGAAGTTCAGGTAGGGCTCCGGGACCCCCCGCAGGGGCCCTAAAGCACCCCTCCACTCCCCCGACCTCACCAAGCCTCTGGGGCTCCCGCCAAGAACAGCTGGCAGTGTTGGGCCCGCCCCCGCCCCCCGAGCATCCCTTTAGCGAACCCTTATCGAAGGTCAGTCCCCAGTCCAGGGGGACATGGCCCTGACCCCTCCAGCAATGGAAACAGTAACACACACACACACACACGCACGCAAAACGCGCCCAGGAGGATGGGTGGCGGGAGGGATGGGGGCGCCCTGGGACCCAGGTGGTCCGGGAAGCTAGCATTGGAGCAGGACCCACCACAGTGAGGCCAGGCCCTGCAGGTGCAGAGGGCACAGCTGGCGCCCAGACCCCCAGGCGGGGATGGCCCAGAGGAGGCCAGTGTGCTGGGCAGAGCGGTGAGAGGTGACTGGGGCCGAAGGGGGTCCAGACCACACCGGGCCGTGTCGGCCACGGAAGGATGTGACGTCTCCTTCTGAGTGAGACGGGAGCTACTGACGGTTTTGAGGAGTGACTTAATCTAGTAAGGGATGTAAAGGCCCCGCTGGCTGCTGCGTTGAGACACAGGCATTGTGACAGCCCACACGAGGGGTAGTGATGCTGGGACCACATCCTGTCTGGCGGGCGATGAGGAAAGGTCCGATTCTGGGTCCGTGTTCAAGGTCGGGCCTGTGTGATTGTTGAAGGGTCAGCGGTAAGATTTGCTAGGAAGAGGAAGTCAGGGTGATGCTGAGGTGTGGGGGAGGGGCGTGGCCTGCCTGTCACATGGCACCATCTCTGATCCCCACCCTTCCTCGCAACACAACTGCAGCTGACACTGAGAGGCGTCAGGCCACTCCATTCACTCCGCAAATATTTACCGAGCGCCTATTAAGTGCCAGGCCCGGGACCCCATGAGTGATCAAAAGAGTGCAGAGTCCCCACCTCACCGCCTCCCACGTGTTAGGACGGCTGCTGTCCAAAACGCAGAAACTCACACCTGTTGGCCCAGATGGGGAGCAGTTGGAGCCCTTGCGCACTGCTGGTTGGGAACGTAAAAGGGTGCAGCTGCTGCGGAAAACAGTGAGGAGTTTCCTCAGAAATTAAAATAGAACTACCATGTGATCCGGAAATCACACTCTCAGTCTAGACTCAGAAGGATTCAAAGCAGGGTCTTCAAGGGGTATTTGCACGGCCATGCTCACAGCGGCGTTATTCACAGTAGCCGAAAGGCAGAAACAGCCCAAGTGTCCACTGACAGATAAATGGATAAACAAAATGTGGTCCATCCCTACGAGAGAATACGATTCTGCCTTAAAAAGGAAGGAAACTGACACATGGTGAAACATGGCTGGACCTTGAGGACATGATGCTCAGTGAAACAAGCCAGACACAGAAGGGCAGACACTGTGCACTTGCACTTCTATGAGATCCCTGGGGGGGTCAGATGCACAGAGACAGAAAGTAGAGGGGTGGGTGCCAGGGGTTGAGAGGCAGGGGGAAGTGATCGTTTAATGGGTAGAGTTTCAGTTTTGCAAGACGAGAAAGTTATGGAGATGGATGCACTTCACTGCAAATAACTTAAGCACTGCTGAAATGTACACTTACAAGTGGTCAGGATGGGAAATTTTATTTTCCGTGTACTTCGCCACAATTAAAAAGACTTGCTTTTTAAAGTCCCCGCCTCTTAGGATTCCCTAATGAACAGAATAAAAGGGGACAGTGCGTAAGGTGCTAAGTGGTAGACGCGATGGAGAAACAAAGCGGGGAAGGCAGCGTCGGGCGGGCGGGGTGGGCCCCACCCCCACAGCAGGGGTCCGCCCAGCCAAGCCGCACCCCTGTGCGTCTCCCTGTCCCTCCGCCCGCCCGCAGGAAGATGCTGGCCCGGCCGGAGACTGAGGAGGAGTTCCTGCGCCTGTGCCGGCTGAAGGAGAAAGAGCTGGAGGCCCTGCCGTGCCTCTACGCCAGCGTGGAGGCGGACATGTGGGGCAGCGTGGAGGAGCTGCTCCGCGTCATTAAAGACAAGATCGGGGACGAGCAGCGCAAGACCGTCTGGGTGGACGAGGACCAGCTGTGAGGCGGGGGCACCGCTGAGTCCCAACGGGACTCGGGAGGGGGGTCCCGCCGAGGGGCGAAGGGCGTCCTGCTGCCTAGACGGCCTGGGGGCCCCGTCCTCCCGTTGAGGGAGAAGGGAGACCCTCCAGGGAGCCCCCCGGGGGCAGATGCTGGTCGGGAGGGAGCAGGGAGTGGTCCACTCCACCGAGGGCTGACCTGCTGAGTCGGCCAGCCCTGCAGGCGTGAGTCGGGAGACAGGACCCCACGAAGGACACAGAGCCAGGTCGGAGGCCAGCGGCCCCTGGAAGCCGGAACAGCAGTTGAATGTCACGCGTGGAATAGGTGTGCTGCCCGTAGGGAGGGGACCTGAAAGTCAGGCATCCCCCAGCCCTCGGGACACAGGATATGCGCATTCCCAGACAGAAGGGGAGGTGTGCCCTGTTGTTTTTCGTGCATTAAAATTTCTCCAATTCCTTGTTTTCAACCAATTGTTTAATAGTTTGCAGAGGCTTTCGGCACCACTCCCAGCGAGCTCAGTTCAGGCCCCATGTCATATGCTGGGTGAAGGTAGGGTGACCGTGCATCCCAGTTTTCCCAGGACAGGCCTGATTTACAGCTGGGTTTGGGGCTGATCACTAACAGCACCCCCTCTGGCTAAGTTGCTTCCTGATTTGGGCGATAAACTGTATCGTCACCCTGGGAAGGGCCCCCCCACACCTTTCATGGGCTGCCGGGAAGGTCTCACCGTCTACACCCCTGCGTCCCCTGGCTGCAGCCGCAGGCTAGGCCCTCCTGACCCAGGTCCCCCGCACGTGTGCTCCGGCTCTCTGTGCCGGTAGCATCCTACGCGATGCAGCCTCGATCCATCTTTCAGTTCAGGAAACAGTACATGGGCCAAGGCCCTCCGGTGGGCTTACTGCCCACGGCCCAGGAGCCACACTCCCTCCACAGCAGACAGCAAAGGCTTTATGGGCTCTAGAACCATTCTTCTTGACCCTCTCAATGCAAACTTCCTGAGTACAGGCACAGCCAAACCAGGCCAGCTCCAGCCTGGCACCATGGCGAGTATTCATTCAGCAGCTGGTAGGTAGCAGGCTGGGGTTCAGACCTAGGTCTGTGTGTTCATGGGAGTTGTGGGAGCAACTGCTCGTTGATAATCCACGTCTACACTGCCTTTCTCACCAACCGAATCCTGGTTTTATCCTGGGAAACCACGTGCACAGCTAAAAGACCATAGTCCCCAGCCTCCCTGGCAGCTAGAGTAATCAAAGAAATGTGAGGCAAGGTTCAGGGTAGAGAGACAAAGCAGACAAACAGCCCTTCCTCCCGTTTCCTGCCTAAAATACAGACGTGATGGCTGGATCTCCTGCAGTCATTTTGGATCTTGAGGTGCCCTTGAAGAGGGAAACCCTGCACGGAGGATGGTGGAACAGAAAGCCAGAGTCACTGATGACACTTTGCAGCCCAGGACTGCTGCTTGGGTTTCTTTTACATGAGACTGAAATAAATTTTTCTCTTGTATTCAGTGGCTGTTATTTTGGTTCTCAGTTACTTGCAGTCTCGAGCAATTCTTAACAGACATAGTTTTGCATTGCTTTATGGTTTCAGATACCATGGACATGAGTTGATGACCCTCTGGTACGTTTTATTGAAGATATGAGTTATTAATAAAAGAACTCTTAACAAATACCTCATCCTAAAACAATAGCGTGTGTCCTGTAGCAGTTTCTAGCATTTCAACTCTTAGAAATCGCATCAGCACCACAGAGCCCTGGGAGGTATGAGTTGGGGGTGGGGGGGTCCTAGGAGGGGGCCGGGTTCTCTCCTCCCTGTGATGATCCATCTCTACAGCCCAGGGTCTGAGTTTGCCTGGGAGTATGATGCCTTAAAAAAGTAAAAAATTCCTCCAGGGCTTCCCTGGTGGCGCAGTGGTTAAGAATCCCCCTGCCAATGCAGGGGACACGGGTTCGAGCCGTGGTCCAGCAAGATCCCACATGCCGCAGAGCAACTAAGCCTGGGCTCCACAACTACTGAGCCCGTGTGCCACAACTACTGAAGCCCGCGTGCCACAACTACTGAAGCCCGCGTGCCACAACTACTGAAGCCCGCGTGCCACAACTACTGAAGCCCGCGTGCCACAGCTACTGAAGCCCGTGTGCCTAGAGCCCATGCTCTGCAACAAGAGAAGGCACTGCAGTGAGAAGCCCATGCAGCGCAATGTAGAGTAGCAATGAAGACCCAATGCAGCCAAAAATAATAAATAAAATTAATAAATTTATTTTAAAAATACCAAATTCCTCCAAGAGCCAGTAAGCGATGCTTTTTTCTCCAAAACGGCCCCCAGAAACAAGCTGGATGTGCTGGGTCTGGAGAGGCCATGATTCCAGAGGTCCAGCTGTGATTATTTAGGGCCAGATAAACTGCCACACGAGGAGATGCAGGAGCTGGAAGGTCTTCTGCTTCCATCTTGTTAGAACTCTAAGTCAAATAGTAAATTTTCCCCAAGCCCAGGCAATCGTGTTTCCACTTAGAAACCATGCTTCCTTGTAAGTACTTAGAGCCAAGGGGACAGACGTGACTGGAAAGAAGTCCCGGAGTAAAAGGCCTGCTGATTTATTTATTTTTATTTATTTATTTATTTATTTAACTTCAGAATTCTCAGACTTGTGCAGAATAACCAAACCCGCAACTCGCATATAATTGTGGGGGGGGGGG
>NW_006795096.1:724826-747255 GCF_000442215.2 Lipotes vexillifer | reverse complement strand
TGGGGGGGGGGGGGTGGTGGACAAGAAGGGGTGAAGACAGGCCACGCTTGGAGAAAATACCTTAAAAGAATGTGTGGTGGGGTTTTTTCCCAAGTAATTTCAGCCAGGCTCCAGGACACAGGGCTGCAGGGTTGTATATATGTTAAGCAGCTGGGGTGGGAGGAGAGAAGTGAGGGATGAGTTCCGTGCCCTGGGTCACTCCCTGCACGAAAGAAAGTCGGGAGAAGGCGGTGGGAGGCAGGGTTTGGTACCCCCAGGGAGTCAGGCCACCTGAGGATTTCAAAGGAGACCCGTGACAACATCTGCTCAAGCTCTGGGCTCCCGACTGGCCTGGGAAGGAAAGGGGCCTGCGGGGCTGGGTGGTGAGGGCGCGTGCGGAGCTCTCTGCAAAGTCTGGCTGCAGCTGGGATTACCACACCAGGGCCTGCAAGCTCAGTGTTTCCTTTGGAGCCAGCCCAGGACTCCGGGAGGCTGCCCTGAGCCACACAGTGGGGCGTGCAGCCTGCACAGCGAGCCCAGGCCCCAGGGTCTGGAAACGACCCTGTGCCAGTCGGATAACACCACTGACAAACGCTTGGTCCACCTCCAAGGGCATCAGCCACGCAGCTCAGAGCCCCAGAAAGCATGTTGTATGTGTAGACCTACATTTTTCTCGGGAGAAAGTCCAGGCTTTCTCAGATTCCTAAGGGGTCCTGTAATCCCCAAAAGATTGAGGACAATTGCACTTGGGTTGGGCAAATATTAACACGTTTTTGAGCTCCTACTCTGTGCCAAGCACTTCCTAAATGTTCTACTTACTGATCCCAAAACTCCATGTTATATAGGAGAAAATTGAGGCTCAGAGAGGTTAAATAACTTGACCAAGGTCACACAGCTGATAGCTGGAACTCCACCCAGGCCTGGCTGATTGGCTACCTGCAGGCTCTTAACTGGATCTTCTAATTCAGAGGTGCTATTTGGGGCCCTGGTGGCATCTGTGTGCCTCTCCTCTGCTCTTGCAGTGACTGGGGAAGTGCTTGGTGTCCAGGGCTGTGTCTGGTTTGGGGCCAGGTCACTCAGTGATCAGATCGAGGATGTGGATTTCCTCTCTTGGACCGAGGCAGCCTTCTCCCGCCCAGCAATACCACCTGGGCAGGCCCTGGGTTTCTACCTAATCAGGCCACAGTCTGGGGGCGAGCTGGGTGGGAATGCAGGAAAGGAATGTCTTTGAGCCCCAGTGCCATGCTGTCATGCTGCTCTCAAAAGCCACTGCATCCAAGGGCCTTGTTCTCCTGTAAGTGTGTCCATCTGGGTTGGTGTCCCCCTCCCAGCCCTGTTTCGCTCCCTCCCCGAGGTTTGTCTTTGGCAGTCCCGCCAAGGTCAAGCAGGATGCTATGGCCGCTCGATGGGGAGGCCCGGCTCCCAATGCCCTGCTCCAGCCCATTTTATTATCCAGAGCGTTCTGCAGGGGTTCCAACAACTTCCAGAAAGCCTTGCCTCTGTGCTCTGAGGGCCTGGCACCGGAAGGGAAGAAATGCAAACTCCGGAACGGGGAGGGGGGTGTTGCTGCTCCAGCTGAGGCTGAACCTTGGCTTTTAGTTTCAATTTCAAACCCCAGGAACCCAAACCGAAAGCAGCAGGAAGTGTTCCCCACGCCCACTGTTCTGGCTCCCACCCTCCCACCCACTCAGGCCAGCTTGCTGCCCCCAGAGGCCCGCATCCTTCTGGGGTCACCGGGCTGTGGGTAGCTGGGGAGAAGAGAGCCCCCCGCCTCCGGGGTGCAGCTCCATCCTCAAGGGGCTGTGACCAGCTTGAAAGAAGCAGCAAGTGCAGAGCACCTGCCGGGCCCGTCCCCAGGCGGTCGTGGGACATGGGGACATGAGGGCATCCACCCGTCACCTGCACGGTACCGGGAACCTCAGAGAGGGGAGAGGCTTCGAGGAAACGTGTTTCACCATCGTTTTTAACCTGGAATTTTTGTATCTATTTTTAATACAACATCCAGAGTTCCAAAGCCACACGTTCCAAAAGGCCATCCATTTAAAGTTCTCACCTCTGCCCGTCCTCATTCCCCCCATACACACAGGAAGCCGCCTTTCTTAGGTCTGTGTGCCCTTCGCAGTTTTCACGCACGGACAAGCGATACCCATGCCTGTTCCCCTCTGCTGCACGACCAAAAACACATTATTCACACTGTTCTCTGCTTGCCTTTATTTTTTTTATTTTTTTTTTACTGAAGCATGTTTCTGGGGGCTCTTTCCTTATTCCTTCTCACAGCTCTCGAGTGTCCCCTGTCTGGATCCCGGCATTTCCTCGGCCGTCCGCGTTGATGACCCAGGGAACAGCTGTGCCTCTGCATCCCTTTGCCCCGAGGCCCTGCAGGACATGCTCCCCTGAGAGGGGGTTGCAGTGGCGGGTTCCCTTGCCTGGTCCACACTGCCCTCTGCCGGGCGCTGCGGGTCCTCACGGCCTGGGGCTTCTGCTGCTGATGGCCTGGCGCCCCCGCTCTGGGACTCTTCCGTTCGGGCCCATCGGACCCGCAGGGGCCGCTGGCTTCCGGAGGGCCGACTCGCCACCACCTTCGAGCCTCGGTTACACTTGACGGTTCCAAGACCATGACACCTGGCGTTGCTCTTTGCTGCCAAACGGTGTGTGTGGTTTGTGAACTGTGGTCCCTCCCAGGGGCTCGGGGGCGTGGCGGGGGAGTTTGGTGCTGGGACCCCAGTCCACCTCCACGAGATACAGGCCGGCCCCTCCCCCATCCTCTCAGAGACACTCGTCCACGCAGGCCTAAAACTGAATACACGCCTTCACCCCACCCGTCCCTGACCTGGTCACTCAGCCAGAAACCTGGTTTTCGTTCTCTCTCTTGCCTCTCTCTGTCTTCCTGTCTCTGTTTCTGTCTCCGTTTCTCTCTCTCTCTCTCTCTCTCTCTCTCTCACACACACACATACACACACACACACACACACACACACACTCTCACATCACTGCATTCTCCGTCACCTCATCTCACTGATTAAACCCTTTACTCCCTACTGCATCGGCTTACCTCTCCCCTGTCCCCCCGGCCACCACCCTGGTCCAGGTGGTCCTTGTCTCTCACAGGACGGCCAGGAGCCCCTCCCACACCACACCCAACCACATCAGCCCTCTTGCTTTTCCTCTGGACCCTGGGGCCTCACACACTCTGTTCCTCTTCTCTGAAACACTGTTCCCTTCACTCTGCCTGATTAACCGCCACTCAGCCTTCAGGTGTCAGCTGAACCATCACCTCTGGGAGGTGGAGAGGCTCCCTCCCTGGCCTGAGCTGAGGTCCACACCCTGTCACAACCCTCATCTTCCCGTGTTGGAATGACTGTTGATTGTCTGTCTTAACTGTGAGTGTCACAAAGGTGGAGAGCATGCCTGTTTCGTTCACCCCTCGCCTCCAGTGGCTGGGTGCCGGCGGCCTGCTGGGATGGACACACAATTAAGCAAGTCATTGCATTGCCATTGCAATTTCCCAGGGTCCAGCAAGGATGTTCAAGAGCAATGCGGGCCAGAGTAAGGCAATAGGGACAGGTGGGGACCATGGCAAACTGGCAAACACAGAATCCATCCAAAAGGGGCAGCTAGAACTCACCCCCAGTTGCTTGGTTGCGTGTGAGAAGCAAGACCCTGTCTTGCCAGAACTTCTGATTATTCAACAGAGGCGTCCCCGAATGTTCCTACAGAGTTTGGACCAGGCCGCGTCAGGCATCCACCCCTGGTGTGACCAGCTGTGGGCACCAGCAGGCTGGGGTTGGGGGACTGGCCATTTGCAGAAAAGGAGTCATAAGTGGAGGCCCCCAAGGCACTCCCACAAGCCCCAAAGACGTTCCCCACTCTGTGATTCTGGCTTTCCCTTGTGGCCTTAGCCTTCAGAGGAGAAAAAAATCCAAGCAAGACACCAGAGGGATAATTTTCCATGTGGGCGGCTCAGAGATGCAGCTCAGAGAGAAAAAAGGCAGCACATGGCCGCACCCACTCCGTGACCTTTCCTGGGTTCACAGCTAACTTTTCTCTGGGTCCAGTTGTGTTGTTGAATTTTTATGCATTTTTTAAAATGTAAACTGAAGGTGGAGGTCGCTTTTGTTCACGGGGCTCATGGGGGTCTCGGGGGAGCTGGGTGCGGCTGGGCTCCTCCTAAGGGGCCAAGTCCGCCCCTCGCAGGCCGGGTCGGGGATGCAGTTGGCCGGCCCAGAAGCCGCTGCCCTGTGCCAGGCAGCTGCCCGGCCTATTGTTAGCAGACCTCTGCTGATGGATGAAGCAGGAGCCCCGGGGCGGGGACGCCATGGCCCACGCAGGCCGTCTTCCCACAATCACATCAATTCCCCATCACCTCCCATTAATTATTTGTTCACGCCTGCCTCTGAGCACCGCTTCGGGTGAGCCCTGCGGGATTGCTGCTCCCTTTGGTTTGGGGGCCTTAGACCTCTGACCTCAAAAAAGACCCTCCAAACTAGCCGAAGAGTGCCGCCCCCTCCAGCGGACCAGTGCACCTACTGTGTGCCAGGCACATTCACGAATGTCATTTCCAAGCCTGGCACCCATCTGTGCCGGTGGCAAATATCACCTCATTTAATAGATGGGGAAACTGAGGCTCGGAGGGGCCTCGCCGCCAGGCAGGGGCAGAGCTGAGACTCGAAGAGGGAAACCTCAGGACGCTCGTCCCAGCTGCCTGGGGCTTGCTCCAGTTTAGGGGAGGGGGTCAAGGTCAGACAAAAGTCAGGGAGGCTGGAGTGCTCAGGAGGGAGCGTTGAAGAGAGAGAGGGATGCCCCCAACCCTGTGCTGAGAGGGCCTGTGGGAGAGGCCACAGGTACCGAGATGCAGGTGGGTTTGCCTCCTTCCGTCCTGTCCCCTCACCGGCCACTCATCTGTGCTGACCCCGCGCCCTCACTCCCTGCACTGTCCCTGCTGCCAACAAAGCCCTCTGCCCCCCAGAGCACTTGGGCCTGGGTCCCTGGGCCCCTGGGCTTGCCCTCCGTGGCAAGGCTGCGGCGAGGCGGCAGGAAGTCTGGGGCTCCCGGGCGTGGGCAGAGCCGCAGCTGCCTGTGAAGGGGGTGGGCAGCGGGGGGTGGCATGGAGGAGAAAGAAGAGAGGAGGTTTCTGGTTTGTTTGGATACTAAAATTAGCCACTGGTGAATGAGGGGGCCGAGGGCTCACACTATTCTCTGAGCCCAGGCTGCTTCGAACCCCCAGGTGCGGGGCTAAAAATTGTATTGAAAGTTTCCGAGCCAGCCGGCGTGACTGGAAATGAATCTCTAATACAGGAATTTCTTTCTTTCCTATCACATGTCATGTTCGGTTCTGATCTTGTTTTGACCGATGCTGCATGTCTCCTCCAGCATTTGTGTCTGACTGAACGTGACTGTGGGCGTGAGGCTGTGAAACTGTGTTGGCCTCAGGGTGGAGGTGGGGAGAGATGGAGAGCCGAGAAACAGAAAAGAGACAGACACACAGAGGAACAGAGCTCAAGACTGAAAGACCCTCATCTCCCCCAGAGCAAGGCCCTCTCTTCCCCTTCTGTGCCCCCAGCCCAAGACCTGGCACGGGGACAGCAGGCATCTCAGTGACAGGTGTGCTCAGATGTGGCTGCACAGTGAGGGGTCCTTGGGTATCTGTGGGCCGGAGATGCAGCATCCCAGGGATGGCATGGAGACTTCTGAGTTCTAAGATAACTTTCTATGACCCACCCCAGCGAAGGTCATCTGTAAAGTGAGACTATAAAACCTGGGTGATGTACCACATGGAGTCACTGTGAGGACCAAGCAAGCTCACACAGGGAACCCTCCACTTGGCATCTCTGGCTCAGCTGTTGCTAACTGCGGGTCTAGTGAGGCCAGGGCCCCTTGGCTTCTCCAGTGGCATTTGCCCAAGTTAGATGTTCAAAGCCAAACAAATGTGCCATTTCCCTCCCCAACCTATTCCTCTTCCCCCTCCGTATATGGCATCACACCCTCACCAGTCACTCAAGCTGGAAGGCTAACGCTCAGCCTCAATTCATAGCTTAACCTGCTTCTCTCCAGCCCCCACCCCCGGCCAGCCCTCCTGACTGGATCACCCTCTGACTGGTCGACCAGCAGCAATTCTAACCCATTTTTGTGCCATGAACGCTTGGGCATCTGAAAAGCCAGAGACTCTCTCAAAATAACATTTTTAAAAATGGAAGTATAGTTGATTTACAATATTGTGTTAGTTTCAGGTGTGCAGCAAAGTGACTCAGTTATATCTTTTTTTCTTTCCATTATAGGTTATTATAAGACACTGAATAATAGAGTGCCCTGTGCTATACAGTATATCCTTATTATTTGTCTATTTATATACAGCGGTGCGTATCTGTTCATCCCAAACTCCTAATTTATCCCTCCCCCCTTTTCCCCTTTGGTAACCGTAAGTTTGTTTTCTACGTCTGTGAGTCTGTTTCTGTTTGTAAATAAGTTCATTTGTATTATTTTTTAGATTCCACATATAAGTGATATGATATAATATTGGTCTTTGTCTGACTTCACTCAGTATGATAATCTCTAGGTCCATCCATGTTGCTACAGATAGCAATATTTTATTCTTTTTTATGGCTGAGTAATATTCCATTGTGTGTGTGTGTGTGTGTGTGTGTGTACACACACACACACACACACACACACACACACACACACATCTTCTTTATCCATACATCTGTTGATGGACACTTAGGTTGCTTCCATGTCTTGGCTATTATAAGTAGTGCTGCTGTATATGCCCAGGAGTGGGATTGCTGGATCATATGCTAACTCTATTTTTAGTTTTTGAAGGAACCTCCACACTGTTTTCTGTAGTGGCTGCACCAATGTACATTCCCACCAACAGTATAGGAGGGTTCCCTTTTCTCCACACCCTCTCCAGCTTCAAAATAACATTTTTAATGCATGAAATAAAATGCACAGGCTTGCAAAGGAAACTGTCTTTGTTGAAATACAGTTATCAAAATATTTAAAGAGCAAACCCGTAATCTGGTAATTTATGCCTTTGTCCTAAATGCGTTACATAACAATATTCACCAAGAAGATCCAGTGATGGGGCGGACCACTGGCATTATCCCAAAGCTGTGATGAGCATGGCGGTATTTCAGGCCACCTGTGACAGTCACAGGAGACACAGAGATGCTGGGTTTCTGTCAGTGAGCAAATACCAGAGCTGCGCCCACAACCCTGTGGTCATCACGTCCGTTCACAGCGGAAGAAAACACTAACTTCCAGTTAGAGGTTAGAGAAAATGAAGACGTAAGTTTTCCGGTCAAAACTCACAGACCCCCCGCCACACCCGGATCCTGTGCATGGACCCAAGTGCAGAACCCCTGTCGGAGGGGTCTTCCTGGAACACGGCAGGGTCACATCACTCCCCTGCCTTAGACCTTCCCCCGGGGAGATGCTGGGGTTGGATGAGAGTGACTGGCCCTGGCCCAGCAGCTGGCCCCATCCAGCCCCTTCCAGAACCTTCCAGAACCTTCCAGAACCTTCTTACTCCTGCTTTCCACATTCAGCCACGCTGGCTGTGCTCCAAACTCTTCCTGTCTGAGGCTTGCAGAGCTGCTGCTCCCTCTGACAGGGATGCACCCCCTCAGCCCTCTCTAACGCTCCATGTCCCCCCGGATAGGTTGAGGATAGGTTGATATTGTCCTATCATATAGGTTGATATTGTCCCCCCAATGCCCATGGAGATGCCCTTATTTGGAAATAGCATCTTTGCAGATGTAACCAGGTTAAGATGAGGTACACAGTTTCAGTTGTACAAGATGCATGAGCTCTGGGAATGTATAGCACAGTGAGAATGGGTAAAAATACTGCATTGTATACGAGAGTTTGCTAAGAGGATACATCTTAAATTAAGAGTTCTTACAACACACACAGACTGGCAACCATGCAAGGTGATGGATTAGTTATTTAACTTGATTATGGCAATCTTTTCACAATGAATGCATCTATCAAAACATCAAGTTGTACCACTTTGAGGCACACAATTTTTATATGTCAAAGAACTTCTCTGAATGCAACAAAGGAAAGAGGAGGTCATATTGGATTGAGGGTGGGCCCTAATCCAATGACTGGAGTCCTCATAAGAGAAACGAGAGGGAGGTTTGGATACAGGGACACAGAAGGAAGACGGCCCTGTGAGGACAGAGGCAGGGATTGGGGTGATGCAGCCACAAGCCAAGGAACGCCCGGGGGCCCCCAGAGCGGGCAGAGGCAGGAAGGATCCTCCCCTGGAGCCTTGGAGAGAGAACAGCCCTGCAGACGCCTTGATTTCAGACTGGTGGCATCCAGAGAATACATTTCTGCTGTTTTAAGCCCATGGTTTGTGGTAATTTGTTGCGGCGGCCACAGGAAACAGACAAAGGATGTCAACTCCAGCAGAGCCTGGGCTGCCTTCTCGGTCACGAAGTCACACGCCTGGCACACAGTCGGTGCTCACGAAGCGTTCGCAAAGGGTGAACGCGTTTCCAGAGAAGTAAACCTCCGTCCCGGCAGGGGCCGTATTTTTGTCCTCAGCGACACAGGCACCGGGTCTCAGTGCTGACCACCCCATAGACTCGGGCTGGGTTTGCAGTCGGGGTTAGCTCTGCCGCTCCCCACACCCCTGGGACCCCCTCCTGAGTCACTTTCATCCTTCTGTTCCCCAAACCTAGCAAAGCCTGGAACCACGAAGTGGTGGCAAGATGGGGGCAGGGAGCCAGTCCTGTACCCACGGTACAGGGAAGAGAGACAAGGTCTGGCGTGCGGGGAAGAGCCGAGGACGGAAGCAGGGCCCGTCGAGCGCACGCTCGGTCCCCAAGCCCTGGCAAGAGAGGGCCCGGGTCCCACGGCAGAGGCCCCTCCAGCCGCCTTACAAGTGGCCCTGAGGGTGTGTCTGACCTTGAGCATGGCTGGGGGCCCCTAAGCAGGAAGGAAGGCAGACCTTCAGACAGAGCTTGGGCCTGGGAGGCCTGGCCCAGAGCTCACCTCGAGAAAAACCATCCTTCCCTGTCCCTGGAGCCCTGACAGCTTAAAATAAACAACTACGCAGATACTCACCCACCGTTGCCCTGTGCACCAGATGGGAGGGAGGAAATGCTGCAAGCCCGGGTCAAGTGAGAACAGCTCGTTTTGGTCCTGCTTCTCCCAGAGAGATGGCAAAGCTGGGGGTGGGACCTGGGCTGCATCCACCCAGGCAGGGGAATCGGGACACGGCAACATCTGCTGGACCCGTTTCAGGTCGCAAGTGGGAAGCAGCCTGGAGGAGGGGTCAAGGCAGCGGGTGTACGTGTCGGGAGAAATCTCAGAGCAGCCGATGGATCTCGGAAGGAAAGCATTAAATATCTCTGTTAATATGGCACAGCCCCATTCATACTTTATTATGATCAGCCTCCAGCATTTATAGCCATCGTCAGCTTGAATTACCATCAACTGGTATATTTTTCTAAGGATTTTCTTTTCTTTTTCTTTCTGCCCTCCCTTCTTTCTTTTTTTTTTCTTTTTGGACTGTGCGTGTGTGTGTGCGCGCGCGCACGCGCCTACGTGTGTGTATGCGTCAATTTCAGCAAATGAGTTTCTAGGCTGGGAAGACGTCTAGTACCCTCTAGTGGTGAGAAGGGCTTCACTATGCTGTGTAGGTGTGTACACATGTCTGTGCTTGGGAGTGTGTGTACACATGTTTGTGTACATGTGTTTGGGTATGCACAGACGTGTGTGTGTGTTTGGGGTGTGCATGTGATCTCTGTGTGTTTGTGTGCTCATGTACAGGCATGCGCGTGTGTTTGGGTGTGTGTGCACACACGTCTGCTCATGCTGGGGAGTGGGGTGTCAGGACTGTGATGGTGCACACTTGGGTGCTGGGTCCCCGGTCACAGGTCACACACGTGCATGAGGACCCCAGCCCCACTGGTGGCCCGGTTCCCTCCAGGCTGTGCCTGCCACCTGCCCCCCCACGCACCCCACCCTCTTCAAATTCTCCAAAACAGGCTGCTGCCAGCTTGGCAAACCCAGCCTCCTGCAGACCCTCTCCCTCAGGCCCATGGCCCACCTTTCCATCAGAGCGACAGGGAGGGGTGGCTGGGGTCCCGTTCCCCCAACCCAGAGCTCTGCAGTCCTTGGTGACATAAATCTCCCAGGATGACGCTTTCCCCGGATCTGCAGAGAAGTGGCCTCGCCTGGTCATCCCTGGGGCCGCAGACTCCCCGCACCGGCTCCTGGAGCAGGAATCGGTGGCTCACCATCTGGGAAACAACACGGAGCAGAAAGGGCAGGCTATCCTGCCCTCCTCTGAGACCCAGCACTGCCCAGGAGGTCCCCAGACGCTAGAAGTCGTCCCGATAAATCCAGTGCCCTCCACCGCTGGCCCAGGGTGGCCTGGCTGGAGGGGAAGCTTCTCTCCGGGCCCCACCCCGTGATTACTGAAGGCCCCAGGAACAGGATTTGAGCCTGGATGGCCCCTCACAACTATGTGAACTTGAACAGCTGTCTCTGTATTTCCAACTGTAAAAAGGGCATGGATCTGTATGAAATTGGAAAGCAACACCGCATATATCACATAGGGTTACATACAATATGCAGTAACAATACACATTCATGCAATGGAAAAGTAAATAACCAGTGGGGAACGTGGCTCCTTCTCAGGGGAGAGAAGGGAAAGGGTTGGGGTAAGGGACGTGGCGAGAAGGGGCTTCAGCCACACCTGTCAACGTCTCTTTCTTTCATAAAATCCCGGGAAAGCACCTGCACAGGACACATTGGAACTCTGGAGCTGGAAGGCGGGGGGCCCACGACAGGCTCTGCTGCTGCTTTCTGCGGCCCTCTGTATGTTTGAATTATTTCACGAAAAGATGGTAAAATGAAGTGGGGATATTAAAACCCCTCTGAGAGCTGCTGGGAGGATGGATGCAAGGCACCTAGCGCAGTGGTGCTCACCCGACACCCAGCCCACTCCGTCCCCAGCCCCTGCGGCCAGCACCCCACCTCCTGGCCAGCCCGGACCTGGGCCAGAATGTTCCTCCCCGACCCCAGCAGACCCAGCCCGGCCAGCGCATCCTCGTGAGTGGGTTCGCTCGGGCTCAAGCTGCGCACGTTTTAGCAACACCCGGCACAGCAGCAAGACCTTCACCAGAAAGCACTCAGCCACCGGCTCAGGAAAGGTAGTGTTTCCAACATGCAACATGCAAGTGATCTGAGAGGTATGAGGGCTTTTTTAATAAGATAAAATATAGTATAATGATATATATGTGATATATAGAAATAATATATATCACATATACATATATTATATATGTGATATACATTATAACGTAATACTATAAGATGTGTTGAAGACATTTATTCTTATGTTATTGTCTATTTGGGCAAACAATGCTGGTTTCCCCTAAATCATGGCAATGTATAGTTTTCTTTTATCATCAGTTTGTGTATATTGAAAAAAAGGTGACTTGACTTAAAGAAAGATGCAGCTGGGGTCAGGATGGCACATCAGTGCGGATCAAGGCCTTTTGCACCAGGGTCTGAGTGGGGCTGACTGTCTGCCTGTGCCCACTCACCAGGCCACACTGGCTGTGGCCGCCCAGAGGATGGGCATCTTTTTCTGTATCTGAGGGAACTGTCCAGGCACCAAAAATTGTAGGGGTGGAATTTGAACTCTGGACCAGAAAGGGATGTCGCGACACTCGGCCTCCTTTCTGCCCGATGACACAGGAATAACCTGCCTTTTTGCCATCTGCCTCATTCCATGGGGCCCACAGGCCTGATGATGCCACACCCGGGTCCATGCCAAGGTGGCCCAGGCTGGTCCCAACTCTCCCGCTCACTTGCTGTGTGACCTCAGGCAAGCACCTGTCCCTCTCTGGGCCTGTGTGTCTCCATCTGTAAAATCAAAGGTGGGAGCTGGTTTCTAATGTTTGTTTTTTTATTGGAGTAGAGTTGCTTTACAATGTTGTGTTAGTTTCTGCTGTAAGACAAAGTGAATCAGCTCTATGTCTACATATACCCCTCCCTCTCGAACCTCCCTCCCACCCCCTCCATCCCACCCACCTAGGTCATCGCAGAGCCCCGGCCTGAGCTCCCTGGGCTATACTGCAGGTTCCCACTAGCTATCTAGTTTACACATGGTAGTGTATATATGTCAAACCTAATCTCCCAATTCATCCCACCCTCCCCGTTCCCCATCATGTCCACATGTCCGTTCTCTACATCTGTGTCTCTATTCCTGCCCTGCAGATAGGTTCACCTCTACCATTTTTCTAGATTCCACATATACGTGTTAGCATACGGTATTTGTTTTTCTCTTTCTGACTTACTTCACTCTGTATGACAGACTCTAGGTCCATCCACGTCTCTGCAAATGGCACAATTTCGTTCCTCTTTATGGCTGAGTAATATTCCATTGTATACATGTGCCACATCTTCTAAAGGTGCCTCAACACAGACAGTCTGGGGTTCCCCCTTTTCCCCCACTCCTCTGCCATGTACACACCCTGTGTCTAAACCGATGACTTTACTTGACATGACAGATCCGGCCAGCAGAAAAGAGTTTCCACCTGAAGCCAGTGATTTACATGTGGCTCATCAGCCTAATCAGCTCGTCGCAGCTTAGTGACGGAGGCAGCATTGCCTCCTGGCCCCTCCACTGGCCCCTGGTACCTGCCGGCGGGGCTGGAAGCAGGACCGGCCCAGAGGCCCCGTGGGTGCCTGGATGGACGACAGTCAGGGCACAGGCTAGAGAAGAGTCCACAGACCCTCAGGAGCCAGGCCACCCTCCTGCCTTACTAACAGGAGGCCTGTGGCCTGCAGCTGAGGCAGCTTGCCCGGGGTCACACCAGAAGCCACTGGCACAGCCCAGACGGACATCCAGGTGCCTGGCAGGGCCTCACGGTGGGAGGGGCAGAGGGAGTTCCAGGTGTTCCTCCCGGCCTCCCAGGCCAGTCGGGGGAGGCCTCAGCCCCTCCTCGCCCCTCCGCTCTGCCCCTCCGTCCAGGTTCAGGGAAGGCCCTGGCCCTCTGGTCCTGCCCCTGGCAGGGATAACCCCTGCTCCTGGGATGCCCAAGCGCCCTCGCCACTCTGTGAAGTCCCTTCTCACTGGGCCCAAAAAGAGACCCTCATTCTACCTTGGCCACAGTGGTGGGTGCTGGTGGCACTCACCCCGCCAGCCCCACCGTGTCATCTGCTGAGGCCTGAGCAGCATCTGGGGAAGCTCCATTGAGAACGTGGCCTCCACCGTGGGCCAGGCACTTAGGAACACGACGTGCCGAACCCTCGAAACACCTGGGACGGAGACGCTCTCCTCACCTCCAGCCGAGGAAGGGGGAGAATGGGCAGTGCTTTCCCAGGGCAGGAAACACGCTGCTGGGATTTGCAGGCAGGCCAGTCTCACCCAGCAGTGTGAGATCTGTCACGTGGCCCCGAGAGCGTGTGTGTGACGTGTGCACTCGGCAGAGGAGGTCAACGCCACCCAGGGCGCCCCACGCTTGTCAGGCTTTGGAAAATACTGCATTAATGTGGCAACCAGCAGCAGCAGGTTTGAAAGTGTCATCTTTGGACACCTGGGACAGGTGAGTTGGGGGCCCCCAAAGAGCCCCCCGAATCATTCACCCTCCCCTCCCCCAACATCTCATCCCCACCTGGTCCTAGCACCTCGTGGGGCTTCCAGTGCCCGCGAAGGGGCGGGATAGGGACCCTCCCTTCACTGAGCCCACGGGGGGTTTGCGCCTGAGCCAGGCAGCTACGACCAGACGGGGCGATGAAGCTCAGGGAGGTCCCACAACTTGCCCAAAGCCCCCCGCTGGCAGGACTTTGAAACTTTTGGGAGCAGATGCCACCCTGGGTTGCCCATCACTCCCTCCTGTAGGGTTGGGCTGCTGGGGCCCCCACCCCGTAAAGGAGCCCCCGTCCCGGGGCTGAGCCCACTTCTGCCCAGGCACTCCCCACCGCCACCGTGGGCTGGGTATAAATTAAAATTCAATTTCATTAAGCTAGTGAGCAATCAATCCCTGGCTCTGGCTAACAATGCCGGGCAGGGGGCCTTGCTTCCGCCGTAACTCACTTGGCCTCCTCCACTCTTGTTCGCAAACTGCTAGAGCTGCACTTTCTGGCTGCCCAAATTTATGGCGCTGGCAGAGTCTGGGGCCTGAGTTACAGCTGCAGGTTTGATGGGGGACTGCATTATTCTGCATCTAATCTTCACGCCCTGACAGCCAGGGAAGGGCCTGCTGCTCTCCTGGAGCCGGGCATTGTTCTCCTGCTGGCCAGGCGCTGGTGGAGGCCTGGATCCTGGGCCCAGGCCCGAGCCACCCACACCCAGGCAGAGACCCGGAATCAGAGAGCTCAGCCCACGCGGGTGGTAACACCCGCTGAACAGTCACCCATTTCATCCTGTAAAGGAGGGTGTGGAATCCCATTTCTCAGGTCAGCAAACTGAGGCACAGAGTTAAGTGACCTGCCCAGGAGATCTGGGCCTCAACCCCAGGGCTGGCTAACAGCAGAGCTCACTGTTGAGCCGAAGCCCAGAAAGCCGACTCAGCCTCGGCGCTGCCAAAACACTAGCCCAAGTGCACACCAACTGTGTCCACGGGTGCCCGAGGCAGCCTTGCCTGTAATTGCCCAAAAGAGAAGAATTCAGTAGGCCACAGAGCAACAAATAACGGGACCCACAGAATTCTAGGTTCATGAAGTAAGCGAGGGAGCCCCACGTGTCCTGACGTGCAAAGATGTCCAGGATGCACTGGCATGTGGGAGAAGCAAATTCTGAAACTATGCGTCATACGCGCCCAAAGCATGTATATACGTCTAAGTGCGCAGGCTTGCATGTGCGCAGAAATGTCCGGGGATGGAGATGCCTCATGTCAACAGGGCGCACCTCTGGGTTTAGGGACTGGAGGGAGGAGGGCAGTGCCCGCTTTCCGCCTTGTAAGGATCTGAATGTTGCAGTGAGCGCATAATACTTCTGTAAAGGTAAACACCATAAAGCGTTTCTCAAGACCCACATTCCCACTCACAGAGCATCTGGCTGCCTCTGGAAGTTTCCACACCCCCATCTGGGCGTCAGGTGTTCAAGTGGGCCCATAGGAGGAGGGCTCAGCGGTTCATGCCCCCCACGCCCACCCCGCTGGGACCCCCTGGGCACCTCCCACAAGGACTGGGATGCCCAGCCAGCCTCCCTGTCCTATGACCTCCTCCTTGGGGGAGGGGAGTGCTGACTCAGGGGCTGCAGAGTCTCAGGGGAGACATTGGGATGGCCAGAGCTGGAAGCCCCAGGCAGGGAGGAAACCAGAAGTGTGGCCCTGAGGCAACATCTCTTTCGGAGACGCTGTGGCTTCTGAGTCATCATTTCTGCTCCACCGGGCCCAGCCGGGCCTCCGCTTCTGCCCACAGCCTCTGTGAAACAGGCTGATGATTCCTACAGCGCCAGTAAGTTCCCAGAGCATCGCATGCTCCACTTTGGGGGTCAGCAGAAGGTGATTCTCTCCCCATTTCACATTTTTCTGTTTTGAGAACTAGTGTTTATGAAAGCCTCTTTCGCATCCCTGAGCTCTGCAATTCCCAGACGGGATCCCTGCCGTCCAGGGATTCACGGCTCGGGAGAGCAGCAGAACGCAGTGCATGGAGAGTCAGACGGGGACCCAGGGTGAGCCCATGCCAGCCTGGGCAGCGGTCCGGCCACGAGGGCCACGGGGCAGGGGTGCCACTTCTCTCCCCATGATGGCCTCCACCCCGAGCCCCGGCCGCCACCACAGCCCGCTGGACACAAGCAAGGGTCTCCTGCCTACACCAGCTCCCTCTGCCCTCCGCTCCTCTCTGACTCCCCCCGGGTCCTGCGCATCCTTCAGCGGGAAGGGCGGACCGCAGCCTCTCCGCAAGAGGGACAACTTGTGGGACCGAGATGCTCCGTGCTTGCTACTGGGCTTCTTTGTGACTTGAAACGTATTTATCCCGTTCCTAATTAACTCGCTGCCACCCTGCTTGCAGGAAAGCCTCATTTATTCCTGCCTTTCTGCACGCAGGGCACGGGCTATTTAATCTCGGCCAGCGCAGACTCCGGCACACTGTCTCAATGAAATGCAGATCCCTCATCCCGCTCGCATCCTGCCAGCTCTCTTCCATCCTCCCACTGTCCACAGGCCCAGCCGTCCCGGGCCACCACTGCTGTAGATCACACAGTCTCTCTTTCCTAATAACACCCTCTGCCCTTTGGCCACATCTGTCAGCGCAACTCTGAAAGCAACAGCTGATTGCTCACGCCCATGGGCAAATCAGGCCTCCGAGAGGGCTGGGCTGGCTAATCCCCTGGGAAGCCAGGTGTCCCCCCTAGTCTGGCCCCCAACGCCACGCCCAGATCACCTGGAGGCACATGTCTCCTGGAGCCCTCTTCCGGGGAGCACGCCCAGCCAACTCCAGGGCAGGCCAGAGGGCTAGAGTTAGCTCAGACCCCCAACCAAGGAGGGGCGGGAGCAGTGTGGTGAGTTGGTAATCAAAGGAAAAAATAAAAACCCTGATTGGTAAGGTTCCCCAATTTCTGTGGTGTAAATACTCCTCCCCGTGGCCAAGGTCAAGCTAGCACCATGCTGCTGATGAATGCAAAGTTGAGAAGAGATGCCCACCAAGTCTTCAAGGCTGTTCTCAGCCAGCTCCACAGGGTGGGAGCGGGTGGGGGAACACCTCAGCCCCTCACCTCCGGGGGTACAGTTCTGAGGCATGTTCCACCAGCCTCGTGAAGGATCACCAGCTAAGACTGAACCCCAGCAGCCCACAGCTATAACCCCCTCTGTTGTGGGTTGAATTATGTCCCCCAAAAAAGATAGGTTGATGTACTAATTCTTGGAACCTGTGCACATGATCGTATTTGGAAATAAGGTGTTTGCAGATGTAATTAGTTAAGATGAGCTCTGCAGTGGGGAGGGCTCCGATCCAATGACCTGTATCTTTATAAGAAGAGGGAAACTGGGGCACACAGAAAGGAGAACGCCATGTAAAGACATATTCAATGACTCAAGTGGGAAGGAGGAGACATTTGGGCTGGGTATGAAAGGGTGAGTAGGAGCCCGACAGACAGAAGTGGAGGGGATAGCAGGGCATCTTCCTGGGAGAGCTGGAACAAAGCCAGAAGTGCCAGTAACTTCCGTGGCAACTTTTTAATTTGTTTCAGAAATTGTCTGCAGGGCAGGACAGTCTTGACCAAAGCATGCCGTTACCATGGCACCCAAAACGGCATCTGGCATTGCATGAACACCCTCCTCTGACTGCAAACAGATGGATGGATTTCTTTTCCAGAAGAATGAGCCTCTGAGCTCTACTCCATGATGACAACCACCCAGGTGGTTTTTGACAAGTCGTAAGTTGGGTCCCCCAGACGAATTTTTTTTCCTAAAGGCATTGAACTACATTCTTCAGAGCCCAGAGGCCCAATGTGCTTTCCAGTCCCATTCAGCCACTCTCTAGAAGTGGGACCCAGACCAATGCTCTGGATATAAGTCCCCACACCTGTGAAATGCACAGGTCCTAGACCAGCAGTGTTTCTCAAACTCGTGTGCGCATAAGAATAACCAGCGAAGATCGAATAATGCAGATCCCTGGACCCTGTCGCCAGAATTCTGATTCTGCTGGTCTGGAGGGGGACCCAAGATTCTGCATTCCTTCTAAGCCCTCCGGTGATGCGGATGCTTTTGCACCACAGATGGCCTTTTGAGTAGCTCTGGACTCCCACCCTCCCCCCACCCCTGCCTGGATGTTCTCCAAACCCCACACAGAAGAGAAGGTTCTTAGACCTCATCCTAGAGCATCAGGCCAGCCATATGGGGCGGAGGGCTTGGAATGCCAGAGAGCACTCAGGTGGGGGGTCTGGGACCAGGACCCGCACCAAGTCAGCAGGGGAGGCTTGGTCTGAGGTGGACTGGCTGTTGGAATCAAACAAATCAGAGGACAGCACCAAACCCCCAAACGTGGCCCTCAGGCTCCTCAAGACTGGCCCTTGCCACTGTCACAGCCTCGCCTCAAACCATGATTCCAGTCCTCACTTTGCTCCCGAGATGCTCTTTGGTCCAGTGCCTCAGAGATGTCCTGGTCCCTGCCCTCTGACACTCCTGATCAGCTCGGTGCTTTGTGACCACCTAGAGGGGTGGGATAGGGAGGGTGGGAGGGAGACGCAAGACGGAGGACATGTGGGGATACATGTATACGTGTAGCTGATTCACTTTGTTATGCAGCAGAAACTAACACACCATTGTAAAGCAATTATACTCCAATAAAGATATTAAAAAAAATATATATGTTGGCGGGCTTCCCAGGTGGCGCAGTGGTTGAGAGTCCGCCTGCCGATGCAGGGGTCACGGGTTCGTGCCCCGGTCCGGGAGGATCCCACATGCCGCGGAGCGGCTGGGCCCGTGATCCATGGCCGCTGAGCCTGCGCGTCCGGAGCCTGTGCTCCGCAACGGGAGAGGCCACAGCAGTGAGAGGCCCGTGTACCGCAAAAAACAACAACAACAGCAACAACGACAAAAAAAACGTAGCGTCCGAGTTGAGATGTGTTGTAAAACATACGCCGGATTTCAGAGACTTCATGCAAACAGAATAACTTAAGCTATGTCACCAACAACTTTTATATTGATTCCATGTTGAAATGATGACATTTGGCACCTATTGGGCTAAACAAAACATATTCTTTAAATTCATTCCACCTGTTTCTTAACGAGACTAGGAGACAATTTTAGGTTACCTACATGGCTTGTGTTTGTGGCCTGCATTCTGTTTGTACGGTCAGATCTGCTCTAAGAGTGGGAGCAGAAGCCCAGCACGCTGGTAGCCCGTGTTCCCAGCCTGGCACACACCTGCCCCAGCCCACGGCATCCAGTTCTTAGGAACGAGGCCACACCCCTGTCACGTGGAACAGGAGTAGTTCAGAGGGACCAGGTGGAAGGACCTGGAGCGTTAACACACGTGAAGCACATACACACAGGCATGCACGCACGTGCACACACTTCTTTCCGACCCTCCCTGTTGGGTGGGCAGCCATTTCTGCAGAGCAGAGAACTTAATGCAAAACCTTGACCGTTATGTTTTTTTAAAAATGTGGTCCTAGAAAGACTTGGGAAGAAAATAAGATCCTGAGAACATCTGGGTTCTCCCCACTCCCAAACAGGATGGAGAGCCCTCCAGTGAGGGGATGAGGAAAGGCCCAGGGGAAGCAAGCGGGTCGGATGCTACCAGGGGTTCTGAGAAGGGGTCCTGACCCTCAGGCGGTTGGGGCACAAGAATCCCCCAGAGGCCGGACACCTGAGGACAGATGGAACCGGGGGAACTGGTAAGTGGAGGCACACGCAGGGAGGCAGGGAGGACGAGGGCCCAGAGGTTAGCACAGGCCAGCGAGAACAGGCTGACACAGGGGAAACACTCTCCGTGGAGGACCGGGCACCTGGAGGGCACCTAGGGCGGGGGGATCAGATGTGACAGTGTCCCTTCAGGGGACGCCAGCGCTGGGGGGCTGATGGAAAACCAGGCATACCCCAATGCCATAAGTCCCCATAACACCCTAGAATGTAGCTGCCACTCCAGGCCAAAGGAAGGGCAAAGGGCCACCCTCAAACTGTCTGAGTTCAAATGATCACGTTTACCTGGGGTTGGCCAAGATGACTTTATCCGCCGTCAGTCAGAATAGGGCCCTGGTAGCCGTTGGGTTGAGTTACAGAAACACACAGGCCTGGTTTTTCTTCGCCTGAGTCTGTGCAGGGAGAAATGCATCCCCACTGCCTGAGTGAACACTTCCTTCTCACACAGCCAGGAAGCTTCCAGATCTCGGCTGTGTGGCTAAAGACAGGAATGGCCGGACCCCTGGGGCTTGAAGCACACACCCCGAGCTAAGACCCTGCAAAGGGAACAGGGCCAGCTCCCTTGGAGCTGTGTCAGGAGGCTGACCTCGCTCCTCTGGGCCGGCTGAGCGTCCAGATAGGGCAGCCTGGGCCGAGGAGTGTTGGGCGGCTGATAAACGGCCTCGCACAACCAGCCCTCCCTGAACGGCCAAGGCCAAGGCTGGTGGGCAGGAGTAGCGGTCAGTGGCAGGGCTGCTGGATGAATGGAACTGGGCCTCCCAGTTCTGGCCCCAGTGACCCCTCCCCAAGGCCATCCTGCTTCCTCACCTACAGCTGCCCATAGCTGGAGAAGGGGGGGCCCCTCGGCCCACAGCGCTGGTCACACCTGTCTGGTCCTGGAGGGGGAACTCCGGGCGCTAGTGAGGACAAATGGCAGCCTGGAGAGCTTATTTGTGGCCCGCAGATGAGATTTCCCACGCCCTCTGCGCCCTCGATTCTGGAGCCCCACGCTGGGCGTCCTGGTGTGGTGTGGGCGACACCTGGTGGTTGAAAGCGGGAACTGCAAGTCATGTTCTCCAGGACGCCAGGGACGCCCCCAGGCTGGACCCCACCCTCTGCGGGCAAAGGGCGGGACCACCACTGAGCACTGCTTGAGGACTTCGCACAGAGGCGGCAAGGTAAAGCTACAGGGACCGCACCTCCCAGTCAGGCGGTGTTCATTCTTTCCCTCCCCCAACACTACTGAGTGCCCCCTGCATGCAGGGCGTTTGGGAGAGAGAGAGGTGCCTGGCTTCACGGAGCTCACGCCACAATGGGGGAGGCAGAGGGCAAGCATATAAGTCATGAGACAATGTCATGCTGGGTTAAGCGCCATGAGAATTTACAACGTTCAAGAATAGAGTCCAGGCTTCCCTGGTGGCACAGGGGTTAAGACTCCACCTGCCAAGGCAGGGGACACGGGTTCGAGCCCTGGTCCGGGAGGATCCCACATGTCGCGGAGCAACTAAGCCCTTGCACCATAACTGCTGAGCCCGTGGTCTGGAGCCCGTGAGCCACAACTACTGAGCCTGCACTCTAGAGCCTACGAGCCTCAACTACTGAAGCCCGTGCACCTACAGCCCGTGCTCCGCAACAAGAGAAGCCACCTCGATGAGAAGCACGCGCACCGCAATGAAGAGTAGCCCCCGCTCACCAGCTAGAGAAAGCCCATGCACAGCAACGAAGACCCAACGCAGCCAAAAGTAAATAAATAAATTTATTTAAAAAAGAGAAAGAATAGAGTCCAGAATCTTTCTCAGGGCCTCCCGTGAGCCTCATCTCAGCTTCATCTCCCAACACCAATGCTGACACAGGCCGAGCCCCACCCCCATGGAGCACCCTGCAGGTCCTGATCTACGGTGCCATCCAGGCCTCAGGGCCTTTGCACATGCTGTTCCCTCTAGCTGCAGAGCCCTTGCCACCTCATCCCCCAACAAGTCCCACTTGCCCTTTACAGCTAAACACAAGGGTCACCTCTTCCATGAAGCCCACCCTGGTAGTCCACGGGCAGAATCAGCCCTCTTGCCCCCCACCATATTACTCCTGCACCTTGTGTGGACTCTTCCAGAAGGTAAGCGAGTGGGGTGACCATGAGCACTGGACTTGGAGCTGGGGAGACCTCGTGTCCGGCCCTGAATGTCACTTCCTAATTTTGTCACCTTGGGCACCTTTCTTAGCCTCAGTTTCCTTGCCAGTGAAAAGTGGGACTTATAATAGCACACACTTCCTAGTTATGAACATTTAATGCTTTAATGTCAGTAAAGTGCTCAGCACACCTCCTGGCACCCAGAAAACACATTAGGTAAATGTTAGCTGCAGCTGGTATTGATTTTGCTATTGGTATTGGTGTTGATATTGTAATTGTATCCTGAGGCCAGACAAGCAGCTGTTTGTTGTGTGGCTTCCCAGAGGGACTCTGTCGTGTTTTGTCTCATGGAGGGAGCTTTTCCTGTTGCCTCTGAATTGTGGTCTGGGACTCCAAGCTGGCGGCAGAGGGATAGCAGGTAACCCCAGCCAGCAGCAAAGCGGGTAGGAAGGCTTCTCAGGGCTGAAGAGTGCCAAAATGCTGCCCTGCCCTCCCCTCACCCCCCCACCCCCGCCGAATCCTTCCACCTCCAGGCACATAAGCAGAAGACTGTGGAAGAGGCAGAGGGACCTTCAGGAGTCCTAGGCCAGCGCCACGGGGCGGGGTGCGGAGGGGGGAGGGCTGGGGAGCGAGTTAAGCAAGAGACTTGGGTTTTTCCCTCCCCCAACACCCACGGCCCAGCAGAGAGGGAGAAAGAGGAAGGAAAAGCAGGCGGTTCCCTCTCTCCCTCCCGGAGAGCAGGGTAAGGCCTGGCCGCCCTGCGGAAGAGGACGGGATGGGGGTGAACTTGGATTTGAGAAGGTTTAGATTCAACCAAACCGGCGATTTTTTGTGTGTTTTTGTTTTTGCGGCACGCGGGCCTCTCACCGCTGCCGCCTCTCCCGTTGCGGAGCACAGGCTGCGGACGCGCAGGCTCAGCGGCCACGGCGCACGGGCCCAGCCGCTCCGCGGCATGTGGGATCCTCCCGGACCGGGGCACGAACCCGCGTCCCCTGCATCGGCAGGGGGG
>NW_006795096.1:718424-724572 GCF_000442215.2 Lipotes vexillifer | reverse complement strand
ATCCCAAACACGTGGGATCTTCCCGGACCGGGGCACGAACCCGTGTCCGCTGCATCGGCAGGCGGACCCCCAACCACCGCGCCCCCAGGGAAGCCCTAAACCGGCGATTTTATTGCTCAAAATTCCCCGGGGAAATGACGGAGTCTGCCCAAGCCCTAGCAAAGGGACAGGAAGCAGAGATTGGAAAGAACGAATCACTAGTGGGGAAAAAATCAAATTATTTCCTTTGCGTTCCCAGCAGGCCAACAGCTCAGCTTGTCTCCCAGCGCCTGGAGCAAGCTGGTGGCCGACCCAGCCTCACTGGAGGACGGGTCACTCCCTCCACCAGGGAGTTCCATGCCCCAGACATGCTCCCGTGAGAGTCTTGGCCCTGGACGCCCCCTGCCCCCCCAGAGCCCATGCTCTCAGCAGACTCAGAGCCCATGCACAGAAATGCCCTGCTTGGTTTGATGCTCTGCTGTCCCCGTCTTGAAACTCTGAAGACCTTTGCGAACAAGGGACCCCACATTTCCCTTTTGCACTGGACCCTGAAAATTATTCAGTTGGTCCTGGAATGGTTACTTTCTTCCCAAGGTCACAGCCAGCGAATGGAACCCACTCCTAGGTCCCAGCGCTCCTGTGCAAACTGCTCCCCACGCCACCTTCCCGGGGTCTCTGAGCCCAGGCAGGCTCCCCGCCTTCCTCCTTCCCCAGAAGGAAAGCTCTGAGCCCACCACCCACTTTGCCTCTCTTCTCTGAGAGCCTTGGCCTGCACAGACCACCAGAAGAGGGGCCCCAGCCAGCAGGCGCGGGTCACCATTGGACACAGCTCTTGCCCATTCTGGGGGGGGAGGCATGGCGTGGGCAGCGCTATAGGTCCTCTAGGGCACAGAAACCTACAGGAAGTTACACAGAATTTCCAGAAGCTGCAATGGAATGAGAAGGCCAAGGGCAAAATGGGAGACAGTCCCATGACAGGAATCAAGTAAGTGCAAAGACTTAGCACTTCCCGGGTGCCAGGCTCTGTGCTGGGTTCCCTACATTACTGGGGTCAGTGTGTAACCCGCTTAATCTTCACAAGCATGCCGCCTTGACTATTTCATCTCTATTTTACAGAATAGGAAATGAGGCACAGAGAGGTAAGTAACTGATCCAAGAGTCATCGTGGCTAGTGAGTAGCAGAGCCCCAGTGTCCCCAGGGTATACTTTGTGCCCTGGGTGTTTTCCATTTGTTATCTCTAACCGTTGCAATAACTCCACAGTGGTGATTAATGCTAACCAAAGATTTTGGATGTCTTCATGGTATGTGGTAAGATGGTACTTTCTGGCCCCTTTGTTGGGGTGAACCCAACTAGATCTGCATTAGTTTGGGGGTTCTCCAGAGAAATAGAACCAGCAGGAGATTATATTCCTATCATGTTACATATAATATATATTATATATACAATGATTTTGTAATAATTAGACATAATATGGTTATATGTGTCCAAAGATTTATTTTAAGAAGTTGGCTCACACGGTTGTGGAGCTGGCAAGTCCTAAATTTTTAGGGCAGCCCAGCAGGCTGGAAACTCAGGCAGGCATTGATGCTGAGGGCTTCAGACAGAGTTTCTTCTGTGGGAAACCTCAGTGTTTGCTCGTAAGGCCTTCCAACTGATTGGATGAGGCCCAGCCACATTATAGAGGGTGATGTCCTTTACTTAAAGTCGACACACCCCCAGAACATTTTCACAGCAGCATCTAGATTAGCGTTTGATTAAATCACTGGGTACGATGGCGCAGCCAAATTGACACATAAAACTAACCATCACCAGTTCTGACCAGTAAGTCCTGTGCAGAACTTGCTTGTCACTTGCAGGTTGTGCATTTAATTGTCAGTGCAAAGCCCTCCAAAGCTCCTTCTTTTGCTCTGCTCAGTGACCAGCAACGTTCAAGATGGGGGCTGCCAGGTCAGCCTGGGCCCTGGACTGAGGTGACATGAAAGAGGTTTCCCATACAACCTTGATGTGATTGAAGGGGGAGCCAGAAAAAAAAACTCTTGGATTTGGGAGAATTTTGTGAAGCTAAACCAGGTCTAAATAAATTGGGTCCCTCTGCTTCACCTTGCATTCGTGCAACCCTCGTGAACTGGCTTGCTGTTTCTTGAGCATCTCCCAGAGGCATCCCCACATCCTAGCCTCCCCTCATAGGTGGTGTTATGAAAGGCTCCACAGTTGCTACCAAGGATGAAATAACACACACCAACCTGTGATGTTTGAACCTTGGTCAGCGCCAAAATAGAAAGTCACCCAGCTGTCTAGCCTGCTGACCTGGTTCCTAAAATTGCTGTTTATTCCCATAAATGTTCTCCTTCCGGGGTTTGGAAGACAAATAAGTAGATCCTAGGTTCAAACAGGGAAGTGCCTCAGCACCTGAGACCTGGGTCCCACCACTAACTCTTCCTTTAAAACATGTTGACTTTGGCTGAGATAATCATCCAGCAAGACAACTAATTTTCTCATCCAAACCATGTCTGGCAGCACCCTGGAGAATCCCCTTGTCCACTTCCAAGAGAAGCGACGAGGCCCATCCTAAAGAGTGGGCCCTCTGTGATGCTCTCAAGACCCTTGAAGACTATGCCTGCCTGCCATCCATCTACTCATTCGTCCACCGATCCATTCATCCACTTATCCATCCACTCATCCAACCATCCATCCATCCATCTACTCATCCATCTGTCCACTTGTCTATCCATCTATCTGCTCATCCAACCATCCATCCATCCATCTACTCATCCATCTGTCCACTTGTCTATCCATCTATCTACTCATCCCTCCTTCCATCCATCCATCCAACCATCCACTCATCCAACCGTCCAACCAGCCATCAACTCACCCATCCATCTATCCTCCCATCTTTCCTTCCTCCCTTCCTTCCTTCCTTCCTTCCTTCCACTCGTCTACCCAACAAACAGTGATTTGAGTTTCTGCTATGTGCAAGCGCAGGGCCTCCAGCTCTACACTGATAGACACAGACCCTGCCTCATGGACGTAGTTGCGGAGACAGACATTCAACATATAATTGCAGAAATAATTTTAAATGTGATAACTGCTAGGGAATGAAAAGTATGGGACACTAGGAGGAAAGATAATGGGAACTGGGCCTGGTTTGGTGGGTGTGGTGGGGAAATTTCGGGTCAGAAAAGGCCTCCTGAGAAAGTACTCTTTGAGCTCAGCTCTCACGGAGGAAAGCCTGGGAGAGAACTGAGGGTGGGAAAGAAATACCAGGCGCCAAGGCCCTGAGGCAAGAGAAGTCTTTCCGCAGAATGTGAGCCAGGGTTGCCAAACTCTTCAGAGTGGATGGGCCTGTGCGGAGGCAGGAGGAGGAAACAGTAGAGACCCTCTTCTTCGTCACGTGGCGGGGCTGTGCTGGGGGAGAACCGTGATGCTGTAAAGGGAGCATGGGGCTCCAGGTGAGGCCAAAAGACTGGCATTCAAATACTGGTTTTGCCACTTCCTCAGTGCATGGTTTGGGGCAAGAGACTTTACATTGCTAAGTGTCAGTTTTTTGTATATAATATGGAGCTAGTAATAGTAACAATGATTAACATTTAGTGAGATCTTACTTGGTGCCAGTCATTCTTCTTAGGACTTTACATATGTTATTCAATCAACAATGATTTCAACCTTGCACTATTGTAGTACCATTATTATTCCCACTTTACAGATTGGGAAAAGTGATGCACAGTGAGATCGAGAAATCTTCTCAAGGTCACACAACTAGTAGAGCATGGAGATTCGAATGCAGGCCCATGGGCCCTGCTGTCCATGCTCTTAACTATTAGACTACATTGCCATGTGTAAGTTGTATCAGTAAGGATATGTTAGGTTATGAGGCAGTAACAAACAATCCCAGAAACTTTTTTTTCTATGATGCAGTAACAAACAAATTGAACACACTGGGCCGAGTTCATTTAGAAGGTATATTTTTCATTTCTATAACTTTGGAGTTTTTAGAAGATGTATTTATGTTATGTTATGATATCAAATTTCATTGCACCATGATCAGAGCATGTGGTCTATAGGACACCAAGCTTTTAAAATGTGCTGGAACTTGTTTTATGCCAATTATGTGCTCAATTTTTGAAAATTTTCCCCATATTTGAGTATAACACTCTCTAATTACTGGGTGGATGGATAGATAGATAGATAGATAAAGAGACATATATAGAGCTATATGTATATATACATTTTTTTAGGTCAGACTTGTTAATTGTTGCTTCAGTGATCTAACGGTACATAACAAGCCACTCCACAACTTAGAGGATTAACACATTTTCTTCGGTTGTGATTCTGCAAACTGGGCAGGGCTCAGATGGGCAGTTCTACTCGTCCTTCCAGGGGCCGTATTCAGTTGCAGATTGGCTGAGGGCTTGGCTCAGCTGGGACACTGGGGTGGCAGGAGGTCTTTCCAAGTAGTCTCACGGCCTTTACCTTTTCCCATGGTCTCTCCAGCAGAGTAGCTGGACTTCTTAAATGGCAGCTCAGGACTCCAAAAGCGCAAAAACAGTAAGCCATCAGGCTTTCTTAAGGCTTAAGCCTGGAACTGGCGGAATGGCACCTCTGCCACATTCTACTGATATTTGTCAAAATGAGCCCCAGGTCTGATCCAGATTCAAGTGAACGAAGAACCAGGAAAAGTGGTTCATTTAGGTTTAGTGGTTTAGTGGTTCAAAACGCAATAGAATCCTACAACTGTACTTTCCAAATGCTTCAGCTCTTAATTACTAAAAGAGGCATATTTAACCCACACCCACATCCCAGCAATGATGGTGGATTCCTCAGTTTCTCCTTGAGATTTGGTCAGTTTTTTCCCTTATATATTGGAGGCTATGTTATTAAGGGCATACAAGTTTAGAACTGTTATCAATACATCTTACCAGTGAATTAAACCGTTTATTGTACAAAGGGACTATCACTAGTAATGCTTTTGGACTTAAAATCTATTTTGTTTCCTATGTATGTAAATATGTCAGACTTCCTTTTGTTGGCATTTGCCTGGTAAATCTCTCCACTCTTTTACCTTGCTCTTTTCTGGGTTGTTAGTTATGTCCTTTACAAGCATGTAGCTGGACCTTGTTTTTATTTTATCCAGTCTGACAATATTGTCTTTTAAGTATTTTAGTCTATGTACGTTTATTCTGTTTGTCCTGTGTTTATTCTTATGTTACTTTTTTCTTCATTTTTCACATTCTTTTGTATTGATTGATTTTTGTTTTCCCATTCCATTTTTCCCCTCCGCTAGTGTGGAATTTATACACTCTATTTCTCTACTTGTTGTGTTTACCCTAAAAATTTTAACTTGAATATTTAACTTGACAAAGTTTAACATTAATCAAAATATTTATTCTCCTCTCAAACAGTTCAAAGACCTTAGAACACTTTAATTATGACTGTCCCCTCCCTACATATACACCTTTAGTGTCCAGTATTTTAGTTCTATTTTTTTCTTCACTCTGCAAGTTAGAATTATTATTGTTGTTCAATACGTTCTCTAATGAGGATTACCTATATGTTCACAGAACAGCCAGCATTCCCTTTTGTGTGGCATACCTTCCTTTGGCGATTATTTTTCCTTGTTCCTGAAGCACATTGCATTAGATCACCAGGGCTGCCATAATAAAGTACCACAGACTAGGGGGCTTAACAACAGAAATTTATTTTCTCAAAGTTCTGGAGGCTAGAAGTCTGAAATCAAGGTGTTGGCAGGGTTGGTTTCTTCTGAGGCCTTTCTCCTTGGCTTGTAAATGGCCGTCTTCTTCCTGTGTCTTCACATGGTCTGCCTCTGTACATTTCCTTTTCTTATAAGCACATCCGCCGTATTGGGTCAAGGCCCACCCAGTGACCTCACTGTAACTTAATCACTCTTTAAGACGCTATCTCCAAATACAGCCACTTGCTAGGGTACTGGGGGTTAGGACTTCAACATATGTATTTTGGGAAGGAGACACAATTCAGCCCATAACATACATTATTAGTATAAAATAATCTTCTATTTTTATTTGTTTGAAATGCTCTCATTGTCTCCACTTTCTTGAAAGATATTTTACTGGGTTTACAATTCTGTTAATGGTTTTATTTTTTTCTCAATTTTTTTTTTTTTTTTTTTTTTTTTGCTTTGGGGGGCGGGC
>NW_006795096.1:716645-718121 GCF_000442215.2 Lipotes vexillifer | reverse complement strand
GTTTTTGGTTTTTTTTTTCTTTTTTTTTTTTTTTTTTTTTTTTTTTGGCTGTGCCGCAGGGCATGAGGGATCTTACTTCCCCAACCAGGGATTGAACCCACGCCCCCTGCAGTGGAAACATGGAGTCTTAACTACTGGACCAACAGGGAAGCCTCTCGATGTTTTTAAGATATTATTTGCCACCTGGCTTCCACTTTTGTCGATGAGACATCAACTCTCCATTTATGCTGTTCCTTTGAAGATTACACGAGTCAGTACATGCAAAGTGCTTAGAATGGTGTCTGGCGCCTAGTAACTATTATATAAATAGTAGCCATTTGGGGATTCCCTGCATTCCCTGGTGGTCCAGTGACTAAGACTCAGCGCTTTCACTGCTAAGGGCCCAGTTTCAATCCCTGGTCGGGGAACTAAGATCCTGCAAAGCAGAGCAGAGCAGACCAAAAAAACACACAAATAGCTATTATTATTTTCTCTCTGGATGCTTTTAAGATCTTCTCTTTGTCTTTGATGTCCTTGAATTGCATGATGGTATACCTTGGCCTGGATTTTTTTATCAAGCTAAGCATTTCATGTCATTTGTCAATTTAAAACTCTCAGCCATTATCACTTCAAATATTTCCTCTTCCTCATTCTCTCTGTCCCCTTCTGGGACTCTGGTTAGATATATGTTCGATATGCTCCCTCTGTCTTTCCTGTTTCTTTCTTATCCTCCATATCTTTATCTGTGTTGGATTCAAGGTTATTTTTTCAGATCTATATTCCAGTTTATTCTCTTCATCTGTGTCAATCTGCAACTTACCTACTAAGTACCTATTTCAGTTATTAAATTTTTTACTTTTAGATGTATTATTTGGTTCTTTTTCACATCTGCCCAGACATTTTTAATATTCTCTTATATTTATACTTTCAATACCCTCTTTTTCTTCTTTAGAGATATTAAATATATTTATTCTATGACCTGTGTTTGATAGTTCCAGCATCTCAAATCCTTGTGAGTGCAATTCTGCTTGAATGTAGTTTGGGCGGACTTTTACTCATGATGCTTTATTTTCTTGTGTGTTTAGTGATTTATTTTTTATTTTTTAAATATTTATTTATTTTTATTTATTTGGTTGCGCCGGGTCTTAGTTGCAGCTCACAGGCTCCCCAATTGTGGCATGCGATATCCTAGTTGTGGCATGCTTGTGGGATCCAGCTCCCTGACCGGGGAACGAACGCGGGCTCCTGCATTGGTAGCTCAGAGTTCCATCCACTGTGCCACCAGGGAAGTCCCAGTGATTTTGTTTTTAAATGTAAACTTACTCTCCTTGGCATTCAGTCTCTTGATAAGTGATTGATATCCATGCAACTGATTTTACTAGTTTACCCTTTCACTGAATGTATAGTCCTTTGTGGTCCTGGGTTTATGCAGTCGTCTCCTATCAGACTCACTACCTTCAACGATCTCTAGGTTTTATCTCCTGTCCCTCACCTGCA
>NW_006795096.1:712261-716627 GCF_000442215.2 Lipotes vexillifer | reverse complement strand
GTTCAGCAGATGTCCTCAGGGCAGCTGGAGACCCCACCACTAACCAGTTTAACTCTGAATTTCTGCTTCTACTTTGAGTTTGCCCTCTGAGACTTCCTTACTCAGCTTGGTGACTCTTTCAAAAAGTTGTAATCGTTTATACAGCATTTTTCATTGTTGCTGGAGGAGGGTTGTAGTATTTTGCTCTACCACGCTGCCAGAAAAGGGAGTCTATTTATCATTTCTCTCCTCCATCTCTTCCCCCGCTGCTGGAACTCTTACCATTCACATGTAACTCTCTGATCCTTCCTCTCAAGATTTCCATCTCTTTATACTTTTTTTGTGTGTGTGTGGTACGCGGGCCTCTCACTGCCGTGGCCTCTCCCGTTGCGGAGCACAGGCTCCGGACGCGCAGGCTCAGCGGCCATGGCCCACGGGCCCAGGCGCTCCGCGGCATGTGGGATCTTCCCGGACCGGGGCACGAACCCGCGTCCCCTGCATCGGCAGGCGGACCCTCAACCACTGCGCCGCCGGAGAAGCCCTCTTTATACTTTTCCTCTGCGTTTTGAGATATTTCCTTCACTTTATCTTCCAGTTCTCTCATTTTGTTTTCAACCCTTCTCAATGGTTACCGTTCTATCTTCTATGGGGAAAAAAATCATATGTTGTTGTTGTATAATGTCTTTTTATGCCATGAACAATTCTGCTAAGGTGGGGTGATGATGATGACAGTGGTAATGATGATGATGGTGATGACAATGGAGATGATGGTGGTGGTGGTGATGGTGATGATGGTGATGTAAATTTTCATTTATTTACCCCTAGTTGAGATGTTCTGTTTTGTCTTCTCTCTGGCACCTGGGTCCCCTTAGGCCTATTTAAATTTTCTTTTACTTGCTCAGAGCTCTTTGGCCTTCAGTGAAAGCTTTTAGGGTCTCTTTTGCAGTGATGAAAGCCGAGGTAACAAGCCAGCTGTTGCTACCCTGACAAGCACTGAGAGGAAGCTCCCAGTTGTCAGTAGCTGCAGTGTGTTGACAAGCTCCCAGGCCCCTCGCCCATGCGGCTCTCCCACATCCTCCCCAGACCAGAGTAGCCCTACAAGCTCGCAGGAGACTACAATGGGACCCAAGGGGACCCTCTTCCTTTTAGGAACCCCAGAATCTTGGGCCTTATCCTAGCCTTCTGAGTTCTGATCCCCTCACTCCCACCTAGCTGGAGGGTGAAAGAGTTGGTGGCTGCTCCCTTTTCTAGAGATTCTGGAAGAGCTCTCTGTTCCACATGTATGCTCCAGGCCCTGCCATCGGACACTCCCTTCTGGCTGCCCCTTAGCTCAGGAGGTGGAGCTGAATACAAGCAGGGAGGAACTTTCAGGCCACCCTTCCCACCCCCTCTGCCAATTTTTAAACACACAGTGGCCATCTGTTTACAAATTTTGGCCTTGCTTACTCTTTTTAGGAACCATATGTTATTGCATTTATATGGCTGTGCGTTAATTTATTTAACCTGAGCTTTTCCAAGATTTTGATTTTTAATATCATACAATGTACAGTCCTTATGAATCTTCATCATCACGCCATTATTATTAGTCTAAATTTGCAGTACCTGATTCCCAAAGCTCCATGATGATGATAATAAAAATGTTAGAAATTACTGAATGCCCAAGATGTGCTAGGCCGTTATATGTGTTAACTTATTTAACACTTATTTCACAGCCCTATTTTTATCCTGATTTTACAGATAAGGAAATTAAGTCTCAGAGAGGTTAAGTGACTCATTCAAGGTCACACAGCTAATAGGGGACGGAGGCAAGCTTCAAAGTTCTCATGCCTTCACTATTTCCATACCCTGCATGGAGAATACACTGGGTCAGATTTCCAGTCCAGTTTCTGCAATTTAATAACCATAATTCCCCTGACAAGTGACATTAGCTTCCTGGGACCTAGATTCTTCTTTTACAATAATCTCTGCCTTGCCTCCCTCCCAGCAGTGTGGCAGAGGTCAAAGAGATCGTGTACATGGAAGCACTTTAAAAACTACAACATGCCATACAAATAATTGAGATTATTTCTGTACACGTTTAAGCTTCTTGATTTCAAGCACTGTAGCCCTTTGACAAATGTGAAAGAGATGTCCAGAGATCTCGTCAAATCTCCACATTGGATACTATATAACAATTGCGGAAACAAGGCACAGCTGTTTTTAAAGATACAAAGTTGTTTGTAAATGCCTGGAGCAGTTGCTCCAAGTGTTTTCTGAATCACCTTTTCTTAATTTCTTTTAACTGAATGACAGACTAACTCTAGTCCACTGCTGAATTCCACATTCCTCTCTTTATTTGTTCAAAATTCCTTTTTGTGTGTGTGTAAGAAACATTGCTTTCTTAGGCCTCTCCACTTCCTCTGTACTTCTGTCATACACTAGTGTTTGGCTTTCTGCGGAAGGCCATTTTCACAAAGAAACAAGACTTTATTTTTCATCATTTTGAAAGATGAGAAAGTACTAGATAATGTGTTGATTCATAAGTGGTACAAATTCACACCTCAGTAATTGAGGCATTCAGGGTCCCGAGGGAGTTTATATTTCTGAGTCAAATCCTTGAATACCGCGGTTCTATGGCAGAAACTAGGCACTCCTTTAGTCAGCGCTTTGCCTGGTAACTAGAGCAGCCTGGCTCCCTTACCAAAATGTGAACATTTCTTGCTCTTCATCTTCACATTCTTCTCCAGAAGTCCCCAGTGCCTGGTGTTTTCATGATCATGCAAAACTTATTTGTAGAACTGAATGGCATCACCTTCATGAATTCCTTTTTCCACTGTGCATACCCCTCTCTAGTTAGAGGCAGAGCGGGTTCTTGTTGGCCTTTGTGTGGGACGGCATGTCAGTCATTTGTAGACTGGTCTTTATTTTATCCACCTGGTGAGAGGGAGGGTTTGGACAGGATGATCTTTAGGACCTGTTTAATTAAACAAGGAGGTGTCCCTAATGCCCTGGCAGCCTACAGGAGCAGACCAAAATTTAAGCCTGTGAATGCTTCAAGGTTATGAGACCAAAAGACAACGCAGATAAGCTTGTTGATTCCAAGCACCTTAGCCTCTTAAGAAATGTGGAAGATGTGTTCAGAGACCTTGTCAAATCCCCGAATTGGATACCATAAGCTAAAGACAACCAATCACAAACAGCTAACTAGCCTTTAAGCTGCAGCCAATCAAATAATTTCCTATCTTTGCTTTGCACTTTCTCTCTCTATAAGTTTCCCCTGGCTCCCTGCTGCAAAGTGCTCCCAACTGGGTTGACACCAGCCTATTAGAATTGATTTTTGCTCAAATAAACTCTTAAACTTTTAAAATATGTCTTAGTTTATCTTTTAACAGATCATGGCTCCCAAAGCCCACCAGTCTCTTGGAGATTAAGAGATACCTGAGCTCCTTCCTGGAAGTTCTGACTCTCAATAGATCTGGGATAGTTAAGAATTAGTAATAAGATCAGATAACACTTAGCAAGAACTTGCTTGGGTCTAGGCATGGTGCTAAGTGTTTTACAAGTTCATGTTCTCAGTTTACATCTTCACAACCATCTGAGGTACTTGCTATTATGGCCCCTATTTTACAGAAGAATAAATTTAAGCTAAAAATGGGGGGGAGGTGGGGGTAGCTGCCTAGAAGGTTATGTAACTAGTAACGGGTCGAGAGGAGATTCCATCTCAGATACGTGCTACAGGAGCCTTTGGCGGGGTAGGTTTGGTGGGGGGAGGGGCTCCTGGTGATTTTGATGAGCAGCCAGCTGTGAGAAAAGCCGCCCAGAGGCCCACGCCACCCTTAAAGGATGCATCTGTTTGCAATGTTTGGCCCATCCCCCTCCAGTGTTTCTGGAAAGAACAGCTTTCTCTCTAAAGCTAAGACGAGCAGCTGGACCTCTTATCGACATTTCCCAGCTTTCGGGCAACGCCGAGTCCACTCCGCGAGCCTCTGGGTCTCACAGGTTACCCCAATCTGCGAACCCAGAGAGACTTTCTGTACACCTGGCACTTCTGGTCCCGCCCCGTTTCGCGACACCCCCAATCCTAAGTCCGTTCTTCGCGATTGACGTGACCCCAGAACAATTATAATTGGTTATAACGGACTGCCGCTCCGCCTCCTCGAAGACTCCGCCTCCCTTTCATTCTGAAAGAAAGAACCTCGGCCCGGGCGCCCAATGAGAAGCGCCCCCACCCCAAAGGGCCCACCTCTTTCGGCGCCGACCCCGCCCCCAGGGCCGGAGAGATGCCCGCCTTTCGGCGTAGCATGGGCCAGTAGGAGGGCGCGACCGTCCGGACGGACGGCAGCCGGCCCAATCCCTGGGCCTCGGGCTGCGTCGCCCCGCCCCTCCGCCGGGCCGAGCGGCGGGCAAG
>NW_006795096.1:696522-711654 GCF_000442215.2 Lipotes vexillifer | reverse complement strand
AAGAGCGGTGTAGACTGGGGAGGAAACCGGCCGTACGTCTCTCCTTTTAAACTGGTTATTAGAAAAATTTCCAACATACACAGAGTAGAGAAAATAGAAGGAACAGTAAGTACCGAGGCCCCTCTCCACAACTTCAGCAGTGATGGATTCAGCGTCCGTCTTGTTTCACCTGTATCTCTTCCCCTGTGATTTTGAAGCAAACCCCAGACACTGTATAGATTCACTGGAAAGTGCTTGTTTACAGAACTCACAGATAAGCGTACGGTGGTTATGTTTTTTTTAAAATGATGCCTTAGGAACCCTGAAAATTTAATAACTCCTTAACATGGTAAAGTGCCCAGCCCGGCTCAGATTTCCTCCGTTGTCACGTAACTGTTTTGTTTGCGTTAGGATATAAATCTTTGCGTTGCAATTTTTAACGTATCTCTCAGGTGGTGTTTAATCCCCAGGTGCTCCTTCTGTCCCTTGCTCCATTTTTATCATTTGCTACTTGTTTGTAGAAAAAAAAGCGTAGAGCTGACCAAGTTTGGGTTCCAGTTTCTGTGTACTGTGTGAATCGGTAGTAGAGGGCCCCTAAAGAAAGGAATTCTGGAGAAACCTGATGAGGGGAAAATAGAGCCAATCCTGTACCTAGAATAGGGTCATTTCCTTTTTTGTTGTTTTTCTTACAGTTTCTTACCTCTACCCTTTCCTTTCCCCTTCACCTGCCCTTTCCATGGCCCATTTTGGGGAAACCAAATTACAGGTATGAGGAAAGTTGTCTCAAAACAGAGGTAGAGGGAAGCTTGTCAAACAGAATCCTCTCTGGAGACGAGATTTTGTCATGCCTGAGGAACTCTAAATTTAGCAAAGGGCTGTATAACCAACCCATGGGCACATGTCTTTCACTTCACCCATGAGGAAGCTCTGGGCCTTGGTGACGAAGTGGCTGCCCGCTGGGACCTGGAACCCTGGGCTCCAGACTTCCAGGCCCGCATCAGGAATCTCGCACCAGTATTCTCACTTGATGTATTTGTTCCTAAAACATTTCGTTTTGATAGAAATAGCTCTTTTAGGATCCTGCCGGGAAGAGAATAATTTGAATGATAAAACACCCATTTCCTTTTCACCTCTTTCAAAAGCCTCTCTGTGAGTCAGAGCTCTGGCCCAATACTTCATAAACTTTAAAGGCTAATAGGTGCCCAGTGTGATCCAAGGGATTAACTGTGTGTTTAAAATCCCCCTCATCTTCTGGGGTAAAGTTCATTTGATTGTCTTTCTCTGTCACAGAGCTGGATTTTGTTTTTGCAGCTTTTCTGGACCTCTTAACCAAGCAGGTTATAAGATTTGGCTGATTGACTCGCAGTTTCTTTCAACTCGGGAGGCAGAGAAAATACTTAGAAACAGAATCTTAAATCTAAATCAGTGTGTTAAGTGCATTTTTAGAAAACTCAGTCTTAGCTTTTCCCAATACATATAGGCACTAACTTTTACTAACTTCCTTACCAGCAAGAAACAAGATTTGTTCATCAGTATCCTATTTTCCTTGTCAACTTTTTTTCTTTTTTAATAATTGTAATTCCATATTAAGCTCACTTTGTCTGTTTTGACCATTTCAATGAGTAGTTAGCAATTCATCTTTCACTGTAAAACCAATGATTACCTCTCCCCTCATTTTTATTTGGACAGATCACTTTGGGAAGAGACTTTTTAAATAAATTGCTTTGTAGTGGCTCTAGTAGCAGATATTTGAATAATAACTCTTCAGAATAATATTTGTGGCTACAAATAGAGTTCGTGTTAACAGGCTATTTTTAAAGCACTAGCTATGTGCCAGGCCTTTTCATATATGGCCTTTAATTTTCCTAACGCTTCAAATGGTATCGTCGCAGCGTAAGGTCAGTTACCTAATTCGTAGGTGACACAGCTGGGAACCAAACCTGATCTTTTTTTTTTAAATTAAGCTTTTAATGCTGAGAGAACTGTAGAGTCCCATGCAGTTTTAATAAATAATAGAGAGCTCCTGTGTACCCTTTAACCAGTTTTTCCCACAATGGTGAGATCTTGTAAAACTAGTACAATATCACAACCAAGATACCAAGATACGTTGAGAAAGTGAAGACACAGAACGTTCCCATCACAACAAGCATTCCTCACGTTGCCTTTTATAGCCACTGCCACCCTTTGCCCTCCCCCGACCTGGCAGTGACTGATCTATTTTCCAATTCTATAATTTCGTCATTTCATGAATATGATATAAATGGAGTCTTGCAAGATGTGACCTTTTGGAATTGGCTTTTATCACTCAGCGTGATTCCCTAGAGATACACCCCAGTTACTGTGTGTGTTCACAATCAGTAGTTCCTGCCTTTTAATTGCTGAGTAGTATCCATGGTAAGGATTTACCACCGTACACCATTTAACCATTCGCCTGTTGAAGGACATCTGGGTTGTTTCCAGTTTCTGCCTATTATGAATAAATCTTCTATGAACATTTGTGTACATGTTTTTTGTAAGTGCATAAATTTTCATGTATCTGGGATAAATGCCCAAGAGTGCAGTTGCTCAGCTGTGTGGCAGTTGCATGTTTAGTTTTATAAGAAACTGCCAAACTGTTTCTGACCACCAGCAGCGTATGAGTGAGTGATCCAGTTTCTCTGCATCCTTGCTAGCATTTGGTGTTGTCACTATGTTTTATTTCAGCCATTTCTGATAGGTGCGTAAGTGCTGTTACTGCCATTTAAATTTGCATTTCCCTATGGCTAATGATACTTTCCTGTGCTCATTTGCTGTCTGTATATTCTCTTTGATGAAATGTCTCTTCATACTTTTTAGCCGTTTTGTAATTAGGTTCCTTGTTTCTTTATTGTTGAGTTTTGAATGTTCTTTATATATTCTGGGTACCACTCCTTTGTGAAGTACGTGTTTTGCAAATATTTTCTCCCAACCTGTAGCTTGTCTTTTCATCCTCTTTAACAGGGTCTTTCGCAGAGCAAAAGTTTTTAATTTTGATGAGGTCCAGTTTATCAGTTTTTCCCTTTATGGATCATGCTTTTCGTGTCAAGTCTAAGAACTCTTTACCTAACCCTAGATCCCAAAGATTTTCTCCTATTTTTAAAAAAATTTTATAGGTGTGCATTTTACTTTTAAGCCCCTGATCCATTTTGGGTTAATATTTGTATAAGGTGTGAGGTTTAGGTGGGGAATTTTTTGTTTTTTCTCTATGGATGTCCAGTTGTTCCAGGATTATCTGTTGAAAAGACTATCCCTCCTCCTTTGAATTGCTTTTGCATCTTTGTCAAAAATCAAGTGGGCATATTTGTATGGATCTATTTCTGGGTTTTCCATTCTATTCCACTGATCTATCTCCTCTTCTGCCAATATCACACGATGTTGATTGCTATCGCTATATAGTAGGCTTAATATCAAAGTGATTTCTCCCACTTCATTTTTCTTTTTCAAGATTGTTTTAGCTATTCTAGGGTCTGTGCCTTTCCATTGTAAATTTTAGAATAAGCTTTCTTATGTCTGTATTAAAAAAAAAACTTGCTGTGATTTTGATAGCATTTGCGTTAAACCATAGATCAGTTTGGGGAGAATTGACATCTCTCCTATGTTGAGTCTTCCAATTCATGAACATAGTATGTCCTCATTTATTTAGGTTGTCTTTGATTTCTTTCATTAGCATTTTGCACTTATCAACATACAGGTCCTGTACATGTTTTGTTACATTTATACTTAAGTATTACATTTTCTTTAGAGCAGTCGTAAGTGATAATGTGCTTTTATTTTAAGTTTCCACATACTCATTGTTACTGTATATCAATAAGATTGATTTTTGTGTCAGTCATGTGTCCTGTGACCTTGCCAAATACATATAATGGTTCTAAGAGCTTTCCTATAGATTCTTCGGGATTTTCTATGTAGATCATCATGTTATCTGCAAATAGGGACACTTATTTCTTCTTTCCGATCTCCCTAAAGTTAGGTATGCCTTTATTTCTTTTTCTTGCCTTACTGCAGTGGCTAGAACTTCCAGTATTAAGAGAGGTGAGAATAGTCACATCTTATGTTTCTTTCCTGATGTTGGTGATTTGTGTCTTCTCTTTTTATTTTTCTCAGTCTTTTAGAGGCTTATCACTTTTACTGATTTTTTTTTTCCCCTGAAAACTGGCTTTTTATGTCATTGATTTTTCTGTTTTCAGTTTCATTTATTTCTGCTTTTTATTATTTTTTTCCTCCTACTTGCTCTGATTTTATTTTGCTCTTTTTTTTTTAAATTTCTTGAGGTAGAGACTTAGATTTACTTGAGACCTCTCTTCTTTTCTAATGTAAACATTTTAAGTGCTATAAATTGCCCCCTCAGCACTGCTTTAGCTGTAGTCACATATTTTGATATGTGGCATTTTAATTTTTATTCAGTTTCTTATGTATTTTTCTTTCTTTTGAGTTAGCTTCTTTGGCCCATAGATTGTTTAGAAGTGTGTTACAGTTTCCAAGAGTCGAGAGATTTTCCTGTTATCTTTCTGTTCTTGATTTCTATGACTCCATTATGGTCAGAGAACATACTTTGTATGACTTCAGTTCTTTTAAATTTTTTGAGGTTTGTTTTATGACTCAGAATATGGTCTATCTTGGTATATGCTCTGTGGGCCTACGTTGGTGACTGTTCCATGGGTACCTGAAAAAAAATGTGTATTCTGTTGTTTGGTGGCGTTTTCTGCATATGTTGATTTGATCGGTTGCTTGATGGTGGTGTTGAGCTCCGCATCCTTGCTGATTTTCTTTTTAGTAGTTCTGTCAGTTGCTGAGTGAGGTGTTGACGTCTCCAACTATAATTGTCCATTTCTCCTTGAGTTCTGTTGGGTTTTGCTTCGTGTGTTTTGAGACTTTGTTGTGTGGTACGTGAACATTTAGGATTATTATGTCCTCCTGATGGGTTGGTCTTTTTGTCATTACGTAATGTCCCTTTTGGTCTCTAGTAATTTTCTTTGCTCTGAAGTCTACTTTATCAGCTATTTTAACATAGCCACTCTTTTTTTTTTTTTTTTTTAATGAGTGCTTTCATGGTATATGTTTACATCCTTTTGACCTACCCACATTGTTGTTTTGAAATGAGTTTCTTATAGACAGCATATTGTTATATCATATTTTCTTATCTACTCTGCCAATCTGTTAATTTGTATATTCAAATGATTTACCTTTAAGGCAATTATTAACGTGTTAGGGCACAAGTCTCCTATTTTATTATTTTATGTTTTTGTTTTTGTTTCTTCTGTTTCTATCCTTCCTGCAGGTTACTTAAACATCTTGATTGATTGATATTTTGAGTAGCGTATCAATCAAAGCTTTGTATCATTTTCTTGGTAGTTGCTCTAAGTTTACCATATACATACGCAATTTATCCCAGTCTACTGGAAACTGTTTTACAACTTTAAGTGAAGTGTGGGAACTTTATTTCCGTTTAGATCCCTTTACCCTCCCCACCTTTTTTAAATTTTTATTTATTTATTTATTTATTTATTTTTGGCTGCATTGGGTCTTCGTTGCTGCGCGCGGGCTTTCTCTAGTTGTGGCAAGCGGGGCCTGCTCTTTGTTGTGCACGGGCTTCTCATTGTGGTGGCTTCTCTTGTTGCGGAACACGGACTCTAGGCACGAGGGCTTCAGTAGTTGTGGCTCACGGGCTTAGTTGCTCCACAGCATGTGGGATCTTCCCGGACCAGGGCTGGAACCCACATCCCCTGCATTGGCAGGTGAATTCTTAACCACTGTGCCACCAGGGAAATCCTTACCCTCACCACCTTTAAAATATCAGTGTCTTAAGTATTTCTTATACTTTGAGTATCACATCAGATGGTTTTACTTGAGTCGTCAAATATGATTTAAGAAATGCACGAGAAATAGGAGAATTTGTTATATTTATGCCTGTTTTTACCTATTCTGACTATGTCCTTTCCTTGCTGAAGTTCTAGCCTTCTTCTGTTACTCTCTCCTTTCTGTTTGGAGAATTTCCCTTAGCCAGTCTTTAAGCATGGATTTGCCTGCAACAGATGCTCTCAGCTTTCCTTGTCCAAGAATGTCTTTATTTCACCTTTAATCTTGAAGGATGTCTTAGCTAGCGATTGGACTCACAGCTGACACTTATTTTCTTTTAGTCCTTGAAAAATGTGCCACCTTCTTCTGACCTCTGGTTTCAGACGAGAAATCAAATCATTCAAATTGCTATTCCTCTGTAAGCTTGTCATGTCTCTCTGGCTGATTTTAAGATTTTTCCTTTGTCGTTGGTTTCCTGAAGTTTAATTAAGATTTGTCTGGACATAGGTTTCTTTCAGCTTATTATATTTGGGGTTTGCTCAGCTTCTTAAATCTGTATATTTATGTCTTTTGCCAAAATTGGGATATTTTCTGCCATTATTTCTTCACATACTTTTTCGGTCCTGCTCTTTTTCTCCCTTCCTTCTGGGACTCTGTCGATAGGCACCTAGCTCTTGTTCCTGACCTCTGGGTCCCTGAGACTCTGTTTCTTGTGGAGTGGGGTTCTAGCTCCGGCTCTCCCTAGGTCTGGCTGGCACCGGGGAAGGCGAGGGGGCAGAAGTGGCACTCGGCCCAGTCCCCCCACCTTCTACCCCTCTGGGACTGGGTGGGGTGGAGGCTCAGCTCCCCCTCCCCCAACACTGCCCTGGTTGGGGGTTGGGAACACTTCCTGTGTGTCTAGGCAGGGATGGGCGCTGAGGTTCCTGTGTGGCCCCACTGCCAGCACAACGTGGTGGGCCACTTGGAACATGCCTGGTTCTGAGGCACAGGAAGGGGATGTGGGAAGGTCAGCTTCCCTTTCAACCCCACTGAAACCTCAGAGGACGATTCTGCAGTTTTTCTGTTGGTTTTTGGCTGGAATAGGGTGGGTGTTGTCAAAAACGTTTTCTGTTGTAAGACCACCCTTTTCCTGGCCCTTTGGCTGGGGAGACAAGCTGCTCTTGGAGCTTTTTCCTTCTGCCTTTTGGCTTTTCCAGCTTGGAGGCACTGGCAGCACCTTGTCCTGGGCAGGTAGGGACAGTCAGGACACCTGGGGGACTCGCTGCCACGTCTTTCCTCAAGTCCCGGGTCCCAGGCAGCCTGCCGCCTTCTTCCCACCCCCTTCCCTATGCTTGTTTTGTTGTGCTGTTTCTAGAGCCTTTTCACTTGTAATGGGGTGGGCCTGGGAGGAATGGAGCTACTCTGTCTTGGCAGAACCGGACCAGACGTCTTCATCTTCCTGGTCCTTGATTCCAGGTTCAGGGCTCTTCCCTCGTGATGACAGTTGTGCCTGAGTTTGAACACATTGTTTCTTTAACTTCATTGCTTCACTCTACCCCCTTGATGCATTATTTGAATCTAGTAGTTGCTTTGACTTCCTGTAAATATTATCCATAAGACTACCTAATCTTTCTTTCTATTTTATTTTATTATTATTATTTTTTTTGCGGTATGCGGGCCTCTCACTGTTGGGGCCTCTCACTGTTGTGGCCTCTCCCGTTGTGGAGCACAGGCTCCGGATGCGCAGGCTCAGCGGCCATGGCTCACAGGCCCAGCCGCTCCGCGACACGTGGGATCTTCCTGGACCGGGGCACGAACCCGCATCCCCTGCATCGGCAGGCGGACTCTCAACCACTGCGCCACCAGGGAAGCCCTCTTTTTATTTTTATAATCATTTTCTTCTTACCATCTTTATTGGAGTACAGTTGCTTTACAATGGTGTGTTAGTTGCTGCTGTATAACAAAGTGAATCAGCTATGTGTACACATGTATCCCCATATCCCCTTCCTCTTGCATCTCCCTCCCACCCTCCCTATCCCACCCCTCTAGGTGGTCACAAAGCACGGAGCTGACCTCCCTGTGCTATGTGGCTGCTTCCCACTAGCTATCTGTTTTACATTTGGTAGTGTATATTTGTCCATGCCACCCTCCCACTTCGTCCCTGCTTACCCTTCCCCCTCCCCGTGTCCTCAAGTCCATTCTCTACGTCTGCATGTTTATTCCTGTCCTGCCCCTAGGTTCTTTAGAACCATTTGTTTTTTTTTAAGATTCTATATATGTGTGTTAGCATACGGCATTTGTTTTTCTCTTTCTGACTTACTTCACTCTGTATGACAGTCTCTAGGTCCATCCACCTCACTACAAATAACTCAATTTCGTTTCTTTTTATGGCTAAGTAATATTCCATTGTATATATGTGCCACATCTTCTTTATCCATTCATCTGTCGATGGACACTTAGGTTGCTTCCATATTTTTATAATCTTAAAGATGCTAGTCTGTCACTTCCCAAGTGGGCTCTCCCAAATGTTCATGTATTTGGTGCCTCAGAAATTATTTAATAACGCCTCTGGTGCTAACGAGTGCCTCAGTACATGTGTGGAAGGCTTTAAACAAGCTTGGCTTTATCTCACCGTGCTTTCCACTCCCTTATCTGTAATTTCAAGAACCATTTTTAGTTAACTGATTTTGCGGCTTCCCTGGTGGTGCAGTGGTTGAGAGTCCACCTGCCGATGCAGGGGACGCGGGTTCATGCCCCGGTCCAGGAAGATCCCACGTGCCGCGGAGCGACTGGGCCCGTGAACCATGGCCGCTGAGCCTGCGCGTCTGGAGCCTGTGCTCCGCAACGGGAAAGCCCACAGCAGTGAGAGGCCCGCGTACTGCAAAAAAATAAATAAATAAAATAAAAATAATTAACCGATTTTTACATCCAGTTAGAGGTGAGTAAAATATTAGCTGTGTGAAGGTCCTTTGTTACGTGGACTGGAGATTGAATGCAGAATCGCATGGGTGCATCATTTAACCACACAAAGGCAGACTTTCCTTGTACATATACATATTGATGATTTTAAAACCTTGTGAGTAATTAAATTATTGGAATTAGTGGTCTTTTGTTGGCACTGAAACAGAAGAATTCAACAGAATTTTTGGACCGTATATCCAAGGATTTGTGCTCTGTGCTGGTGGAGAGAGGGATATTATTTTTATTTTTTTTTTGGGGGGGGATCCGCGGGCCCCTCACTGCCGTGGCCTCTCCTGCTGTGGAGCGCAGGCCCCAGACCCGCAGGCCCCGCGGCCACGGCCCACGGGCCCAGCCGCTCCGCGGCACGCGGGATCCTCCCGGACCGGGGCACGAACCCGCGTCCCCTGCATCGGCAGGCGAACTCCCAACCACCGCGCCACCAGGGAAGCCCGGAGACAGACATTTAATGACAAGTCCTGCCCAGTCCCTACCCTGCAGGCACTCTGACTAGCTGGGGAGACAGTTGTTCTTGTAACTAGTGTTGAGTCTGAGTGTAACCAGACTCAACGCCAGTGCAGAGGCAGGGAGGCGGCCCAGTGGTGAGTAGGGAAGGTTAACTCTGGCTGAGGTACCCAGGAAGGCCTGCCAAGGAGGCATGATGTGAGCTGGCCTGCGAGGGCCCTGCAGGAGTCCAGCAGGTGGGGAAGACTCCCGGCTGAGACCGTCTCAGCGCCCTACGTTTGTCTACCAGCTAAGACAGAGTTCTAGTAAGTAGAGGTGTTACAGGGTGAATGGAGGAGTGAGACGGAACTTCCTAGTGCCAGGAGCTTGTAATGGGGCGGCTTGCTAGGGACCTGTGGTCACGATGCTGCGTGGACGGCCACGGCCTTCTGCCTGTGAAATGTGTGCGCACAGTTTCAAGGAGCTCCCTGTATGTGCCGAATCCCAAGCGTGGGCCTGCGTGTGCTCTGCGGACTGCAGCTGAAGAACTTTTGTCGTGGGAGACCAAAATCATGCTAGGTTTCAAAAAATCTTGTATTATTACCGTTTCAGAATTGTTTGCTGTATTTTATTTACCTTTTTGCTGAGGTGAGGAAGACTTAGAAGGGGCCTCCCCTGCTGTCTGGAATTTTTAAGCACCTTGAAACTCCTGACCTGCAGAATCTTTGTTTCTTGGGTTCCGGAGCAGCACTCTGGGCTTGATGCTACAGTGGGTTTGCGTGAGAGCAGAAGCACAAATGTGCTTCTGGGGTCTGGAAGAACAGTTGGGTTTTTATTGCTTTTTTGGCAAATTGCATTTAAGTAAGCAAGTTTACTTTTACATGTGGACACAGATGGCTGGTCCTTTAGTAATGCCAAAAAAACAAAAACAACAACATCTTTTTCCATTGGTCAAAAAAATCCAGAGACTGCCCTCTGGCCATTGTTGGGGATTCAGAGCACGTGGACAGTTGCTTTTCCCCTCCAGCTTTCAGGTTGACATGTTGATTGACCAAATCTGTTTTTTCGGGGAGCAGTATTTGACCTTTAGTCATCTGTCACGTGGGATTTGGGATATAGCTGTGCTTGATGCCAGATAGTGTTCTGTTGGCAGCTCATAATTATTTTTTGTTGTTACATAGTTGAGAGTGGGGACGTGGATCTTACCGGTTTTAAATGGAACTGAAGATTTAAACTGAAGTCTTACCTACAGATCTGATGATAGGGTGATCTTCAAACCAAAGAAGCTAATGTTGTGTAATGGACCTAATGCTTAACTTACATTACCTGAAGGGCAGTGCCATCCCTTAAAGACAGGCTGGTTTACTTCATGTTATAACTACTATAGTTTGGAGTTAAACAAAAGCAATAGAGTCCTCTTTGCATCTTCCGTCAAGTGGGCTGGACAGAGCAGCTGCTTAGCTGCAATGCATTGCCCTCTTAGAGTGAACAAGGTACGAAGAATAGTCGCTGACCATGTGATAGTCATCTTTTTGCATGATTCTTTTGTGCGTTAAGATATTTATCTCACATTAGGATAAATGTTCAGGTAGGTCCAGGTATGTGGTTTATGGAAGGGAAGACATAGTTTGCATCCTGCGTTAGTGTGTCGGTTAGAGAAGCCGTCGCTTCTGCCTTGGTATGGTGAACTGAATCATTTGGAACTTGTGCTTTGGAGGTGCAGCATCCAGAGGACAGAAAAGGAACAGTTGTTACTCTTGAGAGTATTTGCAAGAGGATAGAGGTAGTGGGAGAGCAGCAGTGCCCTTGTTCTGGATGCCGAGGGGAGGAAAACGTTCCTGATCCTGCTTTGTTAAGGAAGCACAGGCCAAGTATTGAACAGCTGGCACTTCTCTCTGAACCTGGGCATCCATTTTACTGTCTGGTCTACAAGCCACGGCACCAGCCTTGTCAAATGGCCCTGTTAGACTCAGCAGCAGATCGGCCTTAATGAACATTCACTGGTGTTAGCCAGCGCACCCAGGCCTTAGGTAGTCAAGTGACTGTGTAAACTTGAGCAGAAACTCTACACCAAGGGAATGCTCAGACTCAGAGAATTTGTGTCCTGTGGTGTGTTAATACTGTCATTACCTTGGTGGAGTGTTCTGGTGATTGTGCGTGGTGTGGATTCCACCGAGGCCTTGAGTGCCTTCTGGGGCAGCCATATGGAGGTTCCCTGCCACATCCAGGGAAGGCCAGGGTAGAGGTTAGGGCCATGGGAAACCAGCACCCATCATTCCGGGCCAAGCCCTTTGTGTTGTGCTGTGTGCATGATGGCGAGTCCTCCTTTCACGGTGCTTCTCTGCCTGGTGGGCTTCAGTGGGGATGGGAAACATAAGGGAGGGCAGGGCAGGAAAGGGGACATCCCTGGATAAGTCACTGGCAGGACCGGGGAGCCCTAGCCTAGCTGAAGGAGGCTACCACGTTGTATTCATACAACCGAATACAGGTTGTATGATGAGATTCACCTGCACTAGTGTGACAGTAAATACCCTGGGGCCACATCACTGACTTAGAGCGCAGAGAAGCTTGTAGCAAGCTCCACCGTCACTGACAGCAGGCCCTGTGATGCAGATTGCATTCGTTTTCAAGGTAAATCTTGGTGCGTCTCTGTAAGACAAGATACTCAGTGTTACAAGCAAGAGACTCGACGTTTACCGAGAAAGGAAAGGAAGTACTTAAAGTGCCCCCTTTCTGCTGCTTCCCTTGCGGGTAAAGTGGAGCCGCTGCTTCAGAGGTTTGTTTTGGGAATTTTTATAACACCTGTCAGCAGGATTTTTAATCTGTGTTTTCCACTGACACTCAGTTCTCCATCTACAGTTGTTGGCACACAGGAGATGACCCCAAAATTATTTATACTTTTTGTGGCCACTTAAAGTGTTGGGATTTTTTGTTTTTTTGTGGGTTTTTTTCAAGGAAATGAAGTTCTATAATTTTAGTTTTAGGCTGGGGAAAGGAAGTGTTTTCCGCAGGAGTGTGATGACTCGATTAGATAGGTGGAGGTTGAAAGCTCTGTTAGAAGCGTGCAGTGACGTGGAACACAAGGCGGGGGCAGGGGGCGGGGACTCCCGAGATGAGCCGATCAGAACACAGTAATGGGACTGTGTTTTTAAACACACAAGCCAGAACTACCAGAACAGACTGGTTAAAGCAGATGTCTCATTAAAAGTAATCACCTCAGGAGGCCACGTCAACAAATCCTTAAGCGTGTGTTTATGTGTTGGGCACCGTCTCTGCCCAGAAGGAGTGATACCTTTCCTTGGTGTGGGGAGCTTCTGGGTTTGTGTTTAAAGCACCTTCTCTGTTATCTCATTGCACCCGCTCAGTAGGCTCGTTGGGTTTTTTTTTTTTACTCTGACGGGAGGGATTTTCATTTTCCAGATGCAGTTGTATTTTTGCCTCTCTCGCCATCCCTCTGCCCCCTCTGCAGGGGGCGGGGAGGAGTGGGCTCCCGGCCGCCTGCCCACAGGGGCCGGTTCTCAGCCCTAAGCTGTAGGCGTGGCCCTGCCTGTGTTGGTCCAGCTGTGCCAGGGAGCAGACCTACTTGGCTGCAAATCGAAAACCAAACTCTCCCATCTGGCTTTTATTAGTAGGAAAGCCAATATTTTGATCTCCATCTATCTATCTCTGACTCCTGTTTTGATCTCCACGTTGACTCTAGACTTGGGAGCGGAAGAGGAAGCTGGAGACTCGGGAGGACGAGCTTGCCTGGGGCGCCCACGGGGCTGGAACTCCCTTGTTGACGGATCCGTTTGGCTCTTTTTCTGCCACGAGAGGAAATAGCAAAGTGATCATTATTTTAGGCCTACATGTAGTTGTACCCGAAGGACGCCATCACTTTCTATTTCCTCATAGAAAGTAGAAGCTCGCTGTGCTTACTGGCTTGTGTGAGATGTCAGCGCCTGCAAGCCTGCGAGTTGCTGGGTTCCTAACCTCCCGCTTCTCCCATGTCGGGGAGCTCACCTCACTGAAGGAGCTTCCTTGGCATGGAGGTGTTGTGGAGACTCTGACACACTTGGGCCCATTTGACACAGTGTTCTGTGGAGCAGCACAGAATGCACAGCCTCCTCCTACGCGAATTAGTTCACCCTCCTTGAGTGAATTAACTTATTCAGCAGATGCCCAGGTACCGTGATACAGCAGAGAACAAGACGGAGAATTCCTCGCTCCTGTGGGCAGAGCTGCCACGAGCCCCGTGCCGTGTCCTTACAGCCCATGCGCCTCTCAGTGGCGTGTTCTGTAACTCCTGAAGGAAGAAAAGGCACAGCCCTGTGGCGAGCTGGAAGGAAAGAATTCACACAGAGGGAGCAGGAGCAAATGCCCGAGGTAGGAAGGCCAGAAAGAAACTGGAAGGAATGAAAAAAGCTCTGTGGAAATGATGGGTGGGGAGGTGGGAGAGGGAACCTGGGTGAGACCTGGCAGGGCCTTCCAGGCTGAGGTGATCCCAGTGGCAGCAGGGGGCGGATTGCAGCGTCTCAAGCAGAGGGTTGCCTTGATCTCCTTTTTCAAAGCTCCGTCTGGGGGAGTATGTTAGAGTGAGGCCGGATCAGAGAATCCTCTCCCGTTCCCTAGTGGTATGGCTGCGTACGTAAACAGCCATGTGTGCATTTAAAAAATAATCTTACGTATGAATATAGAAAAATTCAGCAGAAGTAATCAAGGAAGGAAAAAGAACATGATTACACATGTAGTTTACACACATGAACTGTATAAAATTCTGATATTTGACCCTTTTTGACTTACAAAAATGGCAGTATTATATGGTCCAACCTAACATCTTAAAAACACTGAATCCAGGGACAAAAAGAGAGGATTCTAGGGCTGTGTTGTGTGTCTCTTAACCTCAGCTCCTCCTCCTGAAAGTAACATCAAGGAAGGAAGGTGAGTCGGCAGAATCCTGCACATTTGTACTGACAGCTTCCAGTTTGGAGAGAAGCAGCCCCGGGGCCTGGAGAGGTCTGCTGCAGCAGAGGGCCAGCTGTAAGGGCCAACCGTGCGCTGCCGCCAGAGCACGGCGCTGAGACGGGGAGGGGCGGGGAGGGGAGGGTGGAGGGCTTTGGGCGGGGTTTCGGAAGAGGATCCATAGTTTTCAGCTTTCTTCACCTCCATCCCCTCAGACATAAATTGAAAGCAACATACATTGTCAAACTCTAATTCTGATCTGGGGCGTCAACTAAGGTAGAAGTGCTATCAGGGAAACTGAAGTCAAAGAATAAAGGTTGGTGGAGAGTTAAGCAAGAGAACGTTGGGAGGAAATGCGTGGCGCCTGTAGCGTGCAAAAGACAGATGAAAAACCAAGTCTGGAGAAAAAGGTCAACTGACACAGAAGTGGATTGCCCAAGAGTGCTTTATATTGTATAAGAACAAGAAACATCTAGATGATGTAAAACCAGAGCTCAAGGGTATAATAAAACAATAAAGTGAGAGAAAAAGGGAAACTGCAGAGTTAGTGAGATACACTGAAAACTCGGGCAACACCATTACAGATCTCATAAGTAGGTCAGAAACAGGAAGGACCTGAATGGAAAATTAATCACGACATGGCGGGGGTCCAGTCTGACTCACTGTTGATCCCCCTGTGTTTGTAGACTTAGGACTGAGACACGTGCATGTAAACTTATCCCTAAACTTTGGTGTCCAAAGGAGTCCTGCTGTGCCCGCAGAGGGCGATAAATAAAGGTGTTTTTGCCGACTTTCCAGTCACTTTGCTCTGCTCTCATCTCTGTCTGAACTGTCCAGGGCAGGGACTGCAAGTGGACTTCTGTGCTTTCAGCCCATCGCTGTGTCACCCCTGTGAGCCCTTTGTACTCCCCTGTGGCAACCGGGCCTTTTAGATGTGGGTCTGTCCCCTAAAGAAGGACCTTTTTGAGTAGAGAGAACTTCATTTATTTAGCCACCTGCTAACCTGAGGTCCTCAGC